>NW_027527955.1:1365772-1491149 GCF_008692635.1 Crocuta crocuta
TTTTTTTTTTTTTGGTCTTTTCTTTTTTTTAATATAGTTTATTGTCAAGTTGGTTTCCATATAACACCCAGTGCTCATCCCAACAAGAGCCCTCCTCCAATCCCATCACCCCCCCCTTCCCCCTCCACTACCCCCATCAGCCCTCAGTTTGTTCTCAGCATTCAAGAGTCTCTCATGGTTTGCCTCCCTCCCTCTCCCCAACCATTTTTTCTGCTTCCACTTTCCCAATGGTCCTCTGTTAAGTTTCTCTTGTTTCACTTATAAGTGAAAACATATGGTGTCTGTCCTTCTCTACCTGATTTATTTCACTTAGCATAACACCCTCAAGTTCCATCCACATTGCTACAAATAGCCAGATTTCATTCTTTCTCATTGCCATGTAGTATTCCATTGTACATATAAACCACATCTTCTTGATCCATTCATCCATTGATGGACATTTAGGCTGTTTCCATGATTTGGCTATTGAAAGTGCTGCTATGAACATTGGGGTACGTGTGCCCCTATGCATGGGCACTCCTGTATCCCTTGGATAAATTCCTACCAGTGTTATTGCTGGGTCATAGGGGGTTCTATTATTAATTTTTTGAGGAACCTCCACACTGTTTTCCAGAGGGGCTGCACCAGTTTGCATTCCCACCAACAGTGTAGGAGGGTGTCCGTTTCTCCACATACTCGCCAGCATCTGTAGTCTCCTGATTTGTTCATTTTAGCCACTCTGACTGGTGTGAGGTGGTATTGTAGCAGTTTTCTAACTGGTTTTACTGTGTTTGATTTCTTTTTTCTGGTCTGTATTGCCTATTGTAGTCATCATTTATTAGAATAGTTCTGGTCATTCATTCAGGAAGGATTTCTACAGTACTTACTTTGTGCTAGGTTCTCTAATAGATGCTAGCATAAAACGATATAGTATCCTTGGTTTATGGGGCTTACAGCTTAGTAAGAGAAATGGATATAGAATAAGAAGTTCACTAAATATGATGTGATAAATGCCAATTATGATGTGTTCAAAGTTTTCTAGCTGTAGGGGGAGGAGCCTTGCTCTGTTTGGATAAGTCAGTGAAAGTTTAAACATAGGCTTAATGTTAAGATACGTAGTTTGCTTAGTAGAGGAGGGCCAGTAAATATATCTTACTCTGAAGAAACAGCTTGTGTATATTTACAGAGGTACTTCAAATCTCTGCTTCCAGTACTATTGTTTATAAAACTGAAGTACAGTCTGAGTAAACCTGCTCCTCTGTTGGCTCTTATCTTTTCCTCCTTAGTTCCCTTTACTTCCTTCTACCTTTTCCTTCAGTCACACTTCTAGATCTTAAGTTAACAAATTCTGAACTTTCTTCTCTAGATCAGTGACACATTCAGAACTGTTTTCTCTGTCCTTTTGTTCTATACATTATTACTACTTCACCTCCATTCACCTATAGAAATGGGCTTTCTTTTGATCTTATATTTTCCAAGCTTGTTATTTCAGTTAGGAGACTTCTAGAATTTATTATGACTTAAACATTCAGGGTGATTTGTTGTTGTTGTTGTTGTTATAGATTCTGAGGTCCATCTTACACATTTTGCCCTATGGTCACTGCTAAAGAGTTCTGCAAGTAACAGGCAAATTGACAAATTTTTGACCGTGTAGATAAGTTTATTCCGCAAAGGCACCATGTCTACATTATTTAGTTGCAGTGTGTGGTCACAATTATGTTTCAGTTGTTAGGAATGATGAGCATCAGTGTTTACTTGTGTCAAGGCAAGGCGGAGACTTTTTTGTATTCCAGGTTGTTTGGAACACTGGGAATCCTGTCACATTTATTTACTATTTCCTGAAGAGATGTGTCCCAGGCCTTTGCTAAATATCTTCTTTGGTTGAAGGAACACAGCTGTGACCTTGGTTCTTCTCACTAATCTACCTGAGATTCATTTTGTGTAAGCTGGGAGGTATAGGTATGATGTTACTTGTTTCTTTGTCCTTCTTCTTCTTCTTCTTCTTCTTCTTCTTCTTTTTTTTAATGTTTATGTATTTTTGAGAGAGAGAGAGAGGGAGTGAGCGCACAAGCAGGGGAGGAGCAGAGAGAGAGAGAGGGAGACACAGAATCTGAAGCAGGCTCCAGGCTCCAAGCTGTCGGTACAGAGCCCGACACAGGGCTCGAACCCATGAACCATGTGATCATGACCTGAGCCGAAATTGGACACTTAACCAACTGAGTCACCCAAGCACTCCTATCTTTTTTATTTTTATTTTTTTAAAGTTTGTTTAATTTAAAGAGACAGTGTGAGCCAGGAAGGGCCAGAGAGACAGAATGCAAAGCAGTCTCCAGCTCTGCACCGTCAGCACAGAGCCCTATGTGGGGCTTGAACACATGAACTATGAGGTCATGACCTGAGCCAAAGTCAGATGCTAAACCGACTGAGCCACCCAGGTGCCCCAGCATCCCTACTCTTAAATAATTCTTCTTCTTTTTTTTTTTAATTTTAAAAATGTTTGTTTATTTTTGAGAGAGAGACAGAGTGTGAGCAGGGGAGGTGCAGAGAGAGAGGAGACACACAATCTGAAGCAGGTTCCAGACTCTTAGCTGTCAGCACAGAGTCTGAAGTGGGGTTGGAACCCACAAGTCATGAGATCATGACCTGAGCCGAAGTCTGACGCTTAACCGACTGAGCCACCCAGGTGCCCACCTACTCTTACATTCTTAAATGCACAATGCTGAATTAGCTGTAAGTGCTATGTTGTATAGAACATCTCTAGATTTTCTTCATCTTGTATAACTGTAACTTTATATCCATTGAATAACTCCTCATTTTCTCCTCCTCTTATCTCTTGACAACCAATATTCTATTTTCTGCTTCTGTAAGTTTGACTATTTTAGATACTTCTATAAATGGAATCCTATAGTATTTGCCCTTCTATCACTGACATATTTCACTTAGCATAATGTCTTCCAGGTCCATCCATATTGTTGCAAATGGTAGGATTTTCTTTTTTATTTTAAGCCTGAATACTGTTCTGTTTTATGTATATACTACTTTTTCCTTATCTTTCATCTCTTGATGAGGATTGGAGTTCTTTCCTCTTCTTGGCTATTGTGAATAATACTGTAGTGAATATGGGTATGCAGGTACCTCTTTTTTTTTTTTTAATTTTTTTTTTTTATTTATTTCTAGGAGAGAGAGAGAGAGAGCGTGAGCAGGGGAGGGTCAGAGAGAGAGGGAGTCACAGACTGAAACAGGCTCCAGGCTCTGAGCTGGCAGTCAGCACAGAGCCCGACACGGGGCTCGAACCCACGAACCGCGAGATCATGACCTAAGCGAAAGTCGGACGCTTAACCGACTAAGCCACCCAGGTGCCCCTGCAGGTACCTCTTAGAGATATTGATTTCCATTGTTTTTTGGATATATACCCAGGAACAGGATTGCTGGATTGTATGGTAGTTCTGTTTTTAAGTTTTTGAGGAACCTCTTTGCTGTTTTCCATACTGGCTGCATCATTTTATATTCATATCAACAATGTACAAGAGGTCTTTATTTTCACATTTTTGTCAACACTTGTTAGCTTTTTCTTTTTTCTTTCTTTCTTTTTTTATAATGGCCATCCCAACAGGAGTGAAGTGATACCTTGTTCTTGATTTGCATTTCTCAATGGTGAAAAACAGAAAGCTTTCTTTTAAGATGAGTAACAAAACAAAAATGCCCAGTCTTGCCACTTATCTTCAACATGGTACTGGGAATCTTAGTCAGAGCAGTTAGACAATAAAGTTAAGGCAAGAAATAAAAGAAGTCCAAATCAGAAAGGAAGAAGTAAAATTACCTGTTTATCGATGATGTGAAAATCTTAAAGATCCTGCAAAAAAAACCTCTTAGAGCTAATAAATTCTCTTAAGTGGCAGGATACAAAATCAACATGCAAAAATCAGTTACATTTTTATATACATTTTATATACTTTATTTTGGAAAAGGAGATTAACAAAACAGTTCCTTCCCAGTAGTATCAAAATGAAAAAAGTGACTTGAGAATAAACTTTACCAAGAAGGCAAAAGACCTGTATACCGAAAACTACAATACGTTGATCAAAGAAGTGAGACACAAATGGAAAAACATCCAGTGTTCATGGATTGGAAAATTTAATATTGAAACATTAGGTAATATTTGAAACTTTTTATTTTGTCTTCTCTGATCTTTTCTTACTATTGTGCCCTGCTGTGTTTTCATATATTAATTTTCATGTTTTGTAGGTCTATTTCTAGGCTGTCTTTTCCATTGATATTTTTTTTTCTCCTGCACTAATGCTACATCATTTAAATTACCTTTATAATGGGTTTTAATATCTGGTAGGACAAATCCATTTATAGTGTTTTTCTTCTTTAAGTATCTTGCTATTTTTGGTCTTTTGCATTTACATATAAATTTTAAAATAAATTTGCCATATTTCTTTTAAAATCAAAACATGGGTTTGATTGTATTGTATTGACTCCATAATCACAGGGAAGATTTGTTATTTTTTATTGTGTTTAAGACTTCCAATCCAGTCCATGATATCTCTTCATTTAATTAGGTTTTATTTCATTTCTGTTAGTGAAGGTTTATGGTTTTCTCTGTAAAAGTACATCTTTTGTTAGATTTACTTGCAGGTAGTTTATGCTCTCCTATGTAAATTGCATTTTTAAGCTTTTTAGTTGGCTATCCATATGAATACAGTTGATTGGTTTGCTTTTAAGCCTTTTTATTTTGAAATAATTATAAGCATAAAGTTGTAAAAAATGAAAATAGAATCTTGTGAACCCTTTACTTCTGCTCGTAGGGACATCTAAAGTAACTGTAGTAGAATATCAAATCAGAAAATTGACATTGGTGTAATATTGTTAATTAGATTACTGATCCTACTCCATTTTCTCAAGTTTTTGCACAATATTTTCTCTCTCTCCTCTCTCAGAGGTATGTAGTTTTGTGTAGTTTGATCCTGTGTATAGATTCTTGTCATTACCATCACAGTCAAGATAACAAAATTATGAAGGAATTCTCTAATGCTTCCACTCAGTTTCATCTATGTGCAACCACTAATCTGTTCTCCATGTCTATAGTTGTCATTTTGAGAATGTTAAATTAATGAAACCATATAGTATGTAACCTTTTGATATTAGCTCTTGCAATAGGCCTAATGACCATAAGTTATTGCATGTATCAGGAAGTCAGTTCTTTTTTTGCTGAGTAGTAGTTCAATGTATGGATCTATCAGAGTTTAACTGTTCATTCCTTGAAGGGCTTTTGATAGCCTTCAGTTTTGGGGTATATGAATAAGCTGCTATAAATATTCTTGTACAAGTTTGCATGAACACAAGCTTTCATTTCTCTGGGAAAAATTCCCAAGAGTGAAATTGCTGGTTTGTAGGATAAAGTGTCTGTGCAGTTTTATGAGAAACTGCCAGATTATTTTCAACTGTGGTTGTACTATTTTACATTTCTACTAGTAGTGTCTAGATTCAGTTTCGTTGCATCCTTGTCTACATTTGATGTTGTTGCTATTTCTATTTTAACCATTCTAATAGTGTATAATATCTAATGTTTTATTTTCTCATTGTGGTTTTAATTTGCAGTTCCCCAATAATTAATGAGTTGAACATTTTTTCATGTGCTGATTTGCCATTTGCATTTCCGCTTCAAATGTCTGTTCATGTCTTTTGCCTATTTTGTAATTGGATTATTTATTTTTTTATAGTATCTTTTTAAGACTTCTTTATGTAGTCTAGATGTAAGTGTCACATATGTATTTGCAGATATTATCTCCAATATATAATTTAACTTTTAACAATTTTTTTCCACAGAGCAAAAGTGTTTAATTTTTGAAATCCAGTTTATCACTTTTTCATTTTATGTATCTTGTTTTTAGTGTCATTTCTAAAAACTCTTTTAGTCTCAGTAATGAAGTTTTCTTCTAGAAGTTTTTGTTTACATTTTCTATTTAAATCTTTGATATGTTTTAAATTAATTTGTATAAGATATGAGACACTTAGGTCAAGGTTCCTTTTTCTTTTTTTTTTTTTCTTCAGATTGGGTTTATCAATTGCTCAGCACTATATGTGGAGAAGACTATTATTACTTCTTTCAGTTGCTATACCACTTTTGTAAAAAAAAAGACAGAATTGGGCATACTTGTGTGATCTCTTTCAGGTTGCCTGTTTCTTTCTATTGATCTATATATCTGTCCCTTTTGCCAACATCATTTTGTCTTTATTGTATTATATAAAAAGTTTTAAAGTTGTGTAGAATGATTGCCTCCTATTCATTGTTTTTTAAAATTGTTTCATCTATTTTAGTTCCTTTGCCTTTCTATATATATTTTAGAATAGGCTTGTTTCTGTTCACAAAAGTCTTGATGGGATTTTGTTAGAATTTCCAAACCTGTAGATCAGTTTGGGGGAGAGCTGAGGTCTTTACTATGGTGAGTTTTCCCATCCATGAACATGGTATGTCTCCCCATTTATTTAGATTTCCTGTGGTTTCTTTCATTAGTATTTTATAATTTTCAGGTTACCAATCCTGTATATGTTTTATTAGGTTTATACTGAGGTATTTCATTAATAGTAGGAGTGATTGAAAATAAGGTGCTTTTAATTAAGGTTTCCATCTGTTCCTTGCTAGTATATAGAAATACAGTTGATTTTGTACGTTGAGCTTTATATTCTGCAACCTTGATGAATGAGTTTATTTTTTTATTTTTTATTTTTGTAGATTCTTTTAGAATCTTCTATATAACAATCATGCCACCTGGAAGTGTGGCTTCTGTTTCCTTTACCTTGCCTTAGTGTGTGTGGCTAGAGCTTCCAGTATAATCTTGAATAAGAGTGGTAAGAGTAGACATAGTTGTTTTGTTTTTGATCTTCAGAGGAATTACTCAGTCTTTGACTGTTATGTGCTGTGTTAGCTATAGGCATTTGGTGTTTGCATATTGAGTTTTCTAATCTGTACTCTTGCTAAACTCAATCTTCTTCTTTTTCTTCTTTCTTTTCTTTTTAGCTTATTTATTTATTTTGAGAGAGACAAAGACAGTGCAATTGGGGGAGGGGCAGAGACAGAGTGAGAGAGAATCCCAAGCAGGTTCCATGCTGCAGGTGCAACACAGGGCTTGATCCCACAAACAAATTACGACCTGAGCCAAAACCAAGATTTGGATGCTTAACCAACTGAGAGCCACCCAGGTGCCCCACTAAATCAGTCTTCTTTATTCTGATGTTTTATCTGTAAGTCCTTTTGGAGTTTCTATGTACATAATCATATAGTCTTCATACAGATTTGTTCCTTTTTTAAATTTTATATTCTTCATTTCTTCCTTTTTTGACTACCATCCTTATTATGGGGTCAAATAGAAGTGATGATGGAGGTGTGCTTGTATATGTTTTGATCCCAAGTAAAAAGCTTTCAGCGGGTCTTGATTAACCGATGATCAATAAACATTTGTGGTATATGGTATTTGTAACACCCTACCTTTCTCAGATAAAGGAAATTTTCATCTAGTTTTTAGTTTGTTCAGCTTTTCTTTTTTTGTCTCATAGTCTTGGTGTTGAAGTTTTCATACTTTATTTTCTTTATTTATTGAGATTATCACATCATTTTTCTTTTTTTGTCTCTCAGTTTATTTGTTTTGAGAGAGAAAAAGCACATGCCAGCAGGAGTGGGGGAGAGAGAGAGAGAGAGAGAGTCAGTCCCAAGCATGCTCCGCACTGTGAGTGTGGAGCTAGAACTGCTGAGCTGTGAGAGCATGACCTGACCCAAAACCAAGAGTTGGACACTTAAACCCACTGTGTCATCCAGGCATCCCTTGTTTTTCTTTTTTTAATCAGTTAATATGAGGAATTTAACCTTGTATTCATGGGATAAACCCAATTTTTAATAATGTTGCTACATTTGGTTTCCTAATACTTTAGGAATTTTGCATCTTTATTTATGAGCAAGACTGGTATGTGATTTTTTATTTTTCTCATTGGGTTTTGATATCATATTGTGCTAGTAAGTTGCATAAAACTCATTGGAAAGGAGTCCCTTGTTTTTAGTCTTTGGAATTATTTATGTGGCATTGGAATTATTTCTTCCTCAGTTATTTGATAGAACTCACTAGTAAAGCTATATAGACCTCGATTTTTTTCCTTATGGAAAGATATATTGATTATTGATTAAGTTTATTAAAGGTATTTTTTCTTGAGTCATTTTTGGTAAGGTATAGGTTTTCTTTATATTATCTGAATTTTCACATGCTGTTACGTGAAAAATTTATAGGATTGTCTTCTGATTTTTTACTTAATTGATCATATACTTGTTTTCTTTTGATTCATTATTAGGAAGTATACTTACAAGTTTTTTAATGTTTGGAGATTTTTCTTTTTTGTTGTTTAAGTAGAATATAACCGAGAAGAGTGTAAAAATTATGCGTCTAGCTCTGTGATTTTACACAAAATGAAAACAGTTGTGTAACCAGCATCCAGATAAAGAAGTACAACATTTATCTGTATCTAATGTATCCTCTTTTAGTTACATTACCTACCAAAGATACTCAGTATTCTGACTTAGAGCATCATAGATTGTTTCCTTGTTTTTGAGCTCCTCCAGAAAAGTAATTATATGTATGTGTGTGTGTTTGTGTGTATGTGTGTATGGTACGTGGTATGTGCTAGGTAATGTTCTAAGTGCTACATATACCTACTTACAGGTTTCAATTTTTTCTATTTCCTTATTACATCCTATTCTTGAAAATTATATTCCTTGGATGTGAACTTTAGCTTTGCAATTATATTCTTTTCCCACATTGAGGATAGCATTTTGCTGTCGTCTTGCTTATATTGTTCCTCTTGAGAAGCCACTTGTAGTTCACTGTTCCTTTCACAGTAACATGGTTACTCTAAGGTTTTGTTTGTTTTGTAGAATTATTATTTTGAATTTAATTCTGTTTGGGCTCTTGAATTTATTGATTGATATTTTATGCTGTTCTCCTCAGATAGAGCCCTCTTCTTTTCTTTTGATACTTCCATGAATCATGTTAAACTTTTCTGTCCTTCTATATATTCTTTTGACTTCTCCAGTTGACTAATTCTGATAGCTTTTTCTAATCTGCTAATAAACTTGTCCATTGAGTTTTTAATTTCAGTTTTTGCATTTTTTACTTTTAGAAGTTCTACTTTTTCTAGTTTACTTTCTGTGATTATTCTTTGTTGTTTTAGTTTACTTTCTACGATTATTCTTTGTTGTTTTAGACTTTTATGTCTTTAAAATTATAGATATATAGATAGTTTTACAATCTGTTTAATAGTTGTAACATATGAAGCTTTCATGTGTCCTGTCTTGGTATTTGGTATTTCTGCTGATTGCTTCTCATAGTGTCATGTTTCTTTAGGTTCTTGATTATTTTTGACTTGATAGTGCTCATTGTCCTAGAGACATCATAGTGGGGATTGTTTGAGATGCAGAATTTTACTTAATTAGGAGCTTAGAGGTACTACCACTCAGGGATCACTGAGTTCATATGTTGAGGTTCTCTGGACAACTTAGGTAATAGGAACCTCAGCAAACAGGCAAGCCCATGTCAAAAACTAATTAGCTGTACCTCCCTTGTATCTGTTATTATGTTGCCCTACGTAGTACCAAGGCATTTTCCTCTGCTGTCCCCTGGTGATGGGGGCATGGGCACATGTTGATTTCTGGCTTATCTTTGTGTTTCTTTTGGAGATGGGGTAGTAGTCTGCATTGATGTCAGGAGGGTCTCTTATTTGATTCTACTTTGACAGGTTGAGATTTACCTGTGTCCCTCTTGCCTTATAAGACCACCAAAACTGAACTCTAGATTTGGTGATTGTTGGCAAATGGCCTTAGAGCTTAAATGGATATAATGTTCCAGTGCTTCATTTACTTCTCTGGGTTCTTGTATTCTGTTTTATCTTGGCCAAGTAATTTGTGGTGCTTTAAAAAACGCTTATTTTGGATTTTTCTCATATGATTTATAATTTTTGTAGTTGGAGGGTTAGCTTGGACATGGAAATGAAAATACAGTTGAAAAAATTGGGGAAATGTTTAATAAAATGTTTTTCATTAATTAGATAAGTGAGCTACTATAAATTAGTGAGTAGTTATAGTAAATTACTTGGTGGGGAGATAGGTAGCTTATGTTTATTTTTTATTTTGTTTATACTTATTTTTTGGTTTGCATCTAATGGTTTTCTTATTTTAGGGGTAAAAATATTTCCGTCATGGCTCATTCAAAGACAAGGACCAATGATGGGAAAATTACTTATCCTCCTGGTGTCAAGGAAATCTCAGATAAAATATCTAAAGAGGAAATGGTGAGACGATTAAAGGTGAGTATAATTGTGTTACATTTTTCGGGCATCTGGTTAGGGTGGTGTGTTACCTGTGGAAATCATATAGAGCTGTATTTTATTAGGGGATCTTAAGAAAGCAAATGAAAGCTAAAAATGGCTTTCTAGGGTCTCCTAGACTTGAGCCTAAAGAATAAATCTGTAGTTCTCTTATATTCTTTGTTGTCTGTAGAAAGTGCTCCTTTGTTCTATATCTCATTTGTTTTATAAAACAACCATTTTATTTTTTTAAGTGTTTTTCTTTTACTTTTTTTATGTTAATTATTGAGACAGAGAAAAACAGCATGAGTGTGGGAGGGGCAGAGAGAGAGAGGGAGACACAGAATCTGAAGCAGACTCCAGGCTTTGAGCTGTCAGCACAGAGCCCAATGCAGGGGTCGAACCCACAAACCATGAGATCATGACCTGAGCCAAAGTCTGATGCTTAACCGAATGAGCCACCCAGGGGCCCCTAAAACAACCATTTTAATCTAAGAAAAGAAGTGTAAAGTCTTTGTATTGAGCGCTGAGGCTGTGTTTTACTTTCTTATAAGTTATTTTGAGAGTAGGTTAAAGTGCTTTACTTTTAGCTTCTCTCTCAGCTTCTGATATGCAGCAATGAATCATGATTGATGGTGAACTTTCCATAGAGGAGGCAGTCATTGTATGGCTAGGGTCTCTTTATATGTGTTTGAACAATGTTTTACTTTTTCTTTAGAGCAGCTATAGTTTCTGTGGTTATAAAATGGTTAAAGGAGCAGAATGGCCAAAGAGAATGTTAAGCTAATTTATCAGTTAATGGAGATGTTTTTATTTTTGAGCATTTTTCCCCTTCTAGATTGTATCTATCTAGACATTTATGTTGCTTGACATATTATTATTTATCTGTATTTTAAGACTGGAAAATCTACCTTAATTAATCATTGAAGGCCCAAGAGCCTTAAAGGAAAGTACTGTTTTATGGGAATTGCTGCATAGTTTATCCCTAATGCTCATAAATTTCATATAAAGTCTTAGTATTAATACCTTTATGCATAAAGTATTAGAATGTCAAAAAAAATCAGAAGTTTATTATTCAAAGGAAAAGGTACTTTTGAGCAGATTAAAAATACCAATTTGTGTGTATTTTATCTACTTAGGAACTTGTGTATGTTTTGTTAAAAATAGTGAAGCTACAAGCCCTTTCTGTATGACATGTTCCATTTTCTGTGTACCCAAATTCTCTTGATCTATTGACTTTTTAGAGAAGCGAATATTTTCTTTTTTTTTTCTTAAATAGTTTGTCAAGTTGGTTTCCATGTAACACCCAGTGCTCATCCCCACAAGATCCCGTCCTCCATGCCCATTACCCCCTTCCCCTCTCTCCCACCCCCATCAGCCCTCAGTTTGTTCTCAACATTCAAGAGTCTCTCATGGTTTGCCTCCCTCCCTCTCCCCAACTATTTTTCCCCTTCTCCCCCATGGTCCTCCGTTAAGTTCCTCCTAATCCACCAGTACATGCAAACATATGGTATCTGTCCTTCTCTGTCCTACTTATTTCGCTCAGCACAACACCCTCAAGTTCCATCCACATTGCTACAAATGGCCAGATTTCATTCTTTCTCATTGCCATGTAGTATTCCATTGTATAGTTAAACCATATCTTCTTGATCCATTCGTCAGTTGATGTACACTTAGGCTCTTTCCATGTTTTGGCTGTTGTTGAGAGGCTACATTTATTTTCTCAGATTGTATTTCAGCAGTGATAGGTAAGCAACTCTATTGTTTGCTAGGAAAGTAATGTTAAACGCAGAAACTATACTTACAAGCTGATTAACATTTAGTGTCTTATAAAGACGTTATTTTCTCAGACATCTTTAACAGACAAGTTAAACATGAGTTACTGAGTTTTATAACACCATTTGAGTTGTAGACAATTTTGAGAGATTCTCATTATCTAGCACTTGAGTAAACTTTATTGTTAGTCTTGGTGGAATGATTTCCACAGTGTTCACATTTAGTGTTTGTAGTATGTTTTTGTTATTTTGTTGACATCTATGCCCAGCAGTCTGGTTAATATACTTTTTCTTCATTTGTTTTCCTAATTTACACTTACCAACTATTTTTTAGCAACCTTCTTAGAGAATTATAAAAAGGATTTAATGTGGGCTGATGGTAATTTTTGAAATGTACAATTACAGGTATGTTTTGTGAGTTACAACAATTTGTTAACAGGTAAGGTGTCATTATATAATTTCTAGAGTTTCCTGTAACATTTATATTCAAGGTATACTGATCTCTCACTCTTGTGAAGAGATTCTAGAGAAAGTGATGGTTTCCTGCATGTGGAAGGAAACCTTTCTCTCTCTCTCTCTCTTTTTTTTTTTTTTTTTGCCTCTTTTCATAATATGCTTGGGCCATCAAAGCATATGTCTTAATTAATAAAATTAATAAGTTAGGGAGTAGCTCCAGACCTTGTGCCCTTATACTAACTTAGTGCCCCACTAGAAGGATTAGTCCACTGTTGGTTCTGGTATCTGGCATAATAGAACTGGGGGTCTGCCATCTGAGGAACACTGTTTCCCAGCAACACATTGGATGATTTATTACTCAAAAGTCTAACTGTATAGCAGAGTAGAAATCCTTGTATTTTTTAAGGACCAGTTCATAGCTATTGGTCCTTGGTGGCAGCCTTACTTGTTGATTAGTATTTGCAGCACCACCTAGTGGATGCCAGGTGGTCACCTTTCCATTAGAGTTTTATTTAAATCTGTGTTCCTGTCAAGTTAGGCGATTTCAAGTCTCATTTGAAGTAAGAATAGTATATATAGATGGAGGGTTCATTGTGACCAGCTAATACTGAAATTAGAGAAAGCTTTTTACAGAATTTGAATGGTACCAATTTTCTCCATTTTTATTTCTGTCCTGCTTCCTTTATGTAAATGTTTTTGAAAAGGGAACCATTTCCTATAGGTTATTTCTGCTCACTCCATACATGTCACTGAGTTCTTCTAATAAACTATCCATGTCATATTATCTTTTGCTGTGGCACAAGAAATATTTTGTTGGATGCTGTGGTAGTCACTTCATGGTAGCTTTTTAGTGTTTAGGAATGCATCTTCATCATCCTTTCTTAAATCTATTTATATATTCTTTTTTAGCTGAATATATAAATCTATATATCTAAGATGGTTTATGGATCAGATGGAAAAAGTAAAATTTTTCCCTAGGTTTTTTTCTTTAGAAGTATAATATAAAGATTACGTATAATATATATTAAAGGGGGTGCTGTTTTTAGGAAGGACATACTCCATTTAGCCCAGCTGTAAAAGTGAGACCAGAAATGCTATTTAAGGCTAGTTTTTTTTTTTTTTTATATCTATATAATTGATTGTCAAGTTAGCTAACATACAGTATATACAGTGTGCTCTTGGCTTCGGGAGTAGATTCCTGTGTTTCATCACTTATGTACAATACCCAGTGCTCATTCCAACAAGTGCCCGCCTCAATGTCCATCACCCATTTTCCCGCCCCCCTACCCCCATCAACCCTCAGTTTGTTCTATTTAAGAGTCTCTTGCGGTTTGCCTCCCTCTCTGTTTGTAATTTTTTTTTTTCATTCCCATCCCAAATGGTCTTATGTTAAATATAAGGCTAGTTTTAAACTTATCTGGTTAGCAGGTATGAGAGGTAAATGGAAAATATTTTAGTCTTTTAAACAAAAGTTATTTTCTGTAGTTTTAGAAGGATCTGTTCTCTCACTTTTAGCGGAAAAATGAAAGTACTTAATATTAGTTATTTGGAAGTTCATCTTTGCAATTAATATGGATGTTATTTCAAATGATATATTTTTGCAAGAAAGATTTCATTATTTCATGATTTCATTTTTGTATAGATGGTTGTGAAAACTTTCATGGATATGGACCAGGACTCTGAAGAAGAAAAGGAGCTTTATTTAAACCTAGCTTTACATCTTGCTTCAGATTTTTTCCTCAAGCATCCTGATAAAGATGTTCGCTTATTGGTAGCCTGCTGCCTTGCTGATATTTTCAGGATTTATGCTCCTGAAGCTCCTTACACATCCCCTGATAAACTAAAGGCAAGTATTGATTTAAAGAACTTAAAGTTTTGACTGGTACTTTCATTTTATCTTTCTATCTGAAATGGGAGTTAAGGTATTTAGATAATTTCTTTGGATTCTTTGACATTACTTGCAACAGTCTTATTAAACAATTTTATTTCTTAAAGAATCCCCCCGGCCCCCCATTTAGTACTTACTTTTATATAAAAATTTTTGATCCTTAGGATAACAAGTAGATTAGTACAATGTAGTCTATACTTTTTATAGTATGTTATCATTAGTTCTATTTCAGCAACTCTTGGGGGGGGAGGGGCACTTCTTTTCTCTTTTGAACATTCATACAGAAGACTATTTGTTTTTTAAAACATAATATTCTAGTATAAGCCTGAATGTATACTATATGAGTCATAATTCATTTAATGGAAGGTGTGATGTAAATTGTTTGGCAGAAAATACAGTGAACAAAATTTTTATGAAAAGTTAGTAATGACACCTAGTACTTGTTTAGAGTAGTAGTAAGTAAAGCCATATGAATGGAGAAACTTCAAAAGGGGGGAAAAGGAGACTGGCATGATTAATCCAGCTGCTAGAAAGTGTGAAATAACTAGAGCTGTGCAAAAAGATACTGAATAAAGCAGGTTAGGAAATGAGGAAAAATCAGTAACAATAAAAGATAATTGTGGAAACTGAATTAGAGAATGAATTCATAGGAAGATTATTAATACTCAGTGTGGAGAAAATGATGGGCAATTTAGGTTTATTTCATTTAACAAGTATTGATGTTTTACTTATGTGTTGGGAACTGGGTTTATAGTAGTGAAAAAGAGTCATCACACAGTCCCTAAATTTATGGTGTTGCTTCTTGATAATTGGAGTAGGAACCTGCTCATTTGATCAAATCTGCCAAAATTCTAGCATGGAATGCCCAAACTGGTTTGGGCAAGATTGTTTAATATTTTAATTGGTAAAGAATCTCAGGATAGGGGCAGTATTTGACATTTACAGGTGAAATTGAATTGTAAAATTTGAGAATGTTCAGAGTTTTAAGTAGATAACACGAGCTGATCTGTGGACTTGTATATCCAGGTATATATTTTGTTTTGTAATTGTGAACTCTAATTTGGAGAGGGATGTGGGCTCTTCCTTACTAGTGTCTTGTTGGCATTCTCATGAAGAGGAAGGTCTAATTTAAGAGTGCTATCACAGGTTTCTTCTACCTTTTGTGGATTTCTCAGTTTTCATAATTAATAATCTAACCTAGAACTCTTGGGTAATGAAAAGTCCTCCCAAAAGAATAGCTACACATCTGTTTATAACAGCACAGTTTATAAGAATATTGAGGAGCTGAGATTAAATTAGAATCTTTTTGGATTATTCCATTGCTGAAAATTTTAAAGTATCTTATTTTTTCTGTTCAAATTTTCTGGTCTTAGTTTAAATGCCTTTTTTTTTCTTTATTGAGCTAGTACTTAACATTTAATCATTTCATGAATGTTATCTAAATATTTATGGAGTGTTTTTCACTATTGATTAGCATAAAGTTTGTATTTTTGACTATGGTAGCAGTAATAGAACACTGACACACTGATCCTCGTTTATTCCACTGTCAGTTTATTGTTGTCATCAGAAAACCCTTTTTAGACACCTGGCTTCATGTGTAGTAGGTCAGTGATTATTGTAGAGATTATAAGTGATTGACAGTTTTCTTTCTATCTCCATGTAGTCAGTGTGGCACTTAGTTTTCTCTTAATCACACTAGCAGGGTTTATTCACAGAAGATGTATTTTGTAGCAAGGGAATCAAGAGCAAAAATAAATGATTGGGACCTCATCAAGATTAAAAGCTTCTGCACAGCNTATTTTGTACAGTACTGCTACCAAAGTAACCATTTTGAAGGATGTACTTTTTGTAGTATTTTTTTTGAAAAGTTATTTGTATCTTTTTCTCTTTTAAAAGTATTCTTGTTTTTCATTTTATGTATAAGGGAAATATTTTTTCTTTTCTTTGTATTGATTGATTATCATGCTTCCTTTGCAGAATTAGCCTTTATAATTTTACTCTTTTCTAAAATTTTAAAAGGCTTATCTCCATAAAAACTGCCTAAAAGTGACATTGAACATATCTCTATCCAGGTGCAAAAGGAAGACTTAGTAAAAAATCAGAAGCCAAGAGGTGGGGATAGATGGAGAACTGGTGGGGAAAAACAAGTAATTATAATGATTAGGTACGGAAGCTTGACAAGTTAACTTTTACAGGTCTTTAAAATTTCCAAGTTTCTGTGATCTAATGTATTTTCACTTATTTTGGAAGGCAGCTCACCACTATACCACCAACGCAGGCTTCAATTACGTATTTTGGAATTTTAAGTTTCCTAAACTATGTTCTTGCTGTATAATTAATCTGTATAGCACTGTTCCAGCAGACCTAATCAGCTCTCAGTCACCTGCAACCTTGGTTATACTAATAATAGGACAAATTTTGGTTTACTAGTTTTTGGGTCTAGTTTTTTAATTTTATGATGGAAGTTTTTCTTTATCTAAGATCATGGTAAATTATTTACTGTTTTCCTGTGAAAGGCAATAAGATATTTAGTGTTTTCATATGGTAAGATTCTTTTAAGAAGTTCTAGCTAAATACAGGACCCTTGCGNGGAATTTAGTGAATATTTTTGTTTAGCATTCATAATCTAAACAATACTTTGTCTCTTTTTTTGAAGGATATATTTATGTTTATAACAAGGCAGTTGAAGGGGCTAGAGGATACAAAGAGCCCACAGTTTAATAGGTATTTTTACTTACTTGAGGTAAGCAATATATCTTGAGATGATATTTTAAATTATGTTTTTATGCTTGTATATTACTAATTAAAGTGTTTACCATTCACTTTTTTTTATTTCTTATTTTTAGAACATTGCTTGGGTCAAGTCGTATAACATATGCTTTGAGTTGGAAGATAGCAATGAAATTTTTACCCAGTTATACAGAACATTATTTTCAGTTATAAAGTAAGTTTATTTTACTAGACATATAAGTTACTTTAAATGTATAGAATTTAAAACTTATGTTAATACGCATAAACTGTTTGTTACAATGAGTATTTAGAAGGTTAAGAGTTGTAACTTTAGAAGTCATTAACTTGGGGCACCTGCATGGTTCAGTATGTTAAGCTACTGACTCTTGATTTTAGCTCAGGTCTTGATCTCACAGTTAGATTGAGATCGAGCCCTGTGTCAGGCTCTGAGCTGACCGTATGCAGCCTGCTTGGGATTCTCTCTCTCCCTTTGTCTCAGCCTCTCCCCAGCTTGTGCACACACACTCTCTCTCTCTCAAAATAAATAAACTTAAAAAAAAAAAGAACTCATTAATAGTATATTTATAGATGTTTTGATAGTGAATAGAACTTAATTTGTATTGTAAGATATACAAGCGTGGCATAAGGCAATTTATAGCCAGTATAAAAATATTTTTTGATTATATTTTTATCTTTAAATATTACTGTCTCCTTGATTCATGTAAGTAGTGAGTTTTTTATGTGTTTTTAAAAATTATCTACGAGAATTAACTTCACAGCAATTTGATTTTCTGAATTTAAGGCAAAACTAAAGTTGATATTTGATTCAATTGCTTTTGATTGTGAGACTGGTTAAAATTAGGGAAAAGTAATCTAGGAAATGTAGTTTAAAATATATTTTGGATGCTCCTGTAAGATTTGGGATAGAAGGAAACTTTCAGTGAATATATAGAATTTGATTTAATATTTTAGTATCATGTTTTATAAAGTGTAGTGTTCATCAGTACCATGTTACTAAATTCTGTACACTTTAGTTTTTATTATTTATTTTTGAAAGAAGGAGTGGTCCTTTGCAAAGTCGTATATGTCCTAATACTTTACATTCTTTTAGTGTTAGGAAAGTGTTTGTGAGCACATGAACGAGGGACAGACAGGGAAGAGCAGTAGGAGAGGGAGGGAGGAAGGGAGGAAGGGAGGGAGAGACACAGAGACAGAGACAGAGAGAGAGAGAGAGAGAGAAATTCCCAAGCAGGCTCTCTGCTATCTGCGTTGTCACTGTGGACTCCCATGTGGGGATCAAACTCATGAACAGTGAGATCATGACCTGAGCCTGAATCAAAAGTCTGACACTTAACTGACTGACCCACCTAGACACCCTTGAATCCTGTACACTTTAAGTAAAATATCTCTTTTGAATTTCAGCAATGGCCACAATCAAAAAGTTCATATGCACATGGTAGACCTCATGAGTTCTATTATTTGTGAAGGTGATACAGTATCTCAGGAGCTTTTGGATACAGTTTTGGTAAATCTGGTACCTGCCCATAAGGTAAGTTAGCAACATATACCAATATGTCTAAAGCCCGTTAAGGTCAAGAATTTGTGCTTATGTTCCAAATAGAATTTTTCCTGCTTTAACCTTAGTTTTGGAGAATCTGTTTTATTCGTTTTTAAATATTAGTTATGTTTAATACTTAGTAAAACATGGTACACTTACAACTAATTAAGTAGATGATAACTCTGTGTGATGTAGAATATGTTTCAAGGAGTGAGTTAATACTACTTAGATGCTATCATATAACTTTATGTGTCAAGAGATGCTGAAACCAATTAGATCCTTAGCTCTAAGACAGCAGTAGTTAGATGGAGTGGAGGGGTGAAATTAAAAGGGAAGTCTCTACTAATTTCTGGACAAAGGATATGTTGATGACATTGTTTCTTACCTTGGTGGTATTAATCAAGACATGTTTTTGTGTGTCTTGTTCTTTGAAAATTACTAACTCTCCAGTAAACAGTTGGAAATAATGGTTCTGTGAAAGGGATCAGGGAGAGAGTTAAAGAGAGGGGTCAGGGAGTCACCAGTATAAAAATCTGTGCAGACCTAAGAACTTTCTGGCACAATATAATCTAATTTCACAAGTGTATGACATTCACACAAATAGTGTTTCAATGAAGATGGCCGCATAATTTAATGTTTCCAGATTCTTAAGATAGTCTGTCAATGCTGAAAGTTAAGTACTGTAAAGAGACCTAAACATTCAGATAATACATTCATTAGATAAAAATAATAAATACCCTTATAAGATTTAAAGATAACATATGCTTCAAGGGATCAAAGGCATGAAAATAAGAGTTAAAAACATGATAGCTAGATATATGAAAGAAATTTAGGAAAAAAGTAGAAATGAGAAATGGTCATTGAAATTAAGATCTTTATTGGATTATGAAAGATTTTTAGAGAACTAGGAAATAGATCAAGGGAGTTACACAGATAAAAGTGAGATAAAGAAGACATGAAAGATACTGAGACCTGACAAATAGAATCAAAAGGACCAAATCAAAAGGACCAATATAAAGTGAGATAAAGAAGACATGAAAGATACTAGACATGAAAAATAGAATCAAAACGACCAATAATCAAGACACAAACACGTCTTGATTGATATCACCAAGGTAAGAACACAAAGTAGAGAGTGGAGAAGAAATGTTTAAATAGAAATTTGCTTAAAATGTTCCAGAACTGATGAAAAGCATGGATTTATGGATTAGGAAGCAAAAGTCATGAGCAGAATAAATAAAAATAAATCCGAGTCCAGGAACATCCTGGAAAATTTCTAGAACATCAAAACAGAGATAACCTATAAAGCCCTTAAAGGGTAAAGGCATGACCCTTACCAAGGAATAAAGATTAATCTGATTGCTGACTTCTCAGTAACAAGGATAGATGCCAGAAGGTAATGACACTATATTTCCAAAGTGCTATGATAAAATCACTGTGCATGTATGTGTATGTGTGTGTAGTCACATATCCAATTTGAGCACAATTAAGACATTAAATATTCACTTGTCAGTAGATTCTTCGTGAAAAACTATGTGAGTACTGTAGAATGATGGAAATTGAATTAAAAGAAGCAAGGAACAAGAAATAATGGTGAACAAAGAAATGCTTCAAATAAGAACTAATATATTAAAAAAATAGTAGCAATGATAATGATTAAAGGGATGTTAACAAAATAGTCCTGAACTACTGGATACGAATAGCATATAAGATTAAATGGCTTAATGGAGAGTCAGTGAGTAATCTAATCCTGGTGGTGATGAGGAGTATAGAGCAACTGATTGACATCAAACTTTAAGTATTCATATTAAAATTTTTGGGATTAGAGTTAAAGGAAGAATTACAATAAATGTAAATGGTCTAAATTTGCTACTTAAGACAGATTGTCAGATTGGATTGAAAATAATCCAGCTATTAGGGGGGCATCTGGGTGGCTCAGTCCGACTCTTGATTTTGACTCAGGTCATGATCTCATGGTCCTGAGATGGAGCCCTGTGTTGGGCTCCACACTGGTTGCAGAGCCTGCTTAAGATTCTTTTTCTCTCACTGCCCTCCCCCCACTGTCTCTCATGCATGCTCTCTTTCACAAAATAATAGTAATAGTAATAATAATAATAATACAGTTGGTCAGGGAGATAAGAACAAAAGTACTGTCACAAAAAAGTCAAAAGCTTCTAAAAGGATAGAAAAAAGATTTGTCAGACATGTATTAACTGCAAGAACACTGAAGAAACTTGTACTAATATTAGATTAACAGTCTTTACTGGCTAAAGAAGGGATTTGTATGATGATAAGACATTTAGTTTTCAAGAAGACATTCAAACTTTATGTATAGTTTCAAAATATATAAGGTATATATTCAAAATATATAAATTGAAAAATTTATAAGGAGAAAGAAACTCAAAAATTGGTGGGCCATTTTAACAGTTTTCCCAACAATTATAAATTAATAGGTTAAAAGTTTGTGAGAATTTTGAAGATTTGAAATAAAAACAAGTTTATAACAACCATAATTAACATGTCAAAGGAATAAATCATAATGGTTGGGGTTTTATACATCGCAGAACCACCCCCTCGCTGTGATCTCTTGAAAGTCAGCCCTTAAGACAAGGGTTTGGGAGAAAAATAATACAAGAAAGAAAGAAAACAAAAATAAAAACAAACAAAGAATAAATCATAATGGCAATTCTAAAATATTTAGAAATGATAATTAAAATGATACATATTAAAACTTGTGGGATACAGCTTAAAATGGTTTTTAAATCTATATTAGCCAGGTGTCCAATTCAGGAAGTTATAAAAATACCAGATTATACAATGTATACAAGGAAGAAAACAATGAAGTACAGAAATCAACGACATGGAAAATACAGTGACATTTCACAAAAACTCAAAGCTGGCAGTTTGAAAAATATATTAAACAGGCAAATCCTTATTAAGTTGAATCAGAAAAAAAGAGATGGTATAAATATACAATTTTGGAGTGAAATAAGGAAGAAGAGACTTTAAAAAGCTCAAAAAACAGTTCTGTGAACAATATCTTATATTATTTGAATTTAGGTAAAAGAAATTCCTAAAAAATGTAATTTGCCAGAGAAAGTCTTAAATAACCTTTAACAAGTAAAAGTCATATAATTGGTTTTAAAAATTATATTCATAAAATTAACAAAATCCCTTCCTTTCAAACAACAGTAGCAACAATAATAAAAGCAACAGTAGTGGAACACAAACCAACCACAAAAGAACTTAAACTAAACATTGGGAGATATCTCCTAATCATTTAAGTAGCATACAATTCTAATATCCAGCAAAATTTTCCACATTATAGAAAAGGAAGAAATGCTCTACAATTCACTTTATGAGTGGAATGTAATCTTCATAGAGAAACTAAACAAAATCAAGTAAGAAGAATCATAGGCTGGCTAATTTAATCTGAAGTTGTAGTCACATCACTTAGGTCCAATATAATATAATAGCATTTGGAGTGGTATAAGCTATTTATAATGAGTAAATTTGCCTTATTTTAGTAATATAAGAATGGATAAATGTTAGAAAATGTTAGCACTAGACTAAGATATTTGTGTAAATTAACAGATCAAGGAAAAAAATATCATTAGTTCTAGAAAAAGATCATTCGATAAAATTCAGTGTAATTTATGATAAAACCTTTTAGCAAAGTGATAAGGATATGGCCCACAAGAGACTCAACAATAGAGAACAAACTGAGGGTTGATGGAAAGAGGTAAGTGGGAGATGGGCTAGGTGGGTGTATTAAGTAGGTCACTTGTGATGAGCACTGGGTGTTGTATGTAAGTGATGAATCACTGAATTCTATTTCTGAAACCAATATCACACTGTATGTTAACTAAAATATAAAAAATAAATTTTAAAAAGTGATAAGGATATGTATGATACTGTATACATGATGACATGCTGAAGAATTTTCTTTGAGTTAGGAACACTTCTCAGGAAAAAGGCAACTGTGTCATTTCTAATCCGCATTAATTAAATGTCTTTAGTTAGTGGAATAAAATGAGATAAATAAAAGATAAAAATATTAAAAAGAAATAAACTGAAATTATTTATAGATAATATGACTGCCTGTGTGGAAAACACAAAACAGTTTACAGATAACTTTCCAAAACAAATAAAACTCTGCAGGGTTGCTAGATATAAGATCAATATATTGGGAAGCCTGGGTGGCTCAGTCGGTTAAACATACGACTTCGGCTCAGGTCATGATCTTTCCATTCCTTCGTGGGTTTGAGTCCTGCGTCGGGCTTTGTGCTGACAGCTGGCTCAGAGCCTGGAGCCTGTTTCAGATTCTGTATCTCCCTCTCTCTCTGACCCTCCCCTGCTTACGTGCGCGCGCTCTCTGTCTCTCTCTCTCTCTCAGTCGTGCTCTCTCTCTCACTTTCTCTTATTATAAGAGAAATAAATAAAACATTAAGAAAAATATCAACATATTAAAAGCTGTTGGTATAATTTTATAAATTTGTAGCTTTAACAAAGACTTGAGCTGTTTAGAAATTTCACAAAAATGTGGATGATTATGCTGAAAATCATTGTAGTTGACTAAAAAGTATAAAAGAAGACTTGGATATTCTGCATGATTCGTTATGGTTACGGGATGGGAAACTCAGTATCATAATGATGCCAGTTTTATGCATACTAATAGATAATCCAGTCAAAATACAAAGTTTGAATGTGTGTTGTGTATGTGTGTGTAGGGGTAATTTGACAAACTGATTCTAAAATTCACATTGAAGAGCAAATGGCACATAATAGCTAACCAATTTTGAAGAATAGAATAGAGAGGGGGGACTTATTCTACCACTCGTATTAAGACCCTGTTTCTGTCTCCCTTTAACTATCAGGCAGTAATAGACAAAGGGACATATGGAAGTAATGGAGAGTTTACTATAAGTTCTAGTTACATAGAAACTTGAAAGTGTGGGTATTATAGGTCACTGGAGGGAATAATGTACTGTTTATTTAATGGTTGGTTTTAGGACAATTGAATATCCATATGGGAAATACATAAAAGTAACAGGATAATGACACAATTTTGAAAACCAAATCTTTAAATTTCTATTTAAAAATATAAAGCAACATCTTAACCTCTTTGCAGAAGAAAATTCCTTAAGAAAGATACAGTGAGCACAAGCTAAATAGGAAAATATTGATAGATTTGGTTACATTAAGTTTACAAACTTTTCTATGCTCTAAGATACCATAAACATTGTGAAAAGACAAGTATAGACTAAGATATGTTATACATAACAGTTGAAAAAGTTTTAGTGTGTAGAGTTTTAGAGAAATTCTACAAATAAATAAGGACAAATAGCCCATTTGAAGAATGGCAGAGATAGAATTTACAGAAAATTTCTTATATACACAAGGAAGCATGTACAAGATGTACAGTTTAGTCTGTTAATAGAATGAGTAAATAAGCTGTAGTGTATTATATAGTAAACAGCATTTAGAAATGAAAGAAATAATTCAGTAGAACCATAAATACAGGTAAGTCTAAAAATATGCTGAATATGAGTTTTAGGATGTGTACAGTGTACCTGTTTTCTGTAAGATGTTTAAGCTGGACTAGCAATTCTCTTTTGATCTTTGGTCTTGATTATTTCTGTCATTGCCAGAGTATCTTAGAAACCTGTTTTCTTAAGATATCTTTTCGTATACCTGTTTTCTTTTCGTATTTTACTGTTTGTTTGCTGCATCCTTGGCCTTACCTGTGGTCTGAGATGTGCTTGAGTAAATTTGCTGTCCTGTAGATGCCCCAAACTCTTTTGTCTTTCCCTATGTATGGGGCCCCCATTGCTGTTCACATTACAACCCAGCTCATTTTCTTATGATGTGTTTGTTCTTCTGGACCTGAGGTAAAATGCCCCGTATTTGTACTCGGCTGAACTGATTTGACTTCAGGACTAGATGTAGAATGAGTGTCTTCTCTTCTGTTGTTGACCTTTTCTGTGTGTAAACCTCATGCTGTGAATGAGATAGGAAGAGAATGTAATTTTCCTTTCTTGGAAGGGTCTTATGGTCTAGTAGACTAGCTAGTCTTAAAAGAAAAAAAATGGCTTTGCCTGCTTTTTTATTCAGATTGAGTCTTAGATAATTTTCTCATTCATTTTACTCAGGACTAGCTTTTTGAATACAGGTAATGTTTTGTTTTTCATAATTAGAGATATATAATACAGATTTTTTTTATGTTTTTCAGAATTTAAACAAGCAAGCCTATGATTTGGCAAAGGCTTTACTGAAGAGGACAGCTCAAGCTATTGAACCATATATTACCAATGTAAGTCTTTCTTGTAATTGGTTGTCAGAAGGATTAGCCAGAATCTTAAAGATAGCTAAAAGCAAAATTTTGGCAAGTAAGACTATGTAATTTTAAATTTCATGTTGTTTTAATCATTAAATAATATAGTTTCTTTTTCCTTATTTAAAATTATTCTTGGTTACTATTTTATGGACAGTTAGCTCCCATCTTGTTTGTTCATTCATTTACTTCTTTCAAGTTGCCTAGAACTAGAACATCTTTTATTTTGGTTAGCAAGATAATACTGTTGTTTCTAATGTTACAAGTAGAGCTAAATGTTAGTTAGATAAAACATATGGAATTTCTCATTATTCAGGGAAATTAGAGCTTTTTGAGGATTAAATTGATTTATACAAGAAGTAGATAGGAACTAATATCAAGACCTTACAGTTGAAAGCACGTATTAATGGCAGCAGTTTGGTAACAGTTGCTTATCTTGTTGTCCCTGGGGTAGATTTCAAATACATCTACCTTTTCTGAAAAAGAGGAGGAATTGAGATGAAATGAGCCCTTTTAGTATCATCCCAAATCTGCTTGACCATATTGTAGCTATTTTCAGAAGAAATGTATATTAGCTAATAGATTGTTGTAAGTTTTATTTTCTCTCCTTAATTCTCTTGAGTTGAACAACTCTAGATACAATCTACGTGAATGGTGCTTCCTGGAACAAATCTAGAACACAGTGTTAATGTTGGCCTCTGGAATTGTGTAGCAGTTCTCTCAGCTTACTTTCCATTTTCACTCACCTGCAAATATGTAAATGATATAAATCAGTCTTCTTGAAAAAAGTGAGAAAGTCATTTATAATCACTTATGTATTTAATTTTCCTGAAGTTTATTGAAGGAGCATAGTTTCCATAGTATATAAAAATTTAAGTCCATAAAATACATGATGAAAATGTGCTTCAAATAGTAACAAGCTTTATAAAACCGTATTTTGGTAAATCTCAGTTTTTGCTTCTGGCTTATAGCCTTAAATAACTCTAAGCACATGATGATTTGGAAAATGTATTTGATTTGTAAGGAAATTGTTTTGGAGGGTGAATTATCACAATCTGGACAGATTGTGTAATCTATCTTAATAGCTCAAATTGGCAGAGAATTCCAAATTATGATTTCTGCAGGTTTTGTCAGTTTTGGGTGTTGACTGGAGTAAATTGGTTGGATTGGGTTGAGTTTTTTTTCATTATTGATCTAGTGGCATTTGAAGTGTTTAGACCCAGACTTAAACATTCTATAATTAATTAGCCTTCCCTTTTCCTTTGATTCAAGTGCATCTGAATGACTATCTCCATGGCCCATTAGATATACTAGGTGAGCTCCTCCTGGTGGTCATTTGTTTAAATTGATATTGCTAAGCCAGATGTTTTTTAGGGGAATGCTTAAGGTTTTTTGGTGCTTTTTTTCTGGTTCATTATACCGTTGTCTCAACATATGTATATGTTCAAAAATGTTTATAATTAGAGCTAAAATAAAAAGGACCACAAATACTTTAGTAATCTCAGGTAAATCAAGGTAAAAACATTTCCCTTCACTAATACCTTGTATTAATTTTCTGTTCTTAGTAGTTCTTGTTTACAGAAGTACAACTAGCCTCTCCGTCATTTCTTGTATCTTTATTAGAAGCTGGGGGAGCAGAGGCACAAGATTAGTAGAATGGTCTGAACAGACTTTCAGTTGTATGTTTATTCCCAATACTTTGTTCATTGTTTTATCTCGTTTTCTTGTTCCTTACTTTATTTGAGGGTTCGCTAAGAAGTCATTAAGAGTTGATTTTTTCCCCCCTTTACTCTCTTATATCTACATTCTATTTTTCTACCTCAAACCTATACAATTACAAGTAAAATACTTTCTAGTGAACTTAATTGTTTTGTAGTAGGATGAAATGAGTTACTGTATTAAAATAATTTTCAGCCTTTTTGGACTTGTACATGTAGTAGCCATTATTCATTTATCTTTCTAGTGGAGAATTAGTGAGCAAAAAGAAAGGTAGGATACTGAGGTAATAATAACAACTCCATTTCTATCTCTCTTTATTAATGTTATTTTTGCTATTGTGGATGTCATATAGACACATTCAAGTTCTTTATAGATAGTGATTCTTAAATATATAGAATTTAAAACACTGTGGTGGTGTAGATTATTATTTAAAAATAAAATTTGTCACTTGACAACTCAGAACTAAAAAGTATAAGTAATTTTTAAAAAGGCAAAACAGTCTCAGAGAAAAGTACAGTGTACCGTGTACACTGTGTAGTGACCATTCAAAAAATTTTCTACATGGATCACTTCTTGGCAATTTTATTTTTCATTAGAATGTTTTAATTACAAGTTTCAAGTTGCTTAATTTTGCTAGCCTTGGTTTTTGCATCTGTAAGGTGGAGTTAATAAAATACTTGGAGTGATTGTAGAGAATGTGTTGGTTAATGTGAAAGCACTTTTGTCAGTAAAATTGACTATTAAACCTAAGGCAGAATTTCTTGCTGACCTTTAACTTACCCATATACCTTTCATTAGGAGGCAGTTGTTATAAATGTGCAGTGGGAAAATCAGTTACCCATTTGTAAATAAAAGACTGATGTATTTTGGAAGGAAATATTTTAATCAAATCTCTATCTGCCTCTTCCACTAAATTATAAATAAGCCCTTATGGATGGAGAACATGGATTGTTTTACTTATATTTATATTATAGTACCTGCTGCATGTTATTCATTTGCTGAATATGTATTGAGCACCTACTCTGTCAGGCACTATGGCAGGCTCTTCCTATACAGTAGAGAAGACTGACTTGGTCCTTGCCTTTATGGGGATTATAAATGTTAAAATAATTGTTATTGATGAAATTTGTAAGAAGTTAACCCAGAGAATGATTTTTTTTTTTTATTTCCAAATGAGTTTTTCCCAGACTGATGAAGAACAAGACAATTACATCACGTGATAAGATGGCCAGATTGGAAAGGATTATTGTGTTTTGGTTAAGCAAAAGTTAGATTTACTGGTTTTAAACAGGAGAAAATTTGTGAATGGAAACAGCCATTTTATTTTCAGCCTGAATGAGAGTTTAACCTCTGAGGTCATGAAGTTCTTTTCCCACAATATTGATAAACAAGGACAACAAACAAGTTACTTTAAAAACGAGTAAAGAAAGCATAGTAAAATAGAATTTGTGCTTTTCTCCCCATCATGGGTACTTAGTTTGTACAGGTTCACAGACATAATAAACTTCATTTAAGAATAACCTGAACAGTGTAGGAAAAGAAGAACCTGAGTTAGGGGCACTTGGGTGACTCAGTTGGTTAAGCATTTGAGTCTTGATTTTGGCTCAGGTCATTATCTGGCCATCATGAGTTGGAGCCCCATGTTGGGCTCTGCTCCTCCCCGGCTCATGCACATGCTTTCTTTCTCTCTCCTCAATAACCTGAGTTAAAGTAAGCAGAAAAGACCTAGAAATGTGAAATTTTCAACTTTGTACTTTCCATATAGAAAACATATTTAAGCCAGATTGTGTTGACTGTAACTGAAAGAAGAGATCAGGGCTTATGTGTTGCAAAAAATCCTTAAACCACTTTTTTAAGGAGACAGAATATTCCGTTGAGAATATGTGGTATATTCTTTGGGTTATTTTTTTACAAATTTGGAAGATTTTAAGTAGAAAGGAACTGGACCATTATGCTATGTATCCTTACCAGTTTTGGCAGTCATATGGTAAATGATCTGAATGTGGAAACTAATTATAGCTGGTTCCTTATAGAAATAAAATTATTCAAATTTGGATTTTCCTTGTGTGTGCTTTTAATTGGATTTTAATTACTGCTATAAACCTTGTACATATGCATACACATTTCATCAGATTATAAAAGAAGACGGAAAGGATTAGTATGAGGTTATTTTGCTAAGAGCTTTCCCTCAAGGTCAGGAACAAGACAGGAATGTCCTCTTGCCACTGTTATTCAACATAGTATTGGGAGTCTTAGTAGTCAGACAACACAAAGGATAAAAGGCATCCATATTGGCAAGGAGGAAGTCAAACTTTCACTTTCACAGATGCCATGATACGCTGTATGGAAAATAAAAAAAACCTGCTAGAACTGATCCATTAATTCAGCAGAGTTGCTGGATATAAAATCAATACACAGAAGTTGGTTACATTCCTGTACATCAGTAATGAAGCAACAGAAAGAGAAATCAAGGAATTGATCCCATTTACAGTTGCACCAAAACCCATAAAATACCTAGGAATAAACCTAACTAAAGAGATAAAGAATGTATACACTGAAAACTATAGAAAGCTTTTAAAAGAAATTGAAGAAGACACACACACACACACACACACACACACACACACACACGGAAAAATATTCTTTGTTCCTGGATTGGAAGAACAAATATTGTTAAAATGTCAGTACTACCCAAAGCAATCTATATATCCAGTGCAATTCCTATCAAAATAACACCAGCATTCTTCACAGAACTAGAACGAAACATCCTAAAATTTGTATGGAACCAGAAAAGACCCTGAATAGCCAAAGCAATCCTGATAAAGAAAAGCAAAGCTGGAGGCATCACAATGCCAGACTTCAAGATGTGTTACAAATCTGTAATCATTAAGACAGTATAGTACTGGCACAGAAACAATCAGTGGAACAGAATAGGGAGCCCAGAAATGGACCCACAAACATAAGGCCAACTAATCTTTGACAAAGCAGGAAAGAATATCTTATGGAATAAAGACAGTCTCTTCAGCAAATGGTGCTGGGAAAAGTGGACAGTGACATGTGGGAAAATGAACCTGGACCACTTTCTTACAGCCTACACAAAAATGAAATGGATGAAAGACCTAAACGTAAGACACGAAGCGATCAAAATCCTAGAGGAGAAAGCAGGCAAACAAAAGCAAAAATGAACTCTTGGTACCTCATCAAAATAAAAAGCTTCTGGACAGTGAAGGAAACAGTCAGCAAAACTAAAAGACAACTAATGGAATGGGAGAAGACATTTGCAAATGACATATCAGATAAAAGGGTTAGTATCCAAATTCTATAAAGAATGTACCACTCAACACCCAAAAAACAATCCAGTGAAAAAATGGACAAAAGACATGAATAGACACTTCTCCAGAGAAGACATCCAGATGGTGAACAGACACATGAAAAAATACTCAACGTCACTCATCATGAGGGAAATACAAATCAAAACCGCAATGAGATACCACCTCACACCCGTCAGAACGGCTAACATTAACAACCCAGGCAACACCATATGTTGGTGAGGATGCGGAGAAAGAGGATCTCTTTTGCACTGTTGGTGGGCATGCGAACTAGTGCAGCCACTCTGGAAAACAGTATGGAGGTTTCTCAAAAAATTAAAAATAGAACTACCTTACAGCCCAACAATTGCACTACTAGGTATTTATCAAAGGGATACAGGTGTGCTGTTTCCAAGGGGTACATGCACCCCAGTGTTTATAGCAGCACTATCAGCAATAGCCGAAGAAAGGAAAGAGCCCAAATGTTCATTGACAGATGAATGGATAAAGAAGATGTGGCATATATATATATATACATATATATATATACACACACATACATACACGCACATGGAATATTCAGCAATAAAAAAAAATGAAATCTTGCCATTTGCAACTACGTGGATGGAACCAGAGGGTATTATCCTAAGCAAAACTACTATCACATGACTTCACTCAATGAAGACTTTAAGATACAAAACAGATAAACCTAAGGGAAGGGAAGCAAAAATAATATAAAAGCAGGGAGGGGGACAAAACATGAGACTCTTAAAAATAGAGAACAGAAGATTGCTGGAGGGGTTGTAGGAGAGGGGATGGGCTAAATGGGTAAGGGGCATTAACACTTGCTGGGATGAGCACTGGGTGTTACATATATAGGAGATGAATCACTGGAATCTACTCCTGAAATCATTGTTGCACTATATGCTAACTAACTTGGATGTAAATTAAAAAATAAAGTACAAAAAATGAGGTTGTTTTGGGGCACATGGGTGGCTCAGTTGGTTAAGCACCCGAGTTTGGCTCAGGTCATGATCTCACGGTTCATGTGTTCAAGCCCTATGTCAGGCTTTGTGCTGACAGCTCAGAGCCTAGAGCCTACTTCGAATTCTGTGTTTCTCTCTCTCCGCCCCTCTTGTGCTTGCGCTCTGTGTGTGTCTCTCTCTCTGAAAAATTAATGAAAAGAAAAAAGAAAGCTTGTTCTGTATTATAAATAAAATTACTTATTTTAAAAGTGGAATCGACTCCTATGAAGATACAAGGCTTTTTTTTTTCAATGCTGTCTTCCATACATGCTAAGGTGAACAAGATGTGATCTCTTTGACTTTAAGAAATTTAGTAGGGAAATTAAGACATGTACACAATTATAACTGTATTACAGGATAAAGTATAGTAAGTTTTGTAATGAAAAATAAAGTACATATGGTAGGTAGAGTGTTGATTGATAAGCTAATTGCTAAATTAGTACAAGTTATCTTTTGTGTACAAGGTGAATTTCATGTACAAGGTGAACTAGGCTGTAGTTGTTTCCTACCTACTGTTAGAAAATGTTTTGATAAACCTGGTTTGATTTTGTATAAAATAATAATTTAACTGAATAATGAAAATTTTATAAAATTCATTTTGTCTATGCCGTTTCTATTAATGATAAAATTTTTTTCTCAAAAGTTTTTTAATCAGGTTCTGATGCTTGGGAAAACATCTATCAGCGATTTGTCAGAGCATGTCTTTGACTTAATTTTGGAGCTCTATAATATTGATAGTCATTTGCTGCTCTCTGTTTTACCCCAGCTTGAATTTAAATTAAAGGTAACTATTCTGAAAGGGATATGGTCTGTCAGCCAGATTTGCAAAGAGCATTATTTGTGGCTTTTTAAATCTTAGGATGTGTTAGCTGGATATTACAGATACGGTAGTGTATTACTGTTATTTATTACATGTTTGTTACCTTACCTATTTATCTCCAGTGCCCAGCCTAGCAAATAGTGGCTACTTAATGACCTAACAGGATAGTATTTTTCTTTAGATATTTTCCAAATAAATTCTAGATTGTGACTCACTTTTGAGATCATAGCTATATATTAAGCTTGTTTTCAAGGCACAGTTTATAGTGGTTCCCAAGATCCCTTGATTAGGCAATAAAAAATAGTTTAGAGTCTATTATCCACATGTTGTGAAATATTTTCATTTTGGGCATATTATATTATGCTTATGTTGAAAGCTCCACTACTTTTCTCATAGTTCTCTGGAATCTTTTGGCGGCATGTTGACCTCACCTTGACATTAAATTATGCCATCAATTTGAGTTCCATTTATAGATTTGACGAATAGTCTTTGCTCTTTCAAATTATTATAGGAAGATTAAATAAAGCTGGTTATAATTAATAATCTTTGATGAAACCTGATGTACCACCCAGAAAAGTTCTTAAATGATTTCTGTGTTATAGTTCTTGTTTCTAAAAATTTTTGTCTCTTTGAAAACAGTAAAATAAATAGTTCATGTTGGTAGTGTGAATACCCCACAAAACCAGCAAATGATTATTCTTGGTTTATTCCAGGGTGTATTTTTGGTATATTTCTCAAGTGACCCACTTGATTCAGTGGCCTCTTTGCTTCATTTTTCCCCTCATGTAGTTAGCAATTTCGGTGAGGCAGAATGCAGTCAAATAAGGGATTATAATCCTTGCTTTCAGCAAATTTAACATCTAGAAGAGGGAAAAAAATGCAGATTTAATAAGAGGTCAGATATTATAAGTATCCTAAAAGATACAAACAGCATGCAGTTGAAACAAAGGAAACAACTGCAGAAGCATCTAGAAGTGGGAAGATGCTGGGCGAATTTGTGGAACACAAAGGACTATAATTGGATAGTGGCATAAAGTAAGTTTAAATCATCCCTGGCTGTACATTAGAATCTTTACCTGTGGAGCCTTAACAGATGTCCAGGCATTAAATCAGACCAGTTGATCAGAATTGTTGGTAATAAAATCCAGGCAATTTGTTGTTTTACTTTAGAGTTCTAGAGGTCATTTTAATGTGCCCCCAGGGTTGAAAAGCACTTATTTAGAGGAATAGTGAGAAAAAATAGAGATGAGTTAGGTCATTATTGTAGGAGCTCTTAATGCTAGGCTGTGGCGTTGGTTTAAAATTAAAAAAGAAAAAAAGTGTACAATGTCATCTGTAGCACCTTGAATATCAAACAGATAGTTTTTCAAGGTTCTGCATAGGTTTGATGTGAGTTAGTTTTTACATTTGATTGTAAATGGAAATAAGCCTCAATTGTAAGAGGGGCCTCTAATATTTAATCAAACTTTGGGATGTATTTTCATGTAAGGAGTATTGCTTTAATGAGATGATGAGATCATTTAAGAGAACATTTAATTTTTTGAAGAGTTTATTGAGCATTTTCATGTATAAAGTTTTCATGTGGAGCTCATGAAAATTTTTGTGGAATTGGGAGATGAGGAAAATCATGGGAAAATTGTCATAAATATATCTACCTGAGAGTTTTAAAGCTGTTTGTGTTTTCTTTTAGAGCAATGATAATGAGGAACGCCTACAAGTTGTTAAACTACTGGCAAAAATGTTTGGCGCAAAGGATTCAGAATTGGCTTCTCAAAACAAACCACTCTGGCAGTGTTACTTGGGCAGGTATATGACTTTGGTGTCCTGTTTAAAAGTAATTTATGTTTATATCTACTTACATTATTTTTAAAACACCCATATTTAATATTTTTGTGAAATATTAAAAATGAAAGGTTTTATATTTTGAATTATTTTTTTATATATGTTGAAATTTTTGAATGTTGGTCATGATTGGCCATATTTACAGTTGCCCTTTTTCTTTTCATCTTATTTTGCCCTTAGTAATTTTTGAAAGCTGATAACATTAATTTTGTAATTTTTTTTTTTTTTTTTTAAAGATAATACAGTTATAAAGCTATCTCAAGGGGTACCTGGGTGGCTTGTTGGATAAGCGTCCGACTTCAGCTCAGATAATGATCTCACAGTTTGTGGATTCGAGCCCCACATCAGGCTCTGTGCTGACAGCTCAGAGCCTGGAGCCTGCTTCGATTCTGTCTCCCTCTCTCTGACCCTCCCCACTCCTCTCAAAAATAAATAAACATTAAAATTTTTTAAGGGGCGCCTGGGTGGCTTAGTCGGTTAAGCGTCCGACTTTCGCTTGGGTCATGATCTCACGGTTCGTGGGTTCAAGCCCCGCGTCGGGCGCTGTGCTGACTGCCAGTTCAGAGTCTGGAGCCTGTTTCAGTCTGTGACTCCCTCTCTCTCTGACCCTCCCCTGCTCACGCTGTCTCTCTCTCTCTCTCTCTCCTAAAAATAAATAAAACATTTAAAAAAAAAATTTTTTTTAAAAAGCTATCGCAAAAGGTATTATAATCATGAAATTAAAATGTGTTGTTATTATGTAGCAGTGACTCTTTCCAACTGAAAATAAATCATGAGACATTCGTAAAGACAAGGATATCCACAGAATTAATAAATAAATGATATGCATGTTTTTCCTCCTAACCTCCTTTGTACATTTCTCATTTAAAGAAAATGATAACCTGGGTTCCATGTATGCTTTTAATTTCCACAAACCTGAAAAATTGGTTGCAAAATTTTGAGTGTGTTTGTAGATTTCTCTTTAATATGAGAAGAGTTCATTTCATTACATTTCTAAAAGTATCCCTGACCTTGAATATGTTAAAACCACTTCTGAAGTGCCCTGACTGAAACCTACTTTGGCCCTGAAGTTAAAGGAGAACCCCCCTCCCCCAAATTTTCTCATAACAAATAATGCAATTAAGTCATAAATAGGATTTTAAAAGTCTTGGTGTTTTTTTTTTTTTTGTATTCAAATATTTGCATGTTATAACCACTTTTCTTTCCCTCTTAATACTAGAACTGTCAATGATTATGGGAAATTTAATCTCTTGTGGTCTTTTCTAATTTGTTAAGTGAGGTAGAAGGTTTTATAAATTCTTGTTAAGTGCTCAGTTCATAATGTGATTTCCTGTCTCTTACATAGGTCAATAGTATTTGACAAGGTGCATTAAATAAATAAATTTTAGCCCATTGTCATTTTTGAGTTTGATTTCTACACTTTTTTCCCTTAAATAACAATGGAGAGCTTTTGGGCAGTAGAGCAAAATATTCTATGCATTTTTAAACTTATATCAGTCAACTTAAAGTCCATTTCACTTAATGTGGTAAAACAAAAATATAGTTTTTACTTATAGACATTTAATATGTCTTTAAATCAGGACTTGGGTTACCCAGAACTTGTGAGTTTTTAGAAGAGGAAAAAATAATCTCAATTAAAATTTATGTTACACTGTAATTTTTTCTTTTACTTTTAATGACCTAAAACTGAAACTCACTGATTATTACTAAGTTTAAGGACCTAGAGTATTTTTTTAAAAGAGTTCTTATATTTATTTATAATGGTTAAATGGTACATGTTTAGTTGAAAAATGATAAAGTGCATAAGGATGGAGTACTTAGATTCAAAACATTCTGGAAACATTACACAAGATCATAGGCTAGATGTTAAAACTTTATTGAGTGTACTTCATTGAGCATTTTTTTCTGATTTATAAGCTTTTATGAATAATGTGCTAATTTGAAGACCTCTTTTTTCTCCTTTAAAATACTAAATTTGTTTCTTCTCGTATTGGATGATACAAAATTTGGAAACCTTTTGATAATACAGAATTAAGACAAATGAAAATACTGAATAGAAAAGTCTTGCTTTGCTTTGATCTTGTTGCTACTTAACAAGATTTTTTAAAAAACATCACTGTTTATGCATTGGATGCATATGGGCTTTCACCATCAATAGTTTAGAAATACTTAGACATCATGTGCTTTATGATGGAGGAACAGGATGCCATCTATGAACTAGTCTTGCTAAAACAGTGAATCTGGATATTATTGGTGTCTAGACCTAACTATCAGTTTATAAGATTTAGGGGAGAGGGGAGCCTGTTAATTGAAATCAGAATAATATAACAGCAAAATCTAAACTGTGGAAAAACACTACACAACACAATCAAAAACAGTTACTTCACCAAATAAATTACAAGTTAAAAAGATGGAGGAGAAATACAAGATTAAAAGATACTTAAATGATATATCAATAACTGAGTTTTAATATTTTAGAGATATGCTAAGATATTTACTTCTTCATATAAAAATTGGCTTTGGTATTAGTGGAAATGTGATGGTTAACTGGAGAGGAGTAATTTGGGCTCAGTTTTTAGTCATGTAAAATGATAATGGGGTTTAGTGTAAGATGTGCCATGCTTTTTGTGAATGCTGTACATTTAAGAAGGAATACTTAGAAGAAAATTTTTCTTTTCAAACACAGTTTGAGATTTATATAATGTATCTGTGAACCGTGTACATGCATATGCTTATATAAACAGACCTATTAGAAAGTATAATATTTATAGAAAAACATCTTTTTTTAAAAAAAATGTTTTATTTATTTTTGAGAGAGAGACAGCATGAGCAGGGGAGAGTCAGAGAGAGAGGGAGACACAGAATCTGAAGACAGGCTCCAGACTCTGAGTTAGCTGTCGGCAGAGATCCCGATGCGGGGCTCAAACCCACGAACTGTGAGATCACAACCTGAGTTGAAGTCGGATGCTTAACCAACTGAGCCACCCAGGTGCCCCAGGAAAAATATTGTCATTTTAAATTTTGTGCTTGAGCCAAATGTGTATTGTTTATACATGTTCCTTGAAAGTACATCGTTCAGGAGGTTGTGCTAGTTTAATACAGACTTTCCACAGCATTCATAAATATATAGCATATCAAAACTTTGTTGAAATAGTCTGACTTCCACTTTGAATTATTCTACAAAGATTGTTTTTGCTTTTAGTTAGAGGAATAAATATAAATTGATTATAGATTAAACATTATCTGTTTCACTTATTTTAAAGATCATTCTGTCCCTTTATGTTTTTTCAGGTTTAATGACATCCACGTACCAATCCGCCTGGAATGTGTGAAATTTGCTAGCCATTGTCTCATGAACCATCCTGATTTAGCAAAGGACTTAACAGGTACTATATACCCACCGTAGCCAATATTTCTAGATGCTTATTGGTGAAAAAAACCAGTTTTATATATATGGGGAAAATATCCCCCTTTTTGGTTATTGTGATAAATAAAGACTTTATTTATGGAAGTTACTCTCTGAAGCTAGAATTTTGACTCCTTGTGCCTATGTAGTCTAGAAGCACGTATAAAAAGTCAATGTTAACAGAGACAATAATTAGTTTTTTAGTTTAAGAACAATTTTAAAGATGTTCTAGGCATTTGGATTTGAACAGGTCTTGACTTTGATGTTCTTTAACATTTTGAGAACTTAGTTGGGAGTCATTAATTTGTAAGCTTATTTAACTATGCTAAATGGAGATAACTTTTCTGAAATCTGTATAATTATAAGGTATTTAGAACTTTGCATTTTTGTAGTAATAAGAATATCATATATGTGACTGTTACTCTTTTATAAAATTTTTTTACAGTTTATTTATTTTGTGGGGGGAAGGGCAGAGAGAGAGGGAGACAGAATCCCATGCAGGCCTTGTGCTGTCAGTACAGAGCCCCAATGCGGGGCTCAAACTCACGAACTGAGAGATCATGTCCTGAGCTGAGGTCCAAAGCTTATTAACTGACTAAGCCACGCAGGTGCCCCAATTTTCTTTAAATTAAGAAATATTTTAGAAAATACAGATGACTATAGTAGCCACTATGTCTTCTTTAGAAATGTTGGCATTTTGCTGTATTTGCTCAAGAGATTAAAAAAAGAAGAGAAATGTTGATGTAGAAATGCTTGTCATAAACTGTATTCTTCCTGTTGGCAGAGGGTTGCCTGCTCCCCTAAATTTGGTCTGCATCCTTTTTGTTTTTCTATGTCACATGTGTATTTGTCCATAAGTTATATACAGTATTGTTATATGTGTTTTAAAAATCTTATTGAATTTGTTGGAGTTGAATTCATTTTATATTTTTTATTTTCCATGCTTGTTTTTGTATTATTTTTCTCTTTCCCTCTTTTCTGCTTAATTGATTAATTTTCTTTATTCTCATTTTTCCTTTTCCCCTGTGGGCTTGGAAGTTAACATTCTCTTTTGTGCTTTGACTGCATAATTGATTAATGAAGTCTAAAGTTAGTCAGAACTCTAGCTTCTTTCTGAGAAGGAAACCTTGAAAATTAACTCTGCACATTCTCTTCCTATCTTTCACATTATTAATAGTTATTTTCTCTTTTTAAAACTTTACTAACTTGTAGTACATTTTTAAATGATTTTGTAATGGTCTTTGCTTATGCTTGATTCTTAAATCTTACAGCTTCCTTCTGAGTTTCTTTTGTTAAAGAAAATGATAAAGTATATTAGTTCATAATATTTTTAACAATAATGTGTCATAGTCATGCTTTCAAGTTTTGCTGAATTTCTGCCAGTGAGATTTAAACAGCAAATATTTCTAACCTTCATCCTTTTGGGGAGAGATGCCCTGCCTGGAATCCTCTCTTGACCCACTCATATCTGAATTCAGACTGCTTGCTCTTTGAGCTTCTGTTTTGTAGCATTGATCTTTAGATGATCTTTTCTTCCTCCCTCTTGTGTCTTCTCCCTCTCTTTCATCCTTTCTTTTCCTTCACTTCCCTTTTCCTTTTCCTTTTCCTTTTCCTTTCCCTCCCCCCCGTGTGTGTGTGTGTGTGTGTGTGTGTGTGTGTGTGTGTGTGTGTTTCTCCTTTCTATTACTCCTCTTTTTACCTTGACATTTCTTTTACTGTAGCGTTTTACTTGTGTTACTGATGCAAGATTCTTTGAGAAAACTAATGATAGTATTTGGGGGAATTTTTTTCCTACAGAATGTTTGTTTTAGCTAATTTGTTTTTCCCACCTTTTATTTGCTTTTGTTTGTATTATCTGTGTTTAGAGGCTTTCCTCAAATGCATGGCAGTGTGTGGCTGTCTGCTCGTAATTAAGAGTGTGGGACTAAATAAAGAGCTATTTAGAACGCCTTGAATGTATAGATAGAATTGTTGATTTTGAATGTAACTTTAGGGTGATCAGGTTGGGTTGTTTGTTGGAAAATCTCCAGTTTAAATACTTCCTCTTCAACTGGTCTGATTTCCCACTGAAGAGTATTCTATCAGAAGTTCAGAAGTCTAGTTGTTAGTGTCTTCAGGACTCCTGTAATATTACTTTATTGTTTCCTATTATTGAGTGCTATTTTGTTGTATAAATATGCAATAATTTATTTTTTTGTTTGATGGGCTATTTTCGATTTGGGGCTATTAATACTGAAATTACTGTATTCTTACAAGTGTTGCTTTGGATTTATGTTTTCATATCTCTTTGTAACTACTTAAGAGTAAAGTTATTGGTCATAGGGTAAATATGTGTTTAATTTTATAAGAAATGACTTTTCCGTATTAGCTCCCCTGTTTTTCACTCGCACTAATAAATGCTTGAGAGTTCCATTTCTTAAATGTTTTTGTCAACATTTTGTGTCATCAGGCTTTTTCAGTATAGTCCTTCTCATCGGGCTTGCTGTTTGTTGTGGTTTGAACTTGCATTCTACTGATGACAAATGAGATGGAGCATCGTTTTTATGAGCATATGGATATTTTCTTTTATGAGGTGTCTATTTAAATTTTAAATCCATCTTTTTAAAATTGGCTTGTTTTTCTTGTGGATTTGTAGTAGTTCTGTAGATATTCTAGACTTTTAAAGTAAAAAACTTAAGTATTTTTCCCATAGTCAGAATTTTTTATTCCTATTACCAGTTTACTATAAAAGGATACAGGAACAGTCAAATGAAAGAGATGTATAGGGCAAGGTGTGGAGAGAGTGGTTGGTTGCCCTCTCTGGTCTTATTCTCTCAGTACCTTCCAGTGTTCACCAAACTGGAAACTCTCTGAACCCCATTATTTAGGGTTTTGTTTTGTTTTATTTTGCTTTTTATTCTCAAGGTAGCTAGCATGCAGTGTAGACCTGGCTTGGGCAGTAGATCCCCGTGATTCACCATTTACACATAGCACCCAGTGGTCATCCCAACAAGTGCCCTCCTCAGTGCCCATCACCCACTTTTCCACACCCCCACAACTCCCCATCCCCATCAACCATCAGTTTGTTCTCTGTACTTAAGAGTCTCATAGTTTGCCTCCCTCTTTGTTTTATATTATTTTTGCTTCCCTTCCCTTCCCTTATATTCATCTGTTTTGTATCTTAAATTCCACAAGAGTGAAATCATTTGATACTTGTCTTCCTCTTACTGACTTATTTTGCTTAGCATAATACACTCTAGCTGTTTTCAGAATTTTCTCTTTATGTTTGTGTTTTGCCAGTTTCACTACAATATGTGAAGTGTTGAGCTGTTTTTGTTGATTTTGAAAGGAGTTCTCTTTGCTTCTTAGACTTGGATGCCTGTTTCCTTCCTCAGATTAGGGAAGTTCTCAGCTATAATTTGTTCAAATAAATGTCTGCCCCTTTCTCTTCTTCTAGAACTCCTATGACACAAAGATTATTTTGTTTCACTGAATCACTTAGGTCTCTAATTCTTCTTCTGTGGTCTAGTAATTTCCTTTCCCTCATTTCTCAACTTCGTCGTTTTTCATAATTTTATCTTCTGTCACCTACTCTCTCCTCTGCTTCTTCTGACCTCACTGTCACTGTATCTAGTTTGTTTCACATCTCATTTGTAGCATTTCTGAATTCATTGTGACAATTCTTAGGTCCTTGATCTCCGTAGCAGTAAATTCTCTGCTGTCTTTTATGCCTTTTTTTTCAAGCCCAGCTATTAGTCTTATGACTCTAATTCTAATTTTTTTTAGATATATTGTTTATGTGTGTTTTGAGCGATTCTCTTGCTGGCTGTCATTTCTTCCTGTATTTTCTTTTGAGGAGAATTCTTCTGTTTTGTCATTTGGGCTAGGTTTCTGTCTTTTATGTGTTTTAGTAGCTTGTTGTGGGGCGCCTGGGTGGCTCAGTCAGTTAAGCGTCTGACTTTGGCTCAGGTCAGGATCTTGTGGTTCATGGGTTCTAACCCTGCATCAGGTTCTGTGCGGGCAACTCAGAGCCTGGAGCCTGTTTCAGATTCTGTGTCTCCCTCTCTCTCTCTGCCCCTCCCCCACTCATGCCCTGTCTCTCTCTTTCTCAAAAATAAATAAACTATAAAAAATTTTAAAAAATAGCTTGTTGTGTGTCCTGCATCTGTGAGTACTGCTTTATTAAAAAGGGGTCGTACATTGTCCAAGGCCTGGTACTTCAGAAAGTGTTATTGGAGTGTGTTGTGTGCTCTCTGTTGTGTATTTGGCTGCTCTATCTCACTGGTCAGTCCTCTACAAAGCTTCTCCTTGCTTCTAGTGGTAGATTGTTTGGACCTTCCACCAGATGTGCTTTGATTTGTTCATTGAAGTAACCCTGGAAAAAAGGAAAGGCTGGGAAACAAAACCACAGGACAGTTGTCTGTTGGTGCCTGGGGCCGGTGGCTGTGCTATTCTGGCGGAGAGGCCAGCTGGCTCACTCCGTGTCTGTCCTGCTCCAATAGATTAGCAGTTGCCAGGCATGGAGGGGCAGGCTTTTGGTGTAAGTGGGTCCCACCTCCACTTGGAGCCGCTATCCTTTTCCCTGAAGTCCCACCATGTTGGTGATGGGGAGAAAAATGGCGATACCTCTTCCCTGTACTGGGTGTCTCAAACCACACTGTTCAGGCAGAGTAGTGCCGCTGGTTGGCTTGCCCTGCGCAGCCTACAGTCTCCTGTGCCTCCCTGGTGTTGGGCTGGGATTCAGAACTTGTTGTCTTAAGGGGCCTGCACCTTGCAGATTCTGTCCTGGTGTAGGCCACTCAGCCCTGCCAGTAAAGGGCTCTTGCAGAGTCTTTTGTCCTTGGGGAGGCACTAAACCAGAGTGCCTGCCTCTGGGAAGAGGACTGTTCTTTCCCAGGGTGGCTCTCAGATCTCTACGGTGCCCCAGGGCCAGCTCCTTGCCTTCCAGGCACATTTACAAGGCTGGCTCTAGTCTGGAGAAAGTTGTTCACTTTTGTAAACTCTAATCTTCAGCTCCTCAAGCTGTTGGCAGAGTAGAAACTAGCACTCTCCATATTTCTTGTTCCCCAGTCCATGGTCTGGAGGTGCTTTTCTCTTGTCCTAGCACAATACTGTAATTCCACAGCTTTTCTGTCTCTCTTTCCCTTTTGTTTCTCCTCTGAAGGGATTCCTTCCCCTCTGTGCCTGCGCCGTATTATCTCCCCCAATTTGTATACATGCACTTCTGTCCCTCCAAGCTGTCTCCCTCCACCTGTGAAGATCTTTTGTTACTCAGCAGACTGATTTCCTGGATGTTTCAAGTGTTCTGACCTCAATATAGCTGTGTTTGAGGGACAAGGGAAATCCAGGCCCCCCTACTTCTCTGCTATCTTAATTCTTCCTCAGAATTTTAAAAAAATGTTTATTTCTTTAAAATTTATGGTAGAGCACATGAGCAGGTTTACGGCAGAGAGAGAGGGAGATAGGATATGAAATGGTGTCTCAGCGGACCGCAGAGAGCTCAATGGGGTGCTTGAACTTAACAAATTTTGAGACCATGACCGAGCTTAAGTCAATTGCTTAACCAACTGACCCATCCAGATGCCACATCCTATAGTCAGAATTTTAATGCAAAATTTACTGTTAGCTAAATAATAGATAGATGTTTTCATCTTATGTAGCTATCTATGCTATATTTTATATGTGAATAATTTCACCAATAACCTTTTTAGTCTTCACCATTGTTTGACAATTTGTAAGTTTACTGAAAGATAGTATGTAGTTTCTTTCATTTTTAATTTTTTTGTAGTTTCATTTTTTAATGAAACATTTGTTATTATGTTGTGTGATTTCCTTGTTTTCAGCCTCTGGGAAAACTTTAATTATTTTTTTCTTTAATTCCCATCACCTGTTTCTCCTCCCCTCACTCACCTCTCTTCTGGTAACCATCACTTCTCTATAGTTGAGTCTGTTTCTTGGTTTATCTCTCTTTTTTCCCCCTTTGCTCATTTGTTTTGTTTCTTAAATTCCACATATAAGTGAGATCATATCATACTTGTCTTTCTATGACTGACTTCACTTGTCATTCTTCCTTAAGGCTGAATAATATTCCATTGTGTGTATATATGTATACGTGTGTGTGTGTATGTGTATGGGTGTGTGTGTATATATAGTGTGTGTGTGTGTGTGTGTGTGTATATACATACATACACACACACACACACACCACCTCTTATTTATCCATTCATTTATCACTGAACACTTGGGCTTTCCCGTAGTTTGGCTATTGTAAATAACATTGCTGTAAACATTAGGGTGCATGTATCCCTTGAATTAGTGCTTTTATATTCTTTGGGCAAATACCCAGTAGTGTAATGGCTGGGTTATAGGGTAGTCCTCTATTTTTAATTTTTAGAGGAAACGCCATACTGGTTTCCACAGTGGCTATACCAGTTTGCATTCCCACCAACAGTGCCAGAGGGTTGACCTTACTCTACATCCTTGCCAACATTTGTTGTTTCTTTGTTGTCAGCCATTCTGACAGGTGTGATGTGATTATCTCATTGTAGATTTGAATTGCATTTCCCTGATGATGAGTGATGATGAGGATCTTTTCACGTGTCTGTGGGCCATCTGTTTGTCTTCTTTGGAGAAACGTCTGTTCATGTCTCCTGTTCGTTATTTAATTGGATTATTTGTTTTTATGGTGTTGAGTTGTATCAGTTCTTTATATATTTTGGATACTAACCCTTTATCACATATGTTATTTGCCACTATCTTTCCCTATTCCATACACTGTCTTTTAGTTTTGTTGGTTGTTTTCTTTGCCATGCAGAAGCTATTAATTTTTATCTAGTCCCAATAGTTTATTTTTGCTTTTGTTTCCCTTGCCTCAGAAGACATATTTAGAAAAATGTTGTTACAGCCAATGTCAGGGAAATAACTACCTTTGCTCTCTTCTTCAAGGATTTATATGGTTTTGGGTCTCAAATTTAGATCTTTAATCCATTTTTAGTTTATTTTTGTGTATAGTCCAGATTCATTCATTTTGTGTATAGTCCAGTAGTCCAGATTCATTCTTTTGCATGTAGTTGTGGAGTTTTCCCAACACCATTTGTTGAAGAGACTTGTTTCCATTGTATATTCATTCCTCCTTTGTCAAAGATTGACCATATAATTGTGGATTTATTTCTGGGTTTTTTATTCTTTTCCATTGATCTATGTGTTTATTTTTATGTCTGTACCATACTGTTTTAATTACTTGAAATCCTGAATTGTGGTACCTCTAGCTTTGTTTTTATTTTTCAAGATTGCTTTGGCTATTTGAGGTCTTTTGTCATTCCATACAAATTTTAGGATTGTTTTTCTAGTTCTGTGAAAAATGCTGTTGACATTTTGATAAGGATTGCATTAAATCTGTACATTGCTTCGGATAGTATAGACATTTTCACAATAATTGGTTTTTCAACCATGAGCATTGAATGTCTTTCCATTTTTTCATGTTGTCCTGAGTTTCTTTCATCAGTGTTTTAGTCATTCATTCATTTATTCATTTAATTTTTTAGAATGAGAGAGCACACACACATGTGAGTGGGAATTAGGGGCAGAGGGAGAGAGAGAGAGACCCCCAGGCAGGTCCCACATTCAGCGCAGAGCCTGACAAGGGGCTTGATCCCACGACCCTAAGGATCATGACCTGAGCTGAAATCAAGAGTTGGATGCTCAGTTGACTGAGCCACCAAGGCGCCCCAGTGTTTTATAGCTTTAAGTTTATTCCTAGATATATTTTATTGTTTTTGGTACAATTGTAAATGGTACTGTTTTTGTAATTCACGTTCTGCTGCTTCATTATTAGTGTACAGTAATTCAACTAGATTTCTGTACAATGATTTTGTATCCTGTGACTTTACTGAATTCATTTATCAGTGCTAGTAGTTTTTTTGGTAGAATCTTCAGTTTCCTATGTCTTCAGACAGTGAAAGTTTTACTTTTTTCTTATCCATTTGGATGCCTCTTATTTCTTTATGTTGTCTAATTGCTTTGGCTAGGACTTCCAGTACTATGTTGAATAAAAGTCATGAAAGTGGACATCCTAGCCTTGTTCCTGACCTTAGGGGTAAAACTCTGTTTTTTTACCACGGAGTATGATGTTGGCTGTGGGTTTTTCATATAAGGGCTTTATCATACTGTGGTATGTTCCCTTTAGACCTACTTTGCAGAGGATTTTTATCATAAATGGATGTTGTAGTTTGTCGAGTGCTTTTTCTGCATCTGTTGAAAGATTATATGGTTTTTATCCTTTCTCCTATTGATGTGATGTATCAGGTTGATTGTTTTGTGACTGTTGACCCACCCTGCATCCTGGGAATAAACCCCACTTCATCATGAGGTATGATTTTTTGTTGATATTGTTGAATTCAGTTTGCTAATATTTTGTTGAGGATTTTTGCATCTATATTCACTAGAGATACTGGTCTGTAGTTCCTTTTTTTGTGGTATCTTTAACTGGTTTTAGTATCAGGGTGGTACTGACCTTATAGGATGAATTTGGAATTGTCCCTTCCACTTCTGTTTTTTTGGAATAGTTGAGAAGAAGAGGTATTAACTCTTCTTTAAATGTTTGGTAGAATTCGTCTGTAAAGCTGCCTGGTCCTAGACTTCGGTTTTTTGGGAATTTTTTTGATTATTGATTCAATTTCATTGCTGGTAATCAGTCTGTTCAAGTTGTCTGTCTATTTCTTCCTGCTTCAGTTTTGGTAGGTTATGTTTTTGCAGGAATTTATCCATTTCTTCTAAGTTGTCTAGTTTGTTGGCATATGAATTTTCATAATATTCTGGTGTAGTTCATATTTCTGTTATGTTGGTTGTTATTTCTCCTCGTTCATTAATGATTTTGTTTATTCGGGTCCTCTCTCTTTTTTCTTTTTTTTGGCTAAGCGGTTTATTATTTTTGTTGATCATTTCAGAGAATCAGATCTTGGTTTCATTGATCTGTTCTACTTCTGCTGTTGTTGTTGTTTCTCTATCATTTATTTCTGCTCTTTACTGTTTCCTTTTTGCTGGGTTTGGGTTTTGTTGTTTTTCTAGCTCTTTTATGTCAGGTTAGGTTGTTTATTTCAGATTTTTCTTGCATCTTGAGGTAGGCCTGTATTGCTATAAACTACATATTTTAATTTTTGTAGTTGGCTAAAAGACAGCTCTGAAAAATCTAGGGGTCTTAGTACTTTCTATTCACATTTTCAGCCATTTCTCATTTCACAGCATTCTTCATCTGTGCCTTTCTCATTGCTTGGTGCCTTGAATTTCTAAATGTTTCTATGGTTCTTACTCTGGAGAAGCGTTTATTTATTAATTTCTTCTCTTTTTGGATTTCATATTTTTCTTTTGTTTACAAGTTCTACATCTGTGACAGTTTTGTTGAACAATCTCTTTTGCTATGATTCCTTCTCTTGTACTTGTCCCTTTTAAAGACATTTTCATAGGATTTCAGGAGTGAGCTAAGATTAATATATGTTAGACACTCACGTTTATCTTTCTTTTCTTTACAGTGTATTTGTGAGATTCATCCTTGTGCCTTCAGCCACATTTTGGGGGACATGGCCATACTGTGAAGAGTACTGTTAGCTGCTTTGTCATGCTAACTATCGAGAATTTCTTCTTTCTCATTTGTTTTCTCTTCCTCTGCACAGTTAAGATCTGTAGTTTAATAGCTCTTGTATATACCCTGTTTAATATGAAGAATTTGTTTTAGGGAAATTGGGATACATCTTAAAAGAAATTTTCTTTACTGAATTAGGTAAAATAACATTTCTGTTTCTTTAGAAGTTTTTTATTTTTTAAAAAATGTTTACGGTTTTTGTTGTTGTTGTTGTTGTTGTTGTTTTTGAGAGAGTATGAGCAGGGGAGAAGCCGAGAGAGGGGGCAGAAGCTCTGAAGTGGGCTCTGAGTTGACAGCAGCAAGTCCCATGTGGGGCTCCAAATCATGAACCACAAGATTACAACCTGAGCTGAAGTCAAGATGCTTAACCACCAGGGTGCCCCTTGTTTTGTTTTGTTTTGTTTTGTTTTGTTTTTAAGCAATATAATGTCTTTGTCATTTTTGGAAATAGTTCCACTTAGGGAATGCTTAAGGTGAAATTGCTTAAGACCCGGGTAGTGGTTTTATGTGTATTTGCATTGTAATTCTTTATTAAACTATCAATTTATAGGGAAGTAAATTCGCTTACAGTCATAAACACTACTTGCTGCATATAGCCATGGCTATGTATTCCAAACCCAAACAATGAAATTTTACTGGTCTCATAAGATAAAGCTGAATAATATTTGTTATATTTATACTCAGTTGTAATACCTCTTCCTTAAGCCTCATACAACATTACTGAAGAGTGTTAATTTTTTCTTTCAGCTTTCTCAGTGCCAGATCTTAACTGCCATGTTTTTGACTTTAAGATCTTCCTACAGTCACTCCTAATTGTTAAATGTTTGATTTCTTCTATGTTCCTTTTGGCCTTTTTTAGTTCAGTTACATGAACTTGCCTTTTAGTATTTCCTGTAATCCTGTTTCTTGGTGGCTGGTATCTTAATTTTGTTCTTTTAGAAACCTTAGGGTTTCCATAGTTAAGGGATAGAAACTTCAGCACTCTAGCCTTTTCACAGTAGATCCATTTGATTTGAATATTTTAACCATTTAAACAGAAAACAGAAGTGAGATCTTTAAATTTATTATACTTCTTAGGTCATTTATATGGTTTAATTAATGAAGTTAGGAACTCCTTAATACACTACTCTGTTCCCCCACTGCCCAAAATGGGGAAAGGGTTTACTACTCAGTTGCATGTAAATTACTCTATTTTGACTGAAGGACTGACCTTCATTTTTACCCCTCCTTCCCCTGCTCTTAATTTTCTTGAAACATTTTACCCTCTACTTAGGTTTTGCTTTTGTTGTGGTTTACTTTCAAATACAACTTTTAAAAACGTTTTAATTGTTAAAGTTCCATTTAATCAAATAAAATTTTGTCTTTCAGAGTATCTTAAAGTGAGGTCACATGATCCTGAGGAGGCTATTAGACATGATGTTATTGTGTCTATAGTTACAGCTGCTAAAAAGGATATTCTTCTGGTCAACGATCACTTACTTAACTTTGTGAGAGAGAGAACATTAGACAAACGGGTAAGTAGGAATAATAATTACTAGGAGGCTTTCACTTTGAATACCTGAAGTTTAATAGTATTTCATTTGAAAATACTGAGATTTAAATGTAATTTATCATTTTTGAGGGGGTCATTTTAATGAGAAGGTTTCTTTGTTACATTAAACTTTGTTACTTCTTTTAAGTTTGGATTATTTATTCTCATCCTAAAAATGAGATGGCTCTAAATGGTAGTCAGGTGTTTACCCTGGACACTGGTTTTAATAAGTGACTCATAAAGTGACTTAATAACTGATACAACTTACTTATATTGTTGGCTCTCTTTTCTTTTTCCTTTCCTGTGGGTATCAGTTGACTGTTCTTCAGCTGGTGGTATTATAATTTCTGTGGAATAGCAAATAACACGTTTTCAACTTGGCAAAGCTATACATGCTAGAGCAGCATGCTTCTAGCTTATCTTCTGTGACCCTAAACCTTTCTTTTTGAGTGAGCACCCACTAGTTCCACTCAGTAATCATTAGCTTCTTAAGAGAGATACTGTGTCTTACTATGTTTGTATTCATATTGCCTGGACTCTGTTAGACACTGAGTAAGGGTATGAGTGCATGTTCATTCTCACCTCATCCCCATTGTTTTTCCTTTGTGGTATGGGTTTTACAGACTTAGGCTTGAGTAGTTTTAGTGAAGGATGAAAATCTTTGATGTATTGAGGGTTAATTAGCAAAGAAAGTGGGAGGCCTATTGGTAGCTGTGAATAGCTTTGATTAGGTAAATACCTTACAACATTTTAATAGTCGCTGGTAAGGTTGATTTTGCTGTCCTCATCATTTAGTGCTCTCTTTGATAATGCTGGTTGTAGGTGAAGAATAGATGGGCAGGAATTGCATGGTTTTCCCTCCAGATCTGTAGGTATTTGGAACAACTTATTTTAACTAATAAAAAGGCCAAAAGGTGTAAAGAAGGAAAAGGAGATTTGCATCTTGGTAGGCTAACTGCCTTTTAAGTATTCAAATAGTCTTTTTCTTAGTTAGACTTGGAATTTGAACTAAGTGTGTGTTGTTGGGATCAAATAATTTTTGATAATCATATTGTATTCGTCGTAGGGCTACTTAGTTCAGTCAGATAAATATTAATTGGAAACCAGAAAGTAATTGAATATATTTATGTTCTTGGCAGTATTAGAATATACTCTGTCTTTATATTCTCCTTAAAGCAGCAGTTTGAGGAATTAGAGGTAAGATAGAGAATTAGAAAGTTTCTAAAATAAATTGAATTCCTGTTTTATGAGTAAGGCTTTTGGTATGTATTGGTGGATGGATGAGATAAGGACTATTCTTAATCTGCTGTAAGTAATTGAGAGAAAAACCAAGGGAAGAATATCACTATGAATGACAGACTGCAAAGGAAAAAAAAATGAATAATCTGTGCAGCTTCATAAAGTTCTAAACATTACTAACATCCTACTGATTGTAGTGCTGTGTTTGTGTAAAATTAAAGGATAAACTCATCCCAAGATAATTAAGCAATATTAGATATACTATAGCAAATATATAATTAGAAAAACAGTTGAATGCATTCTTTTTATACTTGAACTTGATTCTCAAATACACAAAATTAACCAAGTGTCTTCACATTCAGCGTTTGATAAAACCAGTATCATGTACCTTTAATTGAAGTATTTTTAATTGGAAAAAGTGTATAAGGGATAGGTCACAATTAACTCGGTCTTTGCCTTTTAAAATGTGGCAGCATGCTTTCTCTTACTCAGTTCTAAGTGACTTTTTGTAGATTGTGATTATCTTTTGTTTTTTAGGGGTAGATGATGAGTTTAAGATATTAAAGCATTAAAATTTTTTATACGTGTTAGTATCTCTGTACTTTTCATAGTAGATACATTAAAATGATAGTTCTGTTTTTTTCTGTAATCCTTATAAATCAATATCCAGTATCTGAGGATTGATGAAAATATACTCTGTAAAGTAACTAACTTAAAAACGGGAAAACAAACTTTCCTGAAGTATAATGGGAGCATTTTTAAATTATAAGAAAACATTTTTGTTTTTACTTTAAGTGGAGAGTGCGCAAAGAAGCCATGATGGGACTTGCCCAAATTTATAAGAAGTATGCTTTACAGTCAGCAGCTGGAAAAGATGCTGCAAAACAGATTTCATGGATCAAAGACAAATTGCTACATATATATTATCAGAATAGTATTGATGATCGGTAAGTTAAGGACACTAGGTAAAATATTTGGTGATTTTGTTGTATTTAACTGCTATTGAAATGTTGTTTTAAGCAAACTGTTTTCTTTACATCTTGAAACTCCTCAGTTTTTACTGCAAATTAAGGGTAGTGAGTGACTAGTTTTCCTCCCACCAAAGCCATAAATAAAGCAGTAATGTACATGTAACTTTAGGGGTGGATACAGCTTTTATATTCATTTTTGAATAGTGTTTTTGGAGAGTAGTACTTACAAGTAGAAATGTGTGTAATAATTTAAATTTTATTTCATAGGTAATTTTTCAAATAACTTTTTTTTCAAATAAATGAAAATAAACCCTTTGGATTATAGACAGTTTAAAAACAGTTTATACCCAAGTGTAAAAGGACAGTTTATAATTAATATGAAGCACATTATCTGAACATAACCTTTTATATTTTTCTATTATAGCATAAGGTTAGATCTTGTACAAATCCTAACCTGTGAATCCTGTTTGCAGTCTGAATTGATTTCACTTGATTGGATTTATTTTAAATTGTTAATCTAAATGGTCTTTCCTATAACAGATTAGAATGAAAAAATTAAGAACCAGTAGGCCATCTTAGAATTTTAAGAGTTATTTTTTTTTCTTACAAATAGTTTATTGTCAAGTTGGTTTCCATATAACACCCAGTGCTCATCCCCACAAGTGCCCTCCTCCATGCCCATCTCCCCCTCCCCGCCACATCCACAATTTTAAGAGTTATAGGGACTAAAAACTGGGTATCCTGTGCTAACATTATCTAAGAAACTTCATAGTTATTATTTTTGTAAAGTTGAAGTTTTTAGACGTTTTCAGTGTGCAGCATATTTGCCTAGAGATTTGCATTATTATGATTTTATGGTTCTTTTTTTGTACTTTTAACTAGGTCTTTTTTCATGATGATTACTACAAAAACTCAGAAGAATCTTAATAATTTCTTTATAATTTTAACATACAGTTGCTTAGAATTTGTCACTTGGAAGGACCTGGTTTGGTTTTTTAATGCTCCATTATTCAGATAAGGAAATTGAATCCCTGCTACACATTCACGGTCATACAGAAGTAGTTATCTTAGCTGGGTACAGGGATGTTGCCAGCACATCCAGCTAAATCTTTTTTTGGCCCCTCTTCTTACAAGAAGGAAATCTTTGATTTAGAAATCTCATCTTCATTTTGAAAGCAGAAACTTCTTTTACACGTATTCTTTATATGTTTTGGAATTTTATATACAAATTTAATACATTAAGAAAAATCATTTTAGTACTTTCTCTGTGTTTTTGTAGATTGCTTGTTGAACGGATCTTTGCTCAGTATATGGTTCCCCACAATTTGGAAACTACAGAACGGATGAAGTGCTTATATTACTTATATGCCACACTGGATTTAAATGCTGTGAAGTAGGTTTCAAGTGTCAAATTTTGTTCTTACCCTCTTTTGCAATGTATTTTATGGGGAAAAAAAAATCAGAACTATATTTTTAAATGTTAACAATTTATGTAATAAAAATAAGTAGTGAGACACAAAATATTTGGTTCTCTTTCACAAGGTACTGCTGTCAACATGAGATTATCAAGGATTTTTGTAAGCAGTTTAAAAATAGAGCTGATTGGCATGGAATCTTGCAGGATTTGATACCCCCTGCCGACATATTGTTGTTTCAAGAAGTATTGATGTACCTTTAAAAAAATCTTTTTTTCCTTAAGGTGTTAAGAAGGTCCATACTGAGAAAATCCTACCACCTTATTTTGATTTGATACTGATTTGAATTTTACAGTGGGGCAATGGGGTACATATTTTTGTGCTGCATAGCCTCAATATATAGTGTTATAGTTTGGCATATGGGTAAGCACAAATATATTCTTATGACTTTTTTCATTCAGAAAATACTTTGTATTACCATTGTAGGGAATTGGAATTTTGTACATAGAAGAGACATTGCTAATTGAATCACACTTGAGGGTTAGGAAATTGAGGCCTTGAGATTGATTTGCTCGAGGCTTTAGAAAATGGAGATCCTTTGCATTCCAGCAAATGTAGTTACAAGTATAGAGGATTAAATGCTTAGAAATGGGAAGTCTTAGAAGCTGTATATAATTTTCATTTTTACCTCTGCTTAATGGGGCTTTTGACTTCATTTCCTCCATGGAAATTATCATATGTACTATTTATATCTTTCATAGAAACGTTAAGGAAAAGGTTGTAGAGGAGAGAAATTTAATTTCTTACTACTTCCTGTATTTCAGCCAGAGGAGTATTTATTATCAGTGGCTGTTCTGTGCTGTAACAGCAGAATTGAGTAGTTTCAATAAAGACTGTATGGCCCACAAGGCTTAAGACATTTATTATCTGATCTTCTATAGAAAAGCTTGCCAGCCCCTCACGTAAGTGATATTTTTCCTGTTTTTCACATGAGGAACTGAATCCCTGAGAGGCCAGTTAACTCACACAAAATCACATAAGTAGTAAGAGACAAAGTCAAGATTTGAACTCCGTTCTACCTGGTTTTAAAATTCATTCTTTTTCCACTGCATTCAATAAAATATTTACTACCATATTTAATTGATTTTTCAACAAATTGTCATATGCTAACATTTTTAGATTCAGAATGCATTCTCTTCTTCATGGTGCAGTTGATGGTTTCTTAGAATGAGTGAGATAAGAGTGTATCTTACATCCTATTCGAAACAACCTATGGAAATCATAGTCTGGACTTCTGGACTCAGCTCATCTGTCATTCATGAGTAAAAATGAAAACACTTTGAAACAAAAAATGAGAGTTCACGACTCATAGATCCAACTTGAAAAAATTACTAAATAATAATTTCTTTTGGTAAAAAAGGACATTAAATCCAGAAGGAAGGGTAGGATGTAAAAAGCAACAAGATTTTTAAACACTTTTGCCAATCAGACTAATCAATGACTATAAAATTAATAATAACAATAGCAAAGTTTTCTTTACAAGGGAAGGAGGCGTAGATTAAAAAGTAAGTTAACATCAGGGCATCTGGGTTGCTTTAGTCAGTTTGTATCCAGCTTCAGCTCACATCATGATCTCATGGTTCCTGAGTTTGAGTCCCACATTGGGCTCTCTGCTGTCAGCACAGAGCCTGCTTCGGATCTTCTCTCCCTCTCTGTCTCTCCTCTACTTGCTCTGTGTCTTTCTCAAAAAAAAAAAAAAACATTAAAAAACAAACAACTTTGGGGCGCCTGGGTGGCTTAGTCGGTTAAGCATCCGACTTTCGCTTAGGTCATGATCTCGCGGTTCGTGGGTTCGAGCCCCGCATCGGGCTCTGTGCTGACTGCCAGCTCAGAGCCTGGAGGCTGTTTCGGTCTGTGACTCCCTCTCTCTCTGACCCTCCCCTGCTCACACTGTGTCTCTCTCTCTCTCTTCTAGAAATAAATAAAACATTAAAAAAAAAAAAAAAAAAAAAAACAACTTTAAAATGTAAGTTAGCATCTAGACTGATACTTAGCCAGCATACACTTCTTGATCAGTATGTCCACTCTCTTGAGAGTCCCGGGAATCCTCTCTCTACGACACTATGCCTCGTGCCTGGACACAGCAGAAGGACTCTCAGCTGTTCTGATTGGTTGGTCCTGTGCCGTTGTGAAAAATTTTGAATATTAGGTGGACCCTATCAGATAATAACATGTAAGATGGTAGATAAAATGTTCTACAGTTCTTTTATCATAGAAGAATGGGACAGGCATGTTGATTAATTAGGCTGTAAATTAAGTGTGTGAATTAAAAATTTGAGTTGCCCTAAAAGAATTGAATTAGAATGTATGTCTTCCAAACCCAGAGGAGCAAGACAGAATTCATGAAAACTTTAATATGAGAACTGTAGAAGAGAATAAGAAATATAATTGTAGATAGAAAACACTAAATAATAGTTACAAAACTTTATGTATCCTATATTTTATACTATGATCATATTCTTCTGAGGAAGACAAAGTACTCCCTATATTTTAAAATTTTGATGTATATCAGTTTTGGTTAAGCCCCTAAGTTAACTAAGTATCTTCACTAATGAAAAAGAGAACAGAGGCAGGCTTGAGTACTCTCTGGGTCCTGGTGTGTGTTGCCATCTCCCTCAAGTTTCCTAGAACAACTGTTAATAACAAGAATTAGTGGTAGTTTCAGGTGTCTGGTTGCGATCTTTTTGGTTAGGTAGGCTCTCCTCTAAACCCATTTTTGTACTGCTGAGGCTGATGGGTAATTTGCCAGCTGGGAGTAGAATGTTGGAAGGAAGGCTCTCTTCTCTTTCTTTGTGTTAGAGACAGATAACTGTAAGTGTATCCATGCTTTAAGCAAATTTTTCATATTTATGTAGTGACAGAGCTGGAATTCAGGCTCATGTTAAGTTCTACTCATCTTTATAAAAGTTGTTACTACTATTAAAAATACTATTTCTACATTTTTTTTTCTTTTTCAGGACTATTCAGAAGGGCAAACACAAGCAGAAATTTGTCTTTGCTGCTTAAGATAATTTTATTAAAGTACTTGAGAAGATGGTTCCCCTAAAAATATATTAAAATATAAATCCTTAGTGATGGTCACTTTTTGATTCAAGCTATAGCCATAGTGGTTTATAAGAGCTTTAGAATACTTAAAATTTCATGTTTAAATTAACAAATAATTAAAATAGGTAAAATAGTTTCTGCTTTAGTTTAAGTGAAGGCAAGTTACAAAATCCAGGCCTGTCAGAAGTTGTAAGTAATGATAAAGTATTAGCAAGTGAGAGACCATTCATTGACTTTGGAATTCAGGAGTCATTTCACAGATGACTACTCTGTTTCTTCTTACTTAGCTATTGGTTTTTACAGTCCTCTGTATACTGGTCATTTTTCTTTTAATATTTACATTCTTAAAGTGTGCCAATTAAACTTTTAATGGAAGTGTAATAGCTTGAAAATAGTATAGTATAATTTTTAATTTAACTTCTAAGATAAAATGTCCCAATAGTGTTGGTTTGCCAGTACCATTTTGAGGTGATGACTATCAAGGAATTTAAGTGTCCACATTTAAACTATTTTATCTCCATAATGATATCTAAAGGTATTCTTAAAACATAGTGTTAAGGAGGAGAATGAAAATTTTAACAATTGTCTATCAAAATAAAAAGATGGCTTTATATGTTTCTGTAACCTGTTACTTTTTATGGCAGTGCTCCAGTGTGATACTGAAGGTTAATAGATGTGTAGAAAGTTGAAAACAAAATAATGAAAAGTATTTGGTTTTGGAAAATTTCCTTTTCATCTAAATAGAAAATATGTGATTCTAAATTCTGTAACATAATATTTCAGTAACTATTTTCTTAGGATTTATGTATATTTTCTTGAATATGTATATAATTTGATTTTAGATTTAAATTTCTACCTGAAAACAATAAAAGTATTAAGAGGACATCAAAAACTTTGCCATATAAAAATAATATTCAAATAACATGTAAATACATGTCTGTAATAATTCATATGTATATATATCAAACATTTATATATAACATGTATATATATGTACATGACAAATTTATATAGTATAAGTATTTTCACATATATATGGAATATGGTATAGTTATATATAAATAAATACATGATTTATATAATTTATATAATACACGTTATTTAATTAACTATGTGTACTTCAGACACTGGACTTCAGTGAGTCCTTAAAAATCTAAACACATAAATTCTACCTCTACACTGTGAGAATTTGAGGATTAAATAAAACAAGTGAGAAATTACTTTTTTTTAGTTACATCAGTTTGTTTATAGATATTTTAAACTTATTTAATGACTGTTTATTTACATATAGGTATGTAACATATATTTTATATAATATATAAATATAATCTATACAATTACATTATAAATATTTCTATTTTAGGAAAAATTATCCCTCATTTTCTCAGTACTCTTTTCTGTTTGTTTCTTTGATTCCTTTTCGTACGGCCTACTGTAGGACCTTACTTCACCACACATTCCTTTATTTCTTAAGGTTATAATCTCAGTAGGAAATTCTTCTACCCTTGTTTACAAAAATGTTGCAGTTAATAATAGCTCTTCACTATTTTATATAAAACAAAAAAAACCCCATTTTCTTTTGTTTAATACAAGTATCTGTTCCAATGTTCATATCTTTTATATATGACTCTTCTTTGTCTACATATGTCATCAGTTTGCTTGGTCCTGTGAAATTTACCTCATCTCTGGCATTTTTTTGTTAATGTTTGAACTTAAAAAGAAAAGCAGTATATTTGGAATATTCCAGAAGGATTTTTATTCTGTTTTGTTATTTAAATTTATGTATTTTTGTTTTCCAGAGCGTTGAATGAAATGTGGAAATGTCAAAATCTGCTCCGACATCAAGTCAAGGATTTGCTTGACTTAATTAAGCAACCCAAAGTAAGTTAAATTGAAAAGTTTTCCTTTGATGAGAAGTTTTGTAGAACACCTGTATTTTAGTTTCTACCATTGCTGCAGTGTGTTGAAATACCTATTTCTGAATGGAACCATTCTACTCGAGAAGCTATCATATCTAATTTAGAACACTGGAAGAAAAAAAATTTATTTTTTTTGAGTGAAATTGTGTGAGCAGGGGAGAGACTGAGGGAAAGAGGGAGAGAGAATTTTAAGCTTGCTCCACGCCCAGTGCAGAGCCCAGCACAAAGCCTGACATGGGGCTTGATTTCACCACTGTGAGATCATCACCTGAGCCACCCAGGTGCCCTGGAACACAGAAATTTTCAAGAAATTTATTGCATAGAAAATTTAAAATTTACATTTACTGTATTTGTAAAAGATGATACCCATCAGGAAAGAGAATGTACTTTTTTGTACTCAGTTAAAGTTCTTTTATAGCTTTTAAAAAAACCAAAACAATAACTCTCATTGAAAACATAGAAAATAGAGTAAAATTGCACTCTGTCTTGGCACACTAAAATGTTCCCATCATCTTTATATAGTCTTGTGGTTTTAGAAAATTTTAGTGTCATGTAATTTTAGTTAAGTATCTTTATATTTTTACTTAAAAATATCACAGTAATTTTAATGTACTGCTTGATTTTCATAGTTATAATTGTGGTATTCATTCAGTCGATGTATTTTAATTTTTGGAATTTTAGAATGATTCTAGTTTTTTTTCCCCTAGAATGTTGTTTGAAATTTATTGTTATAGGCCTGTAAAAGGTATAATTCATTGAAAAAGCAGTATGTGTCATCATTTTAAATGAATATTTCCAAGGAAATATATATCACACACAAATGACAATATGCTGTTATGTTTTATTTCCTTTCCGTCTGTAGTGGAATGCCCCCCGCACCCCAAACTCCCACAAAACAAAACATATACTGCATGGTCATAGAACAGAAGTCAATAGTGAGGAGTTGTTTCATATAAAGGGTAACAATAATCTGTTTTTGGTTTTTTGAACATACATAATCTCTTTGGTTATTGAGTATATTGAACCTCCCAGAATTATTCTTTTCTTATTATAAATGACTTAAAACTAATTTTAGTGATTCTGCTGTTTCAGTACTTTTTCTGCCAACAAGCAAAATTGGAAAATTTCCGTTTAAGTTAGTATGCTTCAGCCAGTACACATGTGTTTCAGTCAGTGTTCTAATGCATAAGTTAATGCATTTCAGTTAATAAGCTCTGGATAAAGTTCTCCTATTTGCTGTCTAGAGCTGTATTAATTTACTTCCTTTTGGTCAAAGTTGCATTGGTTAACTAAAAATATGAGATGTTTTTATGTGCACGTAAATAAAATTTTTCCAGATTTTAGGCATTATTGAAATCATAATAGCCGAGTAGTTAGTGTGTTAAATGTGCAGATCATATGTTGAACAGCATGATGTGTAAGACTAATAAAAAAAACATAACTTTGTTCTCGACTATCGCTGTCTTTTTAAAATTTATTGAGTGGGAGTTTCTTTCCCTTGCCTTGCCAGTTGATAACAACTTGGGAGGGTCTCATGTTTTCATTCTCATGTGAAATAACAAAATACAGTCTCCATTCAGTTAAAATGTTTTAATGTCTTCTACCTTGTGGAATTTTTCTTTAACTTGTCTTAAAATAATTACTGAGTTATCCAGGTTAAAGAGGAAATTCCCATTAATGTGCGGTGGGGTTGAAGAAGAAACCAAATGGAAGCTAGTACCTCAGAGGAGAATTCCAGTGAGAGAAGAATTAATAGTTCCTTATCAGTTAGTATTTACTTTATACTGAGAATTATAGTAAACATTATAGAATTAAAGGTAGAAAAAATTCAAAGCTATATTTAATTTTTTAAATTAAAGGTGTTTATATTCCTTTTTCCAGGAAGACTCTTAGATACTAATCAGTATATGATTTTTTGTCTTCTTCATTATTCAGTCTAATAAAGATAGTTTTTATTCCTATTTAATTCAGCAGTATAGCCCTTCTACTTTATTTAACTAAATTGATTTGCTCAGTATCACACAAAGTGGCATAATTTCTAATATTGTACTTTTGTTGATTTTCCTTTTCATGTGGATCAACTTTTTGAAAGCCTAGCAACACCTATTTCCCCCCAAATTAAACAATAGAATCTTCTGATTCTTGACAGATCTATTCAAATACTTTAAATTCCAAATATTTGGGAATTAACTCTTGAATTCTGTGTTTTGTCTCTCACTTTCTCTTAGCAAGCTCCTTCTAAATAGAGGTGGTTTATTTATTAATTTTTTTTGCCTTCACTCCAATATTTTTCTGGTTCAGGATAGTATACAAAATTACTGAATGACATCTTTAAAAAACATAACACTAACTTGATGCATTGTTGAATAACTAGCACCTTTAGAAACATCTTTTACTCATGTGACTTTACAGACTGTAGTACATGGGGTACAGTACAGTGACATATTCATTTACAGAAATAATGTTCACACATGAAATAGCACTCTTTGAAGAATCTTTTGTGCATGTCAGTGGCATTTTTTAAATTGTCCTTATCTAGTATCTTCCCCATAAGCTTCATGACTATGTCTTAAAATCCTCAGGCTTAAAAATTTTAGGAACACCTTAAGTCAACCAGGGTTATATCCTTATGAACTTTTTGTTTGAGATAAGCTTAAAAACTTAAAAACCAGGTTATTTTGTTCCTTTTCTAATCTTAGTTGCCCTGTTCTTTCATTACTAAAGAAAGCAAAATCTCTCCGTGTTTCAGAAGTTTGGAACAAAAGCAATCTTTGTTTGTTTGTTTGGAGGCTGACAAAACAGGGTGAGGGAAGAGATGATGACAACAGTCTTCACTTCCATCTTTCATCCACTTTGTCGAGTTTGAACTCCGCTAAAGGAGGAGCTCACAGTGGTGGTGGTCAGGGTGTGGGTCGGGAGCATTAGTAGGTTATTCTTTAATTTTCTGAAGGATATGATGAAGATTATTAGGAAATACTAATTTTGCATTTTTTGTGTGATTTACAGACGGATGCCAGTGTCAAGGCCATATTTTCAAAAGTGATGGTTATTACAAGTAAGTTATTTCAGATACTACATGTAAAATTTAAGATTTAATTGAAATATTTGTTTCTGATAATTTAAAGTGTCATGGAGTTCCACTTTAGGCTCTGATAATACAGGAAAGGAGTAAAGTGTTTTTAATTTTTTTATTTTAACAGACAACTCAGCTTCAGCTTTTTCTTTTTCTCTGATTCTCATTTACTTTGCTACATAGAATTTTTCTTTTTCTTTTGTGTATTGGTATGAGGAAAAGCTGGAGAAAGGATTTATTATATAAGTTTATTTTGGGGGAATTAATTCAAATTATTGCATAACCTTACTTGAAAACTGAATCTGTTCCTTGGTGTTGCTTGCTTTAATGTGAATCTGTTTGAAGCTCATTTCATTCTGAGCCAAAATTTAGAGGAAAGGGTGTACTTAATAACTACAAAAGAACTTCTTTGGAAAAAAATACTAATTTGCTTTTTTGTTTTCAGTGATTTCAAATAAGATGCTATTTAATTGCACTTAACAGTAAATGCAAAAGGATCGTGTAGCACATCTCCTTTGTTCAGTGCAAGGATAGGGCAAAGTAGCTGTTTTTGTAGGGCACTTGCTTTTCCTCCCGCCTCAAAGATCACTGTATAGCATGGCACATGGACAGAGGGAAAATCGGGAACACCCAAGGAACACTTCTGCATTTCCACTTGGTAATAGTGAAGATGTTTATCTTACATCGGTTTCTGAGATGTTAACAAATATTTCAAGGTGTGTGTGGAAATAATGCTTAGATTCTGAAGAGAACAGTAATCTAATTAACTGAGTTTCAGACTACATGATATGATTTTTGGCATGAGTAAGGTTTTAACACCAAAGTATCTTTAGTTTTGGGCGGTTAAACATGAATTAGTTTTCAGTCTCTTTGGATAGATAACCTTAAAACAAGTGATTTTCTGCTATTGCTTTTTAATAACTATCTCCTCAGTAGTTTGGCTGTGGATACTAACCTCTTAAAAGGAGATCATCTCCTATATATTTTTTATTTTACCCATGTTTTCCCAAATTCTGTTCTGAGGAATGCTGGTATCCTGAAGGTGTTAATAGTACTGTTAGAAAAAAGGGTTCCATGGTCAAGTATGTTTGTAGAATGTTGAAATAAAGGGTTTTTTTGTTTGTTTCCTCCCTTTTTTCTCTCTCTCTCTCTCTCTCCCTCCCCCATTTCCCATTTCCTTCTTCCCTCATTCTCATTCTTTTTGTTTCTTAAATGGTAGACCTTATTTTATCCTTTAATATGATGCTCATACATTATGGAGGGACTGTAAAATGACATTTGCCAAAATTATTTGACTACGGTAGATTTTTTTTTATTAGAGAAACATGAAAAAGTCATATAGTAAAGTATTTATAGGAACAGTTTGTTCTTATGATCCTCAGTGTTCTAGCCAAGACTTGAAATGGAATTTCAAAGTTGTATATGAACTTAAAGACTGCATTCATATTTTACGATTTAGTTGAATTTCTACAGCTTTTATTACAGTCCATGGTTCTGTATTATAATTTGTGTAATATATTAGAAGTATCCTATTCTGGTCCTCTGTAACAGTTGTGAGTAGTTGAAAAAAAAAAATAGACACCAGGATTGGCATTTTACTAGCTTTGATGAGTATTTTAATACACGAATATATTAGGAGAATAGTTTAAAAATCATCTTTGATTCTATGAGGACTCATGCTTTCTCATGCAATATTATGACATCCAGCATCAGTACCTGAAACTTGTTACTCAGCATGTGTCATTGACAGATAGCCATATGTATATGATTTGTCTCTGGATGGCTTAACAGTAACTCCGTATAGGAAAATAGTTTCTTAAAGGTAAAACTTACTGATCCGTTTCTGTGAGTTATAAGAGAACAGTGTACACAACAACCTCAAGGAGACAGTAATAAATTGGTATCTTCAGGTTGACATTTAATGCCCTTAAATATTGTAAGTGGGTAGTTAGAGCCAGTTCACTCTTTGCCTGCCAAGATGTTTCTTCATAGTGTTCTGGTTTCCTATTTCTGGAAAGCAGAATTTAGGGAAAATTGACTGTTGAAGTCGATCCACAATTTCAAATTTAACTAAATTGAATTTGTAAATTAGGGTTATTAAAATAATAAAAAGAATGAAAAATGTTGATCTTCTATTATTTTGAGAAATTTCTGAAATAGCATTTTAATTGGATTTTAATTGATTTAAGGAAATTTGCCAGATCCTGGTAAGGCTCAGGATTTCATGAAGAAGTTCACACAGGTGTTGGAAGATGATGAGAAAATAAGAAAACAGCTGGAAGTACTTGTTAGTCCAACGTGCTCCTGCAAGCAGGCTGAAGGCTGTGTGGTAAGGGGAGACGATTAGAAAAGTTACTGTTTGAAGAAACTCTCACATCTTTTTTTGACCTGTTTTATAAAATAATTTATATTTCTTGGGTAAAATTTAGAAAATATCCCAGAAGTGATAATACAGATAAACTATAACCTGTCTATAGAGACAGTTGCTGTTAATATTATAGTGTGTATCTTCCAAAATAAGATCTGTACAGCTTTGTACATTTTACCTATTTTTATTAGTTTTTACAGTATTAATAGCAACATAGCATATCATTGAATATGTGTACCATAATTATGGACAGTCCACTTATGTTACACACATTTAGATTTTTTTCCTCCCAGTTTTTGTTTAAAGAACACTTTAATATTTTATAGCTAAGTCATTTTACATGGTCTTGGCTATTTCTTTAGGATAGATTCAATACTGGCTTCTGTCATTGTTGGAAAGGAGCAAAACTCAAACAAAACATAATTATTTTAATGGGATTTGTATTCTTGATTCCTGATCATTTGACCTTTTTTTCCCCCCTTGGGTATATTAGCCATTCATGTTTTTTTGTAAATTGTGTGTGTTTAATCTTTGCCTGTTTTTCTGGAATGACATTTATCTTTATCCTATTGATTTGTTAGTGATGTATGTTAATTAGGCTGTAAATAATTCTCTGTCATTTATAGTTTGCCCTTTCATTTTGATTTTGATCTTTATATACCATAGTTTTATTTTTATCTAGCTAAGTCTGTCAGCAGACTCTCTAAGGTTTTTGCCTTTTGTGTCCTGCTTTCAAAACACCATTCTGTTACAAGTCAATGAAAATATTTACTGATGTCAGTATTTCTCAGTCTGTTGCCAGTGCATCTTCCAGGAGGTTTTTAAGAAAAAAGATGATTCTTGGCTCCACCCCAGATTGACTGATCTCCTCTATAAGATCCAGGAATATGTAGTTTTAACAAGCTTCCTTTATTATTTTACTCTGAAGTTTTTGTCTTCACACACCCTTGATTTTATTCTTTTGTATTTGTTTTCTTTTTGGAATGTTTTTGGTATAAAGTATAAAATAGGGATCTATCTATTCAACATGTTTCTTCAAGATTTCAAAACAATATATTGAATAATCCATCTTTTTCCTATTAGTTGAAATGTTAACTTTCTCATATGCAAAATTCTTGGTTTTGTTTTCTCAACTCATTCAAATCCTATTGATTTGCTTATTCCAACACCAGTATTACATGATTTTAATTATTTTGGGTTCTAAACATTTTAATGTGATGTATTTATTTAAACAAATTTTTGCAATATTAAGAAAAAATCTACCTTATATATAGCGTGAAATAACTAAGAAGCTGGGCAATCCCAAACAGCCTACAAATCCTTTCCTGGAAATGATCAAGTTTCTCTTGGAGAGGATAGCGCCTGTGCACATAGACACTGAATCTATCAGGTATTTGTATATTAAATTTCCATTACTAGTCATTCATTCATGCTTTTGAGTACCTGTAATACACAGGCACTTAGCTGTATAGATGTTTGTATATGTAAAATGGCCGTATACAAATCTATATGTGTCTGTACATATTATCTGTTTACATAAATGTGTGTATGTATATGTACACACTGATCTGTACATATCTGTGTATATTTATCTTGTTATTTATTTTAATTTTAAATATTACTTCTATTCAGATGAGAAAATGTCATTTTAAGCCTAGTTTCTGTTATGAGTATACCAGGAATTCCTCTTTTTAGTTAGCTTGAATGGGATAAGTAATATAGACAATTTGTAATTATGCCCTCAAGAAAAGAAAATTAGGTGAATATGTTGTAAAGCAATATTATGATGCATTTTCACAGATATTTGAGAACTCTAAGTGTTATTTTTAAAACGACACTCACTTCAGCTTATATATCACCTAACTGTGACATCTTGGAAAATATTTTGCTTTTTATGGCTATATTCCCTTTAAAATGTTTTTTTTTTTTAACATTTTACGAAAATGTTTCAATTGGTTAAAAAAATAAAGCACTTACAGAATGTATGTGTGTCTGTATGTATACATACATACATTCATTACATTCTGATTCACTGCTCACCAGTAAATGAGATATACTAGAATCTACACTATATAATACCATCCTGTACCCTTTTGGGGGATTTTTGTTTGTTTGGGTGGATTGAGGGTGTAGCTTTTGGCCTGTGGTCCCCTGCAGAGTAGGGAGACACTAGTTTGGATACCCCATAGCCACTTTGGATTCCTCTTGCATCAGTTTTTATTTGAAGAAGGGTTTCTGTGGTTTGAAAACCAGTGTAAAACAAAAAAATCAGGACCCTCTGTATTAGTACTGAATCAGACTGAAACTCCTTAATTAAATAAATAATCCCATGCTTTATTCAAGGCAATGCTAGTTATATACTAGCAAACCATACTTTTTGTTTTCCATTAACCTTCTGTTTGGTAATGGAATAACGAGTTTTAATCAAGAGATTATATTTTAGTTTCATAAAATTAATGCAGACAGTGTTCAGAGGACTCAAAGAGGATTTCCCTAAGAGAGTGTTATTTGACCTAAGGAAGAATGGGTAAGATGATGTTTTTATTGAGGTGGGAGAAAGAATATTCTAGGCACTGAGATTAATATTAACCAAGCTAGCTGGATAGGAAAAAACAAGGATATTTAGAAAATGATTGCCATCCATTTAAACTATAGTATGGAAAGGTATAAAAATGTTATGAGATAATGCAAAAAAGGAGTTGTGATCAGATTGTGGAAAGCATTTAAGGTATAACTTTAGAGCTTTTACTTTAGTCTGTGGAGAACAGTGGATGATTAATGATGGGTAAGAGGAAGGAAGTAGAGGGGATAGACTGTTAAGGTGTTATAAATTGTCTGTGAATGCTGGTAGTGAGATGGAAAGGAAAGAAGGAGGTTTTAAAAGAATGGGTCATCTCTTACTGGAGATGGGAAATAAAGTTGATGAGTCAAAGTCTAAGAGCCCAAGTTCAAATGAAGCACACAGCAGTAACTTTGAAAAGAAATAAGGGAGCTCATGTGCTTCTTATTTGGACATGACAAAACAGTTTTTAAAAAATCAAGGCAAATTGAGCTTGATGTGAAACTGTGATAATGGATTCTTTCCCTGGGCAAGAGATTGCATAGAAAGAAGTAAAATGATGAAAAGATCGTGGACAGAACCTTGGAATTTTGTTTAACAGCAGAAAAATTACAGGAATGTAAGAACGCCAGGTTTTTGTAGTGTTTTGAAACATAAGATGGGAGAAAGTTTTCATAAATAATGTGTACTATGAACAGTCAGACTGAGGATCAAAATAGGTCTTTGGCTTTATCGTCAGTAGGTTGTAGCGATACAGAAGATATCAAAGCATAAATAACAGAAACAAGTAGTAGCAGTTAGTTCTTATAAAGTGTCTGGATGATTCTAAATGTTTACATGTTTTGCTCATTTACTTCTTAACCATATGAGATAAAGAATTTATAGATAAGGAACAGTGAATAAATGTTGAATAATTTCCCCACTGTTAGAAAGTGGCAAATGATATTGTAACCCAGCAAGTTTGGCTCCAGAGCCCTCTTGGTTAACCATCACAGTATATAATATGTCTCAGATTCCACTCTTAGTCCCCACCAAGAGTCGGTGAGTGTCCAGTTCACCTGATTCTTCCTGATAGAGTGGCTACTAACCTTTTTAGTCCTTGCCATTTTATAGGTGCATGATGATCTTTTTTTAAAAACAATGTGTCACTAATAAAGTTGAACATTGTTTCCCCATATATTTCTTGGTTAATTGCTTTTTAAAAACCTTTCCTATGAGGGACTTGTAGGAATTGTCTTTTTCTTACTGGTTGTAAGAATGCTTTGTAAAATAAGGCTGTTAACTTAGTTCTTTTACCTTTTAAATTTGTATAAATTATATATATAATTAAATCTATCAGTTGTTTTCTTTATGATTTTTCTGCCTTTGGTATCATAGTTAGGTGGTTTTGTTTTTTCCATTTAAATCTTTAATTGGTCTGGAATTAATTTTAGTATATAATGTGGAAGTAGATACCCATTCTTTAAATGTTAGTTGTATCAACTCCATTTATTGGAAAATTCTTTCCTTCCCAATTGATTTTTAACGTTTCCTTATTGTAGCAAAAATTCTTGTATGATTTGGACTCTTACTGAATTTTCAGTTTGGTTCCTTTGTCTTCTGAGGTTTTAATGATAATTTTTATTATCTTGTTGAGAAAGTTCTTCATTCTTCTTCCCTAAAATTAATTGGCTGTTCCCAAACCTTAATTGATTTTTCCAGTTGAGTCATAGAATGTATTTGTTGAATCTTCTTTACCAAGTTGTGTACCCCTGATACATTTGTAGATTAGTGAAAAATGCCATTTGTATAATACTGTGTTTCCATCTTACAAAAATACTTGTTTTGATTTATTCAAATCTCTGTGCTCCCTTCATATAGTTTTAGAGTTTATACACAGATTCTGTGCATTTACAACCTTTTATTCTATATTTTGACTTGTCATTGTGAGTAGATTTTCCCCTCTACTCACAATGGTGGCTTTGGCTGATAGAGAAAAGCACTGTTGATTTTTTTGTGTTTTGTTAGTGTCACTTCACTGAAATCTTAGTATTTTTCAGTTGATTCTCTTTGGTTTTCCAGGTTGATGCTTTTTCTCACAGATTTTTATATGACTGGCTCTTGTTCTTTGGTTATTAGCTCAGAAATGCCTTTCCTGACTACCCTGGCTAATGAATTTCAATTCTTGTCTTTGCCTTCTTTCTAATCATTGTTGTTCCCTGATTATGTTTTCCCTGTGTTTGTTTAATTATTTTTGGCCTTGTTTCACTAGACTAAGAACTTCACGCTCTTAGTCATGGAAGAAAATAATGAGTTTGATTTTGGGTAGATGGTATTTTTCATTCCTGTGGGATGTCTAGGTAAAAACCCTTGAGGCCCCTGTAAACATTGGAAGGGAATTTCAGGCTGAAGATTTTTCTTTGAGATAGTTTTATTTGGGATAGTTGGAGCTATGAGAAACAGTTAATCAATTGATCAGTCAGCTGCTAAGGGTTGATAAATATTAAGGAGACCCTGCAAGGGAGACAGATACATTTGACTTGTAGCTTGAACTTAAATTTGAGTACATAATAGTTTTGTAGAAACATAGAGGTACTAAGCATTTTAAGGAACACTGAATAATTGAATTTTTCTGCATTTTGATACATACTGTGTCTCTACCTTTAATGTATGTTATTTAGTTTTTATAAAAAGAATGCCTGAAAGTGTGAGTGATTATCTTAGATAATTGATTTTACATTATAAATGTTTATTTTAAAATAAACTTGTTTTTAGAAGAAACTTTCAAAGCACTTTGTTTTCTTTTTAGTCTATTTTACTTTCTAATGAAATTTTATTACATGTCTATTATCTAGGTATTTTTACACCTTTCAGGAATAGGCTTGTGTTTCAGGAACAGGCCTATGTGTTTCTGGCTCTTAAAAGAGTACTGACACATAGAACAGTACTGACAAATAGTAATATTTGGCAAATATTTTGAAAGTGCTTAATGTTGCCATTTATCCTTTATTTCAGTATACATTGTTCTACCTCCTAGAGCAATAATGAATTTTAGATAATTAGAAAACATCTATTTATATGTTTAGGCATAAATCTTACATAAAAGAATAAAAATATAGGTAGCATTAATAAACAGCAAATAAAATAACATTTTGACTTCATTGGAATTGACAGGGGAAAATACAGTTTTGAAAAGAAGTGCCTCAAAATACTTACTATAGTGTTTTATTTTACAGTAATATTTGGGAAACAGCTATATCAGATTTTTATGTGTTTGGATATAGTCTACATAGGAAATATTCAAGATTATTTTTCTTAGACACTGCTATTAAATGACACCTGAAAATATGACAGTTTTTTTTTTTTGGTCATACTTTAGTGCTCTTATTAAGCAAGTGAACAAATCAATAGACGGAACTGCAGATGATGAAGATGAGGGTGTTCCAACTGATCAGGCCATCAGGGCAGGTCTTGAACTGCTTAAGGTAAATATGTTTATTTTGAAATGAAGTGCCTAGGTAGGTGACTGCTTAATATATATAGTATATATTTTGTATTCTTGAGATTTGCTTCTTAAGTTTATAGAACCTGAAGTAAAATTTTCTCAATCATTTTAGGTCATTTAGAAATTCCTCATTTCCTCTAATATGTAAGCTAAATGTTTTAAGGTTTAAATTGTATAATATAGCCTAGTATTATTACACTAGAATAGTGAATTATAATTAGAAGTTTTCATTAGTAAGCAAAGATGGAGCCAAATTCTTCCTAAAACTTCATTTTATCTTTTATTTTATTAGCTAAAATATACTACTGCCTTGTCCTTATTACAAAAATACCAGTTAATTGTTGACAGTATAAAAAAGTATAAAAATTATAAAAGTATAAAATAGTGTTATTTTCCTTTTTTTTTCTTTCATAGTTTATTGTCAAGTTGGTTTCCATATAATACCCAGTGCTCATTCCCACAAGTGCCCTCCTCCATGCCCATCACGCCCCCTTCCTCTCTCCCCATCCCCCATTAGCTCTCAGTTTATTCTCAGTATTCAGAAGTCTAAGGTAGTGTTTTTAAGAGTGTCAGAAAACGTATCTGATTTTATTCTTATAATCACTGCAAAGATAAATATGTCTAAGATCTTTCACTAATGCCTTTTTTTTTTAAATCCTGAAAGGTAAGGAGAATGGTCATTTAAAAAGTTTTTCAGTTTGTATATTTAGTCAAATTCCTTTACACAAAACATCATACTACTATATAATTCCGTTAACAGTGAATGAAGGTGCCTATCTTATCTTCCCAAACATGGAATATTGTAAATTTTAAAGAGATTTGCTAGTCTGATAAGTAAAAATAATGTTTTAATTTGTGTAACTATTGCACTGAAGTATAACTTCCAAATGTTAATTGTTAGTGTTTTCCCTGTGGTGAATTCATAATTTTATCCTGTATTCATTTTCTGGCGACATCGTAATTTTTTGTTCTTTTTAAACTGATGTGAGTTTTTTATTTCCTTTGCTTTTTAATAGGATGTATTTGATAAATAAAAAAATAAAATGTAATCTATTATATATAAGTTATAAGGTATGGTAATAAACTGAATACAGTGAAAAGTAAATAGGATGCTAACTCAAATAGAGTATTAACAGTTCTGTTGAGGGGCATCTGGGTGGCTCAGTTGGTTAAGTGTCCACCTCTTGATATCAGCTCAGGTCATGAACTCACAGGTCTCTGGGGTCAAGCCCCATATCAGGTTCTGCGCTGCGGGCTCTGCACTGATGGCACAGAGCCCACTTGGGATTCTGTCTCTCCCTCTCTCTCTACTCCTTCCCCACTCACTCATTCACACACACTCTCTTAAAATAAATACACAATAAAAAAAAAAAAAATACTGTTGAATTTCCCAGAGTAGTTTTTGCCCTGATTCACACTCCCTAGATGTAATTGTTCTGAATTTGGGTTATTATTCATTATTCATTCTCCTACTGTTCTCTATAGTTTTATCATCTCTATTTATGTGTCTTTAAATAACATCACTTATTTTGCTTGTTTCTGAATCTTACAAATATGGCATTATGCTTAATATATTTTTCTACTACTTGTTTGTTTTTACTTTCCACATTTGATTCTAGTTGTTTATTTTAAGCTTAAAAATCCTGTCTTCTTCAGAAAATTTTTATAACTTTTGTTTTTTAATCTGAAATATGAACATCTGAAATTTATTTTGAAAGTGTATATTGTAGGGAAAGATCTAATTGAATAGCTGCAGTTTTATCAGGACTGTTTATTAAAAATCCCGTTCATTTTCATTCTCTTTTGCCTCTGTAGAATGTAAGTTCTTATATATGCTAGTACTGTTTGTTGTTTTACTTTTTCTGTTTTGTGTCTTCTACTGTTAGTACCATGTTGATTTGATAATTCTTACTTTATGATACCTTTTACTATTTGTTTTATCCCCTTTCCTAAATAACTTTTTTTCAAAAATGTTACTAGGTAATTCCTTTTAATCACCTTTATTTAGAAGAATGGGCTATTTTGTTAAATTCTCTCTTCTTGTCCCTCTTCTCTTATTATCATTCTCCTCCCCCAAAAAATCCAGGGTACCTGGGTGGCTCAGTTGGTTAAGCATCTGACTCTTGATCTTGGTTTGGGTCATGATCTCATGAGGTCGTGTTGGGCTCTGTGCTGACAGCATGGGGCCTGCTTGGGATCCTTTCTCTCCCTCTCTCTTCCCCTCTCTCTGCTCTTCTTCTGCTCCCTCCGTCTGTCTGTCTGTCTGTCTGTCTGTCTGTCTCTCTCTCTCTCTCAGTAAGTAAGTGAGTAAATAAATAAATAAATAATAAGTAAATAACAATAAATAAATAGATAACATAAAAAGTCAGACATTAACCAAAATCTAAATTATTTTGAGTAGAATTACATTAGATGTAATTTAATTTTGAAAGAAAGGACTTCTTTAAATCCTATGATCTTTCTACACAAGAACATATCTTTTACATATTTGAGTAAGTTTTAAAGTTTATTGTGCTTTCATATACTTGTTAGCATAAATATTTTTGTATTTACTTTGAGTATTTCCAATTGTATTTTAAAGATTAAAGGGGTTTACAGATCATTTTTATGACTCCTTTTTTAGGTACTCTCATTTACACATCCCATCTCGTTTCATTCTGCTGAAACGTTTGAATCTCTCCTGGCTTGCCTGAAAATGGATGATGAAAAAGTAGCAGAAGCTGCACTCCAAATTTTTAAAAACACAGGAAGCAAAATTGAAGAGGATTTCCCACACATCAGATCGTAAGTTTTGAGTTTATTCTGATAAGTACTCTGGAAAATAGAAAAATAATTTATTGTTTCTTGATTTATGTAGTAGTTGGAATCTTGTAAGTTTTGAGGAACTTATATTAAGTTTATATCATTCAGTTTAGATTCTTATTTCCTGGGGGATAGGACTGATTGGTATTTTGGATGATTCATGAAAATGTGGGGCAAACATGGCATTTCTTTCCCAAAGCATTGATTTTCCTTAAATATTTTAATGAAAATAATTTTCTAGTAAAGCATTTTCATGCCATGTTATAGCATAGAATAAAGGATTCACATGAATTTAAAGTCTAGTGGGAAATTTCAGAGAAATTTCAGCAGGACTGTGCATAGGACTCTTCACTATACTCTGATTAAAGGTATTGAATTGAAAATTTTCAGTAGCACTGCTTAGGGAAGCATGGAATAATCATCTTAACAGCAGTGTACGTTTGTGTGTTTCAGTATTTCTTTTTTTTTTTTTTTAATGTTTTATTTCTGAGAGAGAGAGAGAGAGAGAGAGAGAGACAGTGTGAGCAGGGAAGCATTAGAGAGAGAGAGGGAGATACAGAATCTGAAACAGGCTCCAGGCTCTGAGCTAGCTGTCAGCACAGAGCTTGATGCGGGGCTCAAACCCATGAACCACAAGATCATGACCTGAGTCGAAATCAGACGCTTTACTGACTGAGCCACCCAGGCGCCCCTTAGTATTTCTAAGAATTGGAAATTGTGCTGTCATCCTTGGGATATCTAATGCTGGTCGAGTATTCAGGATTCTGTAATATCTCGAAACAATAAGTCTTCATTCTGTATGGGGATCCCTACTTACTTCTCTATATGCATCTCTTCTCTCTCTTCACGGAGGATGTATCTTATAGTTGGTCCTGATCTTGCCATAGTCATTGGTGGTTGGCTTTACATCTGCCTCATTACTTCTGGCTTAGCCACTGGTCTAATTAGTTGTGATTGGGGTAGCATGCTTCTTCATGTTGAAGAATTGCCTGTGTCCTATTTCCTCAGAAAGAAACTGGACAAAGGTAACTCTTAAAATCCCAGTACACTTTTTGTTATTCTTCCTTGTTCATGTGAACTTAATTCTAGTTCACATGGTAATTGAAATGTACCAGAAATTTATAATCCCATTCTCTTTGGCAAAAGTAAGAAACTTTATTGTTTAGAATTGACTTCTTAATTTTTAAGGGGATGGAAAGCATGAATATTCCTTTGGCTCTGATTCTCCAATCCAGATCAGAGATCAGAGTTTGAGGATACACACGTGCACACACACACAATACATAACTCTGTATCACTTACTGATTGCCAACTTACTGTACTATCTCATTTAAACTTTGTTAACAGTTCACTAAAGTGTAGGAATTATCCTAATCGCCAAATGAGAAATCTGTTAATCACTTGAGGTAAATGGTGTTAGATCATATAGCTAGAAAGTACAGACTCAAGATTTGAATTTAGGCCTCTAAATGCCTATGGCACCATATCCATAATGGCACAGTTCCTTTCTTAATTAGGGTTTTGGGCAAGTTTTAGTTTATTCATTAGTGGTTTTATTTTCATTCTTGACTATCTTTCCTAATATCTTTAATATCTTAAACATTGTTTAATGTATTTGTGGGAGAACTATAAGAACAGGGTTGAAAGGTGGACATTTTAGAACATGCAAAGGGCATTTTAAAACATATGCTGCTTTAATATGGAACTGAAAGATTATTTGATTTATATGCTAAGTATTTTTCAAATGTTTCTCATGAGGAGAGTTAACTGATACTGAAAACCTGCTGTGTGCACACACAGTTCTTGATGAAATAGCTCATAGTATAATATGTCTTCCAGGAGATAAAATATGTATGCAGATTTTATGTTTTAAATGATTAATTGGGTAAGTTGATTTTGAGGAAAAATGATAGAGCTGAGTGTTGATTAAAGTATCTTCCCTTGAATTCACCAAAATAATTTAGAGGAACCAAAAGAGAAATGTATCTCAAGTAGAATTGGACAGAATTGATCCTAGTCATTTAGACCAAATTGAATGTTAAGAACGTTTGACAGTTGATACACATATTCCTGAATCAGGCATATAAGGGAATGGATAGTAAGTGTTCTGTCATTTGCCAGTTTAGAAAGAGGAGATTGAGGGCAGGCTTTGAGAGAAATAAGGAGAGCCTAATTTTGGCTGTCATAGAACTAAAGGAGAGACTTGGTGGTCACACCATTTTTCTTTGGACTGACCTATTTTCTTTAGCAGGAGGAGCAAGGCTTAGAGGTAAAGTAAAGCTTAGAGGAGAATTTTGAAGCAAATGTTTTCTTACCAACTTTAGAGAAAAAAAAATTGTGTGCCCAGCCACTAAACAAAAATGATGGTGTGCTATGGTTTCTGGTTTGATTCCTGTCTCTCAGGAGTCTGGCTTACCTCCAGAGTAGGCAGTTGGACCAAAACTAAGCATCCTCTTACAGCATAGAATATAGCCTTGGTGCAGGTGGAGCTAGTGCTCGTCGCTGGTGGGGTTTCAGTAGACTTGGAGAGAAATTACACAGAGATGAGGGACTCATCTCCTTATGTGGCCAGGTGATTAATGAGTTGTGAGCTTTGATGTTAATTTTTTAAGAGAGACATCTGATGTTCAGCCTTCAGGGAGATGCTGTCTGCCTTTTTGTTCAAATGGCAGAGCCAGAAAATTTCTCTTATTCAAAGATGCCTTAACAGAGTACAAATAAATTAAAAGCATGAAACCTATGCAGATATTTTAGTACTCAGAAGAAAGCTGATAATCACTGTTGGGAGGAATAGAATTTTTCTAGGAAAAAAGAAAATTTTAAACAATTCTAAACTGCCAAGAAAGTTAAGCAGCAAATGATATCTGGAAAAATAAGAGAACAAAACAAATATATAAAAAGGGAAGTGGCAGAATCAGTGGTAAAGAAGACAGGAACATACTTGCATTATACGGTATAATTTATTATAAGTAGCAAGGAGCAGAGTAAGCAATTTTAAAAATGTAATCAGTAAGCTAGCAATGGAACTTGAGATTGCATAGAATGTGGAAATGTAGGCATAGAAATGAAGGCAGTTAAAAATCTTTTAATTGCAGATAGTGAAAAGCCCTACGGGGTTTCTGTGGTGAAAATAACAGAGTAATGGAAAATAATTAAAAAAAAACATAGTAAACTTGTTTAGAATGACTCTGAATCATTCTAACGTGAATTTGGAGATCAAGAGGACTCATGTTTTAGGAAAATATCCTGGTGGAATTTACTGAATTTTCAGGGATTACAGAAGTGATTTCACAAACATCAAAGGCAAAGAAAAGGAATTATATTATGTACAATGGAAAAATAAAGAGGCTCACTTATTTCTTTCAACCAGTAAGATTTCTAAAGTTTATGATTTAACAGCTAGAGAGTTTTCATGGACAAAAAGAATATAACCCAAGAATTGCCTAAGTAGTCAAGTTGTGCTTAAGGGCAAATGAAGGATATTCTTTAGGATATAAAAACTCAGAAAATGTATTATTAATTATTATTACCCCATTTGTATTGTGAACTCTGCCTACCAGGTCATATACTTTTTCCCTTTGCTTTCAGTTATGCTTAAGCCCCTAAATCCAACTTTTGTTTTTGTTTGCGTATCTGGTTTGTTTTTTCTCATCATTTTGCTTTCAGTGCCTAAATTTTAGATGTGCCTATATCTTTTAAATATTGGAAAACATGAGTTTTTAAAGGATGATATAAATAAAACTGGCTCAAGAAGAAGGAAGAATACCTAATTAGGCTATAATAATTTTAAAAAATGGAGAAAAGTATCCTCTAATAAAAAGTACCAGTAAAAGTTGCATGTTGTAGGAAGTATTATTTCACATCTGTAAGAAACCAAGGATTCTAATTTTTTTAATTGTTTAGAACATGAGAAAAAAACACTCAGATTACTTATAAATCCCAGATAAGCAGCAGGAGTGCTAAAACTGGTTAACAGATATTCCCTCAAAAGAAAACTTAAGACAGAACTTTCAGATATTACTGCAAAAAGTTTAAGTAAAATTTTAGCAAAAAGAGAGTTGACTACAGTAAAACAAAAGTATATTATGGTCAAATGTGGTTAATTTCAGGAATACAAAGAGGGTTGGTATTAATAAGCCTAATATTCATGCTACAATTATATAATTGAGTAAAAGGGAAAAGGCACACAGTACATCACTTTGATAGATGCTAAAAGGGTTAAAATGGATAAGAGAGTCTATTTCTAATTAAACCTAATAAAATAAGATTAGATGCCTTCATAGAAACATAATAAATATGTCTCAAACAAATCATATAGTAAACAGCAGAAACATTCCCAGTAAAATTAAGAATGAAATGAGGAAAATAATACACTATCTCTGCTATGATTTAACATTGTTTCAGAAGCATTAGCCAGTATAATTACATAAGAAAGTAAATTTAAGAAGTACAAGTGTTGGAGGAGACAGAGTTACTGTATTTCATGGAAATCTGTGAATCAACTGAGAAACTACCAAAACCAGGATAGCCAATATCAGCCAAAATCCCATATAACACTAATAACCATTTTGAAAACATTGTAGGGGTAAAAACCAGAAACCCTAGGACCAAAACATACAAGATATTTGCAACCTTAGAATACTGAGTGGAGGGGTATAATATTTAACAAAAAAAATTAGGAAAAGTTAAATTACCCAGTAAATTGTTGCCAAGCTGTTTTGAAAAGAAAAATCAATGTATACTGCTTATCTTGATTTTACATATATTTGAAATGTGTCAGATTTATCTAAGATTTTAAATATATAAAATGAATTAATAAAAGTGCTGGTAACCAGAACATTTCTGTAATTCCTTTTTTTTGGAGGGTTGAAGGGACACTGATGCCAAATCATAAGATGGAATACTGATGGATTGTATTATTAAATATCCATTTGTTGAAAAATATTTATAGAGCCTCTACTGTATATAAGGTACTGAAATGTGAAATGAACAGACTCTGCCCTTATATTTTAGTAAGGGAGAATACTATTTAGACAAAAGCAAAAATCATGAAATAAGTTAGAAAGCAAATGGTATACTTGGAAACTATTTTCAATATGTATAACTTAGAAAAGGTTAATATCTGTAATGCATAAAGACTCTTAATAAAAATATAGCAAACAGGTTTTACAGTAGAAAAGGGAATGAACAGTAACTTCACAAACAGGAAAGCCTTCTAGCCCCTCGGATCAAGAAAAGACATTTATGCCTACTAACAGTAATTGAGGCAGATGTAAATAAAAACACTTATGTGCTATAACCAGGATTAACTAGCATTCCAGTGATGGTTGCTTGATTGGATTATAAATTGATTCAGCTTTTCTGGGTTGATAATGTCATAATACATACCAGCTTAAAATGTGTGCATGTAGTCTTCAATGTTGCAGTTTTATTTTCAGGAACTTACTTCAGAGATCATTAGAAGAGGTACCTACCTAATGGTTTTATGGGTCAGGGTTGAGTCAGAGAGATAGAAACCACACAAGGTCTTTTAAACATAAATTAATACAGATGTTTGAAGGATGAAAGAGCCGTAGGTTGCTTTGGTAACCCAGGGATTATGAACTGCTGGAAGCAGCTGTGACCTCTAGGGCTGGTCAGCTGAGAAGTGGTGTTCAGGACCGTCCATTGGATGGAAGAGCCCTGTCAGTACTGCACAACCAACCAGCGGTCACAGTAGGAGTGTCCTAGTTGTTGCTGGGGGATGACAAAGCTACTGCACAAGATGCCTGAAGAGGTTCGAATGTCTCTTATTGGAAGAACCCAGCTGGAAGCCAACCCCTGTGGGAATCTAGGAAATGTACTTTCTGATTTATAGCACCAGGATCTCAGGGCAGACCATAGGGTAGGCTTAAATCTTAAAGCTCAGAAACAGTACATAAATAACTAGCATAAGAATGTTCGTGGTTTTGTTGTTAAGATCAAAAAGAAAATTCAGAACATCTAAATGTTCATCAGTAGGGGATTGGTTAGACTAGTTGTGGTGTAACTATCCACCAAAGAGCTATATGAGCATTAAAATTGGTGTTTAGCAGTACTTGATATAGGAGTTTCTCTACAGCATTATTGGTGAAAAAAAAGTTTCCAAATGTATTTTGTACCCTTGTTTTGTATTTTCTATCCTCGTTTACTTAAATATACATATGTATGTATGTATAGAGAAATTTTAGAAGTATGTTCACCAAATGTTAATAGTAATTATTTCAGAGTAGTAGAATTTTGAGGGTTTTTAAAAAAGTGGTTTTAACGTATCTTTTAGATTTTTCATTTTCTGCATGTGTGTGATAATTATCGAGAGGAAAAGAAATCCCTTGAATTGGAAAGAAGAAAATCAATTTAACAAGGGAGTAAAGTATTTAATAGGAATTTATTAATAGGAAAAGCAATCAGAAGATAGTTGTTTCATTTACATTTCACTAACTTCTAAGACTCTGCCTAGTACTTCAGAATTCTTGAAAGGTTTTTATTCTTTGTTTTGGTTTATTTCTGTTTTCTGGTGTGTGCACGCGCGTGTGTTTGTGTGTGTATTTTCTGTTTAAATGAATATGCAAAACATAGGATGAGCTTAAAATTTCTCATTCTGTCTTTAAATATTCCAACCCAAATTGCCTTTTTACTTCTATGTGACTTGTAATTTTCTCTTGATTACTAAGAAAAGGTATTATGGATGTTGGTATTGGAAAGTCTGATCTGTGATAAGATGGGTCTTAGTCTGGGGAGTTTAGTGATTGAAGTTACTGTAAAATAGTAATTTTTCATTTCATAAAGAAGTTTCAAACCATAGACTAAAAGGATAACTTGGTGAAACTCTTTGTTTCTCAAACGTTTTATTCCTGAAATTTTCAAACATATATAGAAGTAGATGGAATAATATAATAACCCTATGTATCCAACAACTAGTTTATGTATGAATAACTTACAGCCACTTTCGTGTAATTTATAATTCTACTTCCTCTGTTCCCCTTATATTTCAAAGCAAATCTGAGAAATAAACCATTTTATCTGTACATCTAAGTATCTGTAAGAGACAAGAATATCTCTTAAAAATAAACATACCTTTCTCACAAACATAGGTAACAGTAATTGCTTAATGTTAATAATATCCAAATAATTTTCTCAAAAATATAATTTTTAACAATTTTTTTAAAATCAAGACCCATACTGTTCTTTAAAGTGCCTTGTTTCTTTTTTTTTTTTTTTTTTTTTTTTTATTTGATAGAGAAACCAGGTTTCTCTTGCAGAGTTTCACATAGACTGATTTTTACTAATTGTATGCCTTTGGCATTTTTTAATGGATTCTCAATATTTTCTATAAGGTTATAGTTAAATCCAGAGGCCTGATTGGATTCTGGTCAACTTTTTGTTGTTAGAGAACCACTTTGTGTTTTTATTTTTTTTTCTTAAATAGTTTATTGTCAATTTGGTTTCCATATAACACCCAGTGCTCATCCCCACAAGTCCCCTCCTCCATGCCCATTACTCCCCTTCCCCTCTCCTCCACCCCCATCAGCCCTCAGTTTGTTCTCAGCATTCAAGAGTCTTTCATGGTTTGCCTCCCTCCCTCTCCCCCGCTATTTTTCCCCTTCTTCTCCCCCATGGTCCTCCGTTAAGTTCCTCCTAATCCACCTATACGTGCAAACATTTGGTATCTGTCCTTCTCTGCCTGACTTATTTTGGTCAGCATAACACCCTCAAGTTCTATCCATGTTGCTACACATGGTCAGATTTCATTCTTTCTCATTGTCATGCAGTATTCCATTGTATAGATAAACCACATCTTCTTGATCCATTCATCCATTGATGGACACTTAGGCTCTTTCCATGTTTTGGCTATTGTTGAGAGTGCTGCCATGAACATTAGGGTACATGTGCTCCTATGCATCAGCACTCCTGTATCCCTTGGGTAAATTCCTAGCAGTGCTATTGCTGGATCCTAGGGGAGTGCTGTTGTTAATTTTTTGAGGAACCTCTACACTGTTTTCCAGAGGGGCTGCACCAGTTTACATTACTACCAACAGTGTAGGAGGGTGCCCGTTTCTCCACATCCTCGCCAGCATCTATAGTCTCCTGATTTGTTCATTTTAGCCACTCTGACTGGTGTGAGGTGATATCTCACTGTGGTTTTGATTTGTATTTCCCTGATGAGGAGGGATGCTGAGCATTGTTTCATGTGTCTGTTGGCCATCTGGATGTCCTCGTTAGAGAGGTGTCTGTTCATGTCTTCTGCCCATTTCTACACTGGATTGTTTTTCAAGTGTGGAGTTTGGTGAGTTCCTTATAGATTTTGGATACAGGCCCTTTAGCTGATATGTCATTTGCAACTATCTTTTCCCATTCCAACAGTTGCCTATTAGTTTTATTGATTATTTCCTTTGCCATGCAGAAGCTTTTTATCTTGATGAGGTCCCAATGGTTCATTTTTGCTCTTGATTCCCTTGCCTTTGGGAATGTGTCAAGTAAGAAATTGCTGCGGTTGAGGTCAAGGAGGTTGTTTCCTGCTTTCTCCTGTAGGGTTTTGATGGTTTCTTGTCTCACATTTCAGATCCTTTATCCATTTTGAGTTTATTTTTGTGTATGGTGTGAGAAGATGATCTAGTTTCATTCTTCTGCATGTTGCTGTCTCCCAGCACTATCTGTTAAAGAGGCTGTCTGTTTTCCATTGGATACTCTTTCCCGCTTTGTCAAAGATCAGTTGACCAAACATGTGTGAGTCCAATTCTGAGTTCTGTATTCTATTCCATTGGTCTATGGGTCTGTTTTTGTGCCATTACCATACTGTCTTGATGATTACAACTTTGTAGTAGAGGCTAAAGTCTGGGATGGTGATGCCTCCCGTTTTGGTTTTCTTCACTATTACTTTGGCTATTTCGGGTCATTTGTGGTTCCATACAAAACTTAGGATAGTTTGTTCTAGCTTTGAGAAGAATGCTGGTGCAATTTTGATCGGGATTGCATTGAATGTGTAGATTGCTTTGGGTAGTAATGACATTTTAACTATATTTGTTCTTCCGATCCATGAGCATGGAATGTTTCTACATTTCTTTGTGTCTTCTTCAATTTCCTTCATAAGTGTTCTATAGTTTTCAGCATACAGATCTCTTATATCTTTGGTTAGGTTTATTCCTAGGTATTTTATGGGTTTTTTTGTGCAGTTGTGAATGGGATCAGTTTCTTGATTTCTCTTTCTGTTGCTTCATTGTTGGTGTATAAAATGCAACCTATTTCTGTATGTTGATTCTGTACCCTGCAGCTTTACTGAATTCATGGATCAGTTCTAGTAGGCTTCCGGTGGAGTCTGTTGGGTTTTCTGTGTAGACTATCATGTCATCTGTGAAAAGTGAAAGTTTGACTTCTTCTTTGCCAATTCTGATGCCTTGGATTTCCTTTTGTTGTCTGATGGCTGATGCTAGGACTTCCAGCGGTATGTTAAACAACAGTGGTGAGAGTGGACATCCCTGTCGTGTTCCTGATCTCAGGGGGAAAGCTCTCAGTTTTTCCCCATTGAGGATGATGTTAGCTGAGGGCTTCCATAGGTGGCTTTTATGATGTTTAAGTAAATTCCTTCTATCCCGACTTTCTCGAGGGTCTTTATTAAGAAGGGTGCTGTATTTTGTCAAATGCTTTTTCTGCATCTATCGACAGGATTATATGGTTTTTTATCTTTTCTTTTGTTGATGTGATGTATCACATTGATTGATTTGCAAATATTGAACCAGCCCTGTAACCCAGGAATGAATCTCACTTGATCTTGGTGGATAATTCTTTTTATGTGCTGTTGAATTTGATTTGCAAGTATCTTGTTGCGGATTTTTGCATCTGTATTCATCAAGGATATTGGCCTGTAGTTCTCTTTTTTTGCTGGGTCTCTGGCTTGGGAATCAAAGTGATGCTGGCTTCATAAAATGCCAGCGTCCGGAAGTTTTCCTTTGATTTCTATTTTTTGGAATAGTTTGAGAAGAATGGGTATTAATTCTGTTTTAAATGTCTGTTAGAATTCTCCAGGGAAGCCATCTGGCCCAGGGCTGTTATTTGTTGGGAAATTTTTGATAACTCATTCAGTTTCTTCACTAGTTATGGGTCTGTTCACATTTTCTATCTCTTCCCGTGTGAATTTTGGTAGTGTGTGTTTAGGAATTTGTTCATTTCTTCTAAGTTGCCTAGTTTGTTGGCATATAATTTTTTAGAGTATTCCCTGATGATTGCTTGTATTTCTGAGGGGTTGGTTGTAATAAAGCCATTTTTGTTCATGATTTTGTCTACTTGGGTGCTCTCTCTTTTCTTTTTGAGAAGCCTGGCTAGAGGTTTGTCAACTTTGTGTTTTTTTGTTTTTTTTTTAAAAACCAACTCTTTGTTTCATTGATCTGTTCAACTTTTTTATTTTATTTTATATTTTTTATGTCTGCCCTGATTTTTATTATTTCTCTTCTCCTTCTGGGTTTGAGGTGCTTTAGTTGCTCTCCTTCTAGTTTCTTTAGGTGCACTGTTTGATTTTGTACTTGTGCTTTTTCTAATTTCTTAAAGTAGGCCTGGAGTGCAATGCACTTTCCTCTTAGGACTGCCTTTGCTGCATCCCATAGAGTTTGGATTGTTGTATTTTTATTTGTTTCCATATATTTTTTAATTTCTTCTCTATTTGCCTGGTTGGCCCATTCATTCTTTAGTAGGTTGTTCTTTAACCTCCATGTTTTTGGAGGTTTTCCAGACTTTTTCCTGTGGTTTATTTCAAGTTTCATAGTTAGAGGACCACTTTATAGATGGTGGTATGCTCCTCTATCAGGAGGCACATGATATCTGGTTATTTCTCTTTTTGTGATGTTAGCAGTTGATGCTGCTTAGTAATCAGAGATGATATTCTGTCATTCCTTCTTCATTTATTAGTTGAATACTTTCATAAAGAGGAACTTCTCATCTATTCTCGGATTCCCCAGTGTTACATCTGTTCAGATGGTTTTTTTAGGTTATTGAACAGTGTTCAAAATAGTGATTTTCATAGCATCCTTCAAATGTGACAAATTAACTGTTGTCTTTTTATTTTTTATTTTATTTTTTTTAAATGTTTTATTTATTTCTAGGTGAGAGAGAGAGAGACAGCGTGAGCAGGGGAGGGTCAGAGAGAGAGGGAGTCACAGACTGAAACAGGCTCCCGGCTCTGAGCTGGCAGTCAGCACAGAGCCCAATGTGGGGCTCGAACCCACGAACTGCGAGATCATGACCTAAGTGAAAGTCGGACGCTCAACTGACTAAGCCACCCAGGCGCCCCTGTTGTTGTCTTTTTAAAATAACCATTATAAACTTATGAACTTATACATATTTGTCAATTGCAGTGATCACTTTCAGTGATGCTCATATTGCCCCATCTATACCCAGGAGCCTGTTTAAGTTGACCTTTGAGTCCCTTTGAAGAGCTCCACTAATTTCTGTAATTTCCTAACAATGCGATATGACAAGATGTTCCAGGTCCATCTTGTTCGTTTTCTGTCCCAGACCTGAAATCAGCCATTTCTCTAAGGAGCTCTGGTTCCTTTTAGTAGAGATTTTATTAAGAAAATCGTAATGTGAGTCTTGTGAGTACTGATGGCTAATGTGTGGGTCATTTTTCTAGAACAATTCAGTGGATATAGCAAAAACAAAAAAAAGGGGGTTTTGGAAGATAAAATGCATTATATGTTATATTGATTATCCAGTTCTAACTCAGGACTGCAGTATTTTTGCAGAATCTTTTCAGTTTTACATTTGTATCACCTTCCCCCCATGCTTAGATAACAAACGACGATAAAATCATGGTGTTGCATATTAACTCATTTGAATTATCCCATAATAAATACCTAACAGTCTCAGGAATAGCAGTAGCATTCCCAATGTTATTCCTAAAAACAGTTGTTTGTTTACTTGGTTAGGCAGTTCTCTTTTGTCTTTAAGATATAGATCACATTAGGGATTTACAGCCAGGTTTCCTTGTTTCACAGTTACTTGCAATGATTCTTTTTTGTGTAGTTCTGCCGCTAGATGGATATATACTTTTGTTGCTCTTTTAAAGTTAAATTAAATCTTAAAAAGTCTTTAATTTTAAGTAGGCTCCATGTCCAACATTGGGCTTGAACTCACAACCCTCAGTTGTATGCTTTACTGACTAAGCCAGCAAGGTGCCCCTAAAATTTGATTTTATTTTTAAGTTATATGAAATACTCACTGGTTTTAAATTCTGAAATTCAATTAAATTCTGAAATTTCAATTCTGAAAAGCAAAATATATTCCAAGAGGTCTAGCTTCTGTTTCTCATCTGTCTACCTATTCCTTTTTACCTTTAGATAAACTTAAAAAAAAAAAAAAAAGCCCTCTATGCATGTCTATCTAGGTGTGTTTCGGTATATATATATGTATTCATATACCCTCTTTGACAGATAAATGATAAAATACGCTGTACATGCTTTTCTCCACCTTGCTTTTGTCTTTTGATACATACTGATAATTATTCCATATTTAAGTATTTATTTCGTGCTTTTTATCAGTAAATGCATATATAATTTTTCTGGTATTTTGCTACATTTCCATCCGTGGTGGCTATAACATTTTGCATTCTCACCAACAGTATAAGAATGTACCTGATTCCCCACAGCCTTTGTAATAAGTCTGTGTTGTTATGATGATGTGTTTCTTTGTCCCTGATCATCGTCCTTGTTCTACCATTATTGTCTGAGAGTAGCATAACCACTTCTACTTTCTATTTTTTTTTTTATATTAGTCTTTGTTTTATTATGTTTTTGTTGATTTGTTTTGTTTTTGGTTGTTTTAATCCAGTTTGACAAACTATCTTTTGATTGAAATGTTTAGACCATTTACGTTTAATGTAATTATTGATATAGTTAGGTTTAAGTATCATCTTTATTTTTGTTTCATCTTTTGTCTGTTTCCCTTTCTCTCTATTTCTTTCCTCCTTGGGATTAACTGAGTATTTATTTTATTTTTAATTTTTTAAGTATTTAATATTCCAGTTAGTTAACATACAGTGAAATACTAGTTTCAGGTATACAGTATACTATTTCAACACTTCATGCAACAGTGCTCATCACAAGTGCACTCCTTAATCCCTATCACCTATTTTACCCATTCCCACTCTCCTGTAACCATCCGTTCTCTATAGTTAGGAGTCTGTTTCTTATTTCTTGGTTTGTCTCTCTCTCTCTCTTTTGTTCCATTGCATGTTTGTTTTGTTTACCTTCACTACTGGAGATATCTACATTCAAATAAAATTATATCATTTAATGTGTATTATAAAGGCTCTACAACAGGATATCTCCATGCCTTGCCCCTCTAAGTTTTTGTTGGCATAATTTGTTTCAGTATATGTTTTAACTTCTACAGTGTGTTGATATTTTTCCTCTAAACAGCTTGCTAAGTCTTGGATTAACAGTGATAGATTTATTTGTACACTCACATTTGCCATTTCTGTCACTTTTCATTTTTTAGATATCTGTATTTTCATCTGGTATCAGTTTTATTCTTGAATAACTTTAATGTTTCTTAGCGTATAGTTCTGCTTGTAATTCATTATCTCAGCCTTTCTTTCTCGAATAAAATCTTTATTTTGCGTTCATTCTTGAAAGGTATTTATTCTCAATGGAATTCTAGATTGACAGTTTATTTTTGTTTAGTACCTAAAAGATGTCACTGCATTATTTTCTGGATTGCATAGTGTTTGATGAAAAGTGTTCCTCTGTATGTATTGTTTTTACATATGTAATGTATATTTTTTTAGACTGTTTTTAGGATTTTTTTCTTTATCATTGTTTTTACCAAATTGATAATGGTATGTCTTGGAATGATTGATTTTTTTTCTTCTCCTTGCAGCTTATGAGATTTTGGGAACTATGGGTCTTTTTTCCAATCTTATTTGGAAAAATTGTGGCAACTATTTCTTAAAATATTTTTTTCTGTTCACCCCTCTTCACCCCTTTGTTTTTTAGGATTCCAGTTGCATGTTTTTTTGACTACTTGATATTGTCTTACAGGTCACTCATACTCCATTTTTTTTTTTTTTTTTTTTTTTTTTTTTTTTTTTTTTTTTCNTCTTTCTCTTTTTTTTTTTTTTTTTTTTTTTTTTTTTCTTTTTTTCTTTCCCCCTGTCCTTTTTTCCCTCTGGTTTTCTTTTGCATAGCTGCTATTGCTATGTCTTCAAGTTCACTGATGTTTTCTTCTGTGACATGTGATCTGCTTTTGATCATTGCAGGTTTTATATTTTTCGTGTTTAGTAGTTGCATTTGGGTCTTCTTTATATATTTTATTTCTGTCCTCATGTTTATGTTTTCTTCTTGGGCATATGGAGCATATTGATAACAGCTGTATATGTCTTTGCTAATTTTGTCCCTGCGCCATTTCTGGGCCTATTTCTATTGATGAATTTTGTTTTCCGGTTATGTATTACAAGGTCTTTCTATTGTGGATGGTGGAGACCTGAATTACTAGCAGCCCCATGTGTGTTAGGAAATTTTTTGGCTTACTGCTTTCCAGTATTATTTTCCTGGTGTCTGATTGTTTGTTTGTTTTCTTTTTTTTCCTTCTGCATGGCACGATCATTATTCAGTCAAAGACTTGGAACACCCCTCTGTTGATCTCCAGAATTCAAGCTCTCTTGCTGTCTTTGTGCCTCCTTCCTCTGTGGAACTTTGCCCTAGAAATTATAGCTGCTTCATCTCCCATTGTGGTCTCCCTCAACTCCATGTGACCACCAGATTCTTACTGGGTTACTTCTCCTTACATGGCAGGCAGTAAACAAGGATAGATGTAGGACTCTGGTAGTTTATTTTCCATCTTTTAGGGATTTTCATCGTGTGCTGCCTGTTGTCCTATGTCTAAAACCTTTAACATGTTTATCTGTTTTCTGCTTGTTGGAGTAGGAGAAAGTAGGAGAGAATCCCATTTCAGATATGCCATCATCATGTGAAGTTTTAATTTATATGTTGTTTTAATTTGTATATTATTTGTAAATGAGTAAAAGTAAATATCTTTTCACACATCTCTATTTATCACACATTTAGATCTACTTATTATATTTTACTTATTTTAATTTTTATTTATTTTTGAGAGAGAGAGCGAGCAAGAGAGAGAGAGCACGTGTGAGTTGGGGAGGGACCAGGAGAGGGAGACACAGAATCTGAAGCAGGCTGCAAGCTCTGAGCTGACAGCACAGAGACCGATCTGGGGCTCCAACTCATGAACTGAGAGATCATGATCTGACTCGAAGTCAGATGCTTAACAGACTGAGCCACCCCGGTGCCCCTTCTGCTTTTGAAAAGCTTTCTGTGTATGTCCAGCCCATTTGTCCATGATATTGCTGGTCATTTCATTCTATATTTGTAGAATATTTGTGAAACAAAATGTAGAATTTCCCCTCAATCACCTGTCTTTTTATTATATTTTGTTGCTCTGTTTTGTGATAATCTATTACCATGACGGATTATTACATCTCTGAATTCTTAGTGCTTGGACACTGGGTTGGTATTGAGCAAGGAGGTAGATTCAGAAGTTACTTTTCCCGTGAGATGTTTGAATAAATAGTTGAGCTAAGAGATCCTGCTTTATTCATTATTCATTCTAAGTTTTTATGTAGTATACTGGTATGATACCTGTAGGTAGCTACATGACTCACTTGTTACTTCCCTCAGAACTCTGCTTTAATGTTACTTTATCTGCAAGGTCTTCTGTAACCACTCTCTTTCAAATCAGAATACTCACCTCTCCCTACTCCATATCCTGTCCTCTTTGTTTTCCTTTTTTTCCTCCCCAGCAGTTATCACAACTTGATGTAACACATATTTTTGCTAATTTATGTATTATTATTTGTCTTGTCCAAAATATTCTAGTAGGATGAAGGCAAGCATTGGGACTTTTAATAAAAGTGCCCCACATACAGTAAACACTTAGTTTGTGTAGGTTTTATAATCCACTTTCCCTTTATGTGGGTTGTCCTGGTATAAAGTGAAAGATGAATCAGTAGAGGAAAGAGACTTGAAAAACAGTTTACGTCCCATTTTATATATGGTCTTATGTAAAAGGTGGCAGCAACTTAGCTGGGGTGATAGCTGTGAGAACAAAAGAGAAAAGACTAATGGGAATGACAAGAAGAAATGGTTCACCATCCATGTTTCTATTTAGAATTGTTAAGTAAAAAGGACAAAAAAAACTTGTATTGGACTATATTCTTAATATAGATGTTTATAAAGCAAAATTAGAGACAGTTGAAAAGGAGTTCAAGTAGGTTTCTTTTGTTCTTACAAAACATTACTTAAAAAATACAAATGGTAAAGTATCTAGTGGAATTTTGCTGATTTTTCCGGTTTATTGTTTTCTTTAATTTTATTTTTTGTTTTTTTTAGAGCTTTGCTTCCTGTTTTACATCACAAATCTAAAAAAGGACCCCCTCGCCAAGCCAAATACGCCATTCATTGTATCCATGCGATATTTTCTAGTAAAGAGACCCAGTTTGCACAGATATTTGAGGTAAAGAGGAAAAAAAAGTTTTTTGTTTAACATATTACAGTTAAAAAACACGTATTAATGATTTTATAGAATGTTCACATTTGGAGATGCATCATTTTATAGTATGTTTTCAGGATTTGAATCAGTAAATCAATACTGATGTGTGGTTAAAATATGAAAATATCTGATTATTCAGATGTTTAGTAGTAACTTAAATTCAGAAATCAAACAATTGTATCATAATTTTTGATATACATTTAATATTAGGAAACTTTTTCATTAATAAGTAACTATATATAAAATCATACTTATTGATAATCAGTAATGAATATTCTGTCAGTTTACAGGTTTGAAAAATTAGAGTTCTGTTTATGAGATACTGCTGAAGTTTGTGGAGTTCTGTCAATTCTAATTGGTAATATAAAGTACATCTAGATTTATATGTACATAATCACTGACCTAATATTGTACAGATTAAATTGTTTTTTAAATACATATATTTTTTTGCCCTTTAAATTACTATTACCCTTTCTAGGCATTGCATTTCACTGTAATCTGGGGCTATTCTTATTATATATTTAGTATTCTTATTATATATTTAGCATTTTTACATAGTATAGGAACCTTGAATGAAATTAAAGCAGTTTGGAAAGTATGCTGAAGCTAGTTAACCATATAAGCTTTGACTTGTTGTCTCTGTTTTAGAAACATTTATGGTAACCTTTTTGCATCTTCATGTATTATGCTAAAGACCTGCACCAGGAAGAAAAGTAGTTGTCTTTATCAGGCATCATCTTTGCTGTGTATAGCAAATAATTTATTTCTAATTTTGTGCCTTTTGGGGTGGAAGCATTTTTTGTAGTCTGTTTTATAGATGAGAATGACTTTGATGAATTCATGTTGATTTAGAAAGCTTTTGTTTTTCTTGATTAATCTCCTTTCTCTTCCTTTCAGTGGTGATAAGGAGCAGGATAATGTTGATAATAACTTGAATTTGTTATGTACTTTTATTTTCATTTCAATATTATATATCTGCTATTTTATTTATTTTTTTCTCTGATATTTTATTTTATCTTTACCATAACCTAACCTATAATCCTTCTGCTGTAGTGTACAGGTTGGCTACCTTCTGAGAAAAGGTTTCATAGAGGTATCTGGCCTTTATGAGATTACTTTTAATTCAGGGTCTAAAAAAAAATTGCTTTTTTAAGAAATGATTTTATTACCTTATTTTGTAAAATTGTCACACTCATTATTGAAAAAAAAAAACTGTGATCAGATTTTCATTTATAATATAAAGAAGCTGGCAGTGGAAGTGTTGAGGGAACTCATCAAGAATAGCAAGAAGTAAACTCATTTAAATATACCTTTGACTAAATGAAGCCTCACATTACCCTAATACGTTGGGGAGGAACAGTTTAATATTGTTTTTCAAGCCTAGAATTCTTGTGTTTAGCATCGGAGGATGGCATCAACTCTTTACTAAAAATGTCACTGAAAATTTTAATAATTTGCTTGTCTCCAAATCAGAAGATACAAAACAAATTCAAATAGTAAATAGTAGAATAATAAGTTTTCTCCTCTACCTCAGCCCTATATCCCCAGCCACTCACTTCCCACTTCTAGAGGCAGTTGTTACCAGTTTCTAATACACTTTTCTCAAGAGTATTTATTCACATAATACACACACACAACACACAGAAAATCACACACATAGATTTTTGTCTCCTTCCCTCTCTGCTTATGCCAGTGATAGTCTACAATAGTCACTCTTGTGATTTCTCAATTTAAAATATTTAACAAAACATTTTAGGTATTATAAGATACAAGGAGTCTCATTCTTTTGTCATGGCAAAATATGTATTAATGTTTGGCGTTTCTATCAATAATAAAAAGAATTCTCTTAGTTATGATACTTAGTATTTGATGCTACAAAAATCCATAAAAATGCATGTGACTCTGTATAATAAGTTTATTTCTTGCTCCTGAAAAAATGTCCAGTTGGGTATTTGGATTGCATTCTAATCAACAGCTTAGACACACAGATTTTTTTTGGCAAGTGGCTTCTCTTTAAGTCCCACTGTATCCTTAAGCCTGTCAGTAAGTAAAGAGAATACACTCCTCATTCCTGCTTTAGTGCAAGCCTGGCATACTTTACTTTTATGCCCAGTCTGCTAATAACCAGAGCTTATTCACTTATTTTCATCTGACTGCAGAGGAAGCTGCATGTATAGCCATGTAGGAGGTAAAAGAGCAGTGGATATTGGTGAGCCCTAGCAGTCTCTAAACATATTCATATATGTGATCATAAAATATGTAATGCATAATATTCTCCATGCTGAAACTTTTTTTTACCTAGTTCTAAAATACGACTTGGGCACAACTGAAAATATTTAAGTGTGATGCCTTTTAGATACAAATAAGCTATAGTTTAAATATAAGCTAGAGGTACCACTTAACATCATATATATGTATTGAAGCTTTTGTAATTTTTTTATTTGAACATGAAATATGTGAATAGTTTATTTACATATTTATAGAGTTGAATATATTTTCCTTTCTTCATTTTCAGCCTCTGCATAAGAGCCTAGATCCAAGCAACCTGGAACATCTCATAACACCATTGGTTACTATTGGGCATATCGCTCTCCTCGCACCTGATCAGTTTGCTGCTCCTTTGAAGTCCTTGGTAGCTACTTTCATTGTGAAAGATCTTCTCATGAATGATCGGGTAATTTATATTTTTTAGACCTTCTTCACAATGTTATCTTCTAAAATCTTATGCAACAAAGAGAGAAGTGAAATGACGTAAATAACACTTCCATTTGGCTGCCTTCTTTGAGGTTTTCTTATCTTTTTAACATGCTTTTATCTCCGGTGGAACTGGAGACATTGAAACAGGCTTTTATTTGAGCATATGCATGTAACCTGCAATACATTCCCTGATAAATACAAAATATCATTTGATTTTCTTTCATCTTTATAGTGGGTTAATTTTTACAATAATAATCTATTTTTAAAAATGTGAAGACTTACAAGCTAGTTCACATTATAGTTGTCATGACAATAGTTGTTTCTTTCCCTCCATACAGTAGAGAATTAAGAGCACTAGGAGAAATCATTAGGAAAGAAGTGATTTTGTCTGTCTTCAGTTTGTGATTATTTGGGGCAGTGCAAGTTTGAGTGTGGGAGAACTGACTCGGAGTTTTATGCCTGTGCAGACACATATGTAACTATCAGTTTTGTGGCTGCTGTGTGCTCAGCACTGTACTAAGTTCTTTGGAGAATTAAAAGAAGTTTAATTCTTTAAAGTTTAAATTCTTTTAAAGTTTCTCCTTTTTTTTTTTTTTTTTTTTTTTTTTTTTTTTTTTTTTAGACAAAANGCAGGGGAGGGTCAGAGAGAGAAAGAGACACAGAATCTGAAACAGGCTCCAGACTCTGAGCTAGCTGTCAGCACAGAGCCTGATGAGGGGCTCGAACCCACAAACCGTGAGATCATGACCTGAGCCAAAGTCGGATGCTCAACCGACTGAGCCACCCAGACGCCCCTAAAGTTTCTCCTCTTAAAATCTAGTTATAATTCTTGCAGTGTGTAGTTATATTGCTTACATGTTTCATATCCATCATTATTCTTCTATTAATATACTTTAATATACTATTAATACTTCTAAACTGATCTGTTATGGAAAAATAGTTTTGGGGGATAATAGTCAAGATAATTGTATGTATTAGATCTCTAATGATTTGTGGCTGTTTTAGTTGACTAGAGCCTTGTAATTTGGAGACCAAAGGCCTATGTTAATTACCATTGTCCCTACCTGTGTTCTTCAGTTGTGTCTCTCAATTTTCTTCCCCTAAGTATAGTACTTCATATGTTCTTTAGATTATGTGTGCTAATCATGTGTTTCAAGTTTGATATCCTTACTGTGTTTTGTTTTCTTTAATGCAAAAATTTTGTTGAGATAAAACATACAAGAGAGTGCACACTTTTTAAGAGTGTGATTCATTGAGCTTTCACAAAGTTAGCAATTTTGACCACCTGACAACCCAGGCAAAGAAATAGAAATTTACCAGACCCCCAAAGCCCCTGTGTGTTTTTCTTATTATTAACCACTCCCTTCTCTCTGAAGATAACCATTTTCTTGACTTCTAATACCAAAGATTTCTTTTACCTGTTTTTGAACGTTTATAAATGGAATTATGTGGAGTAAATTTTTTATGTCTGACTTAACTCAGTATTACCGTTGCGAGATTAATCCATCTTGTTGTACATAGCAATGGTTTTCATTTTTGTTGCTGTATCGTATTCCATTGTTTGTATATGCCATGTTATCTGTTCTGTTGCTAGACATCTAAGTTACTTCCAGTGTTAAATGCATACTGCTATTACAAATACTTTTTTACATATCATTTTGTGCACTTATGTATGAATTTCTCTTGTAGTTGCTGTATGTTAGAGTATAAGTATGTATAAGTTGTTTTAGTAGATTTTGCCAAATTTTCTTCCTTCCTTCCTCCCTGCTACCTTCCCTCCCTCCCTCCTACCCTCCCTCCCTCTCTTCCTTCGCCAAATTGTTTTTCAAAGTGATTATACCAATTAAAATCCTTATATATGCTGAATGAGGGTTCTAGTTGTACTATTTCCTTGACTATATGCAATATGGCAGTCTTCACCATTTTAGCCATTATATGAATGTGTAATGAGTGCTATGCCCTTAAGCACATTTTCATGTATGTATTGACATTTTGGCTCTCCTCTTTTGTGAAGTGTCTGCTCAAGCATCTTCCACATTTTTCTATTAAATTGTCAGTCTCTCTTTTATTCATTCATAAGATTTCCTTATGTATTCTGTTGGCAATATGTTTAGCAAATCTGTTTTCTCGCCTTGTAACTTGCCATTTCACTTTCTTAATGGTGTTTTTTGATGAACAGAAGTTCTTTTATTTTTATTTTATTTTTTAATGTTTTATTTATTTCTGAGAGAGAGACACAGCGTGAGCAGGGGAGGGTCAGAGAGAGGGAGACACAGAATGTGAAGCAGGCTCCAGGCTCTGAGCTGTCAGCACAGAGCCTGACGCGGGTCTCGAACCCACAAACTGTGAGATCATGACCTGAGCTGAAGCTGGATGATTAACTGACTGAGCCACCCAGGCGCCCCTGGAAGTTCTTACTTTTAACAGCACTCATTTTATTATCTTATTTTTAGCACTTAACCTTGTCTTTTTTTGGTCTACTCCAAGGTTGTGCGTATATTCTCTGTATTATTTTCTGGAACTATGGTATTATACAAACTTCTAGCCACATGTAGCTATTTAAATTTAAACTAATATAATTGTAAACCTACTCACACATTTCAAGTGCTCAGTCACCACATATTGCTATGTTGAACAGCCCAGAACATTTCTGTCATCTCAGAGTTCTGTTAGACAGTGTTGCTCTAGAAGCTTTATTTATTTAACTTACACATTATGCTCAGAAATCTACTTGGTATTGATTTTTGTATACGGTATGTAATTAATATCAAGATTCATTTTTTATTTCCATCTGACTCAGCTCCATTTGTTGAAAAGACTGCCTTGCTACATTTTTTTTTTAAAAGTTGAGATGAAATTCACATAATGTAAAATTAGCCATTTTAAAGTACACAATTCAGTCACATTTTAGTACATTCACAATTTTGTGTGACTGCCACCTCTGTCTAGTTCCAGATCATTTTCATTAAGCAGTCACACCTCATTTTCCCAGCCCAGGGCAACCACCAGTCTCCTGTCTGTCTTAAAGGATTTAATTGTTCTGAATATTTCCTATAAATGGAGTCCTACAGTATGTGACTTCTTGTGTTTTTCTTCTGTCACTTAGCATAATGTTTTTGATGTTCATCCACGTTGTAGCATACATCAGTACTTCATTCTATTTTATGGCTGAATAATATTCTGTTGTATGTATTTATCACAGTTTGTTTATCCATTTGTTCATTGATGGACATTTGGGTTATTCCCACCTTTTGAATATCGTGAAAAGTGCTGCTATGAATTTTGTGGCTCGGTGTTTGAGTACCTGTGTTTAGTTCTTTAGGTATTTTCCTAGGTGTATACCTCTGATAGATTATATGGTAATTCTGTGTTTAGCTTTTTTATTTATTTTAGAGAGTGCTCAAGAGGGGGAGAGGGGCAAAGGGAGAGGGGAGTGGGGAATGAGAATCTTCGGCAGGCCGCATGCTCAGTGCAGAGCCCCACACAGGGCTCAATCCCACAACTCTGGGATCATGACCTGAGCTGAAATCAAAGATTTGGGCACTCAACTGACTGAGCCACCTAGGTGCCTCCCTGTTTAGCTTTTTGAGAAGCTGACAAACTGTTTTCCACAGAGGCTACACCACTTTCCCTTCCCACCAGTAGTATATGAAAGTTCCTCTCCACGTCCTTGCCAACTTACTATATTCTGTTAGTTTGATTGTAGCTATCCTAGCAGATATGAAGTGGTATCTCACTGTGGTTTTGATTTGCATTTCTCTAATGATACTGAGCATCTTTTGATGTACTTATTAGCTATTTGTATATCTTTTGGACGAAAAACTATACGTGTCCATTGCCCATTTTTTAGGGCTGCCTCTTTGTTGAGCTGTAATAGTACTAGATACAATTCTCTTGTCAGATACATATTTTGCAAATATTTTCTTCCATTCTGTAGGTTGTCTTTTAAGTTGTCCTTTAATTTTTTAATTGGGATATAATTGACATGTAACATTATATTATTTAGATGTGTGCAACGTAATGATTCAGTATGTTATATATTGTGAAATGATCACCACAAAAACCTAGTTAATATCCATCCCACGCAGTTACATTTTTTTTTTTCCTGTGAGAAATTTTAAGATCTACTCTCTTGGCAACTTATCAAATATACACTGAATAGTATTACTAACTGCAGTTACCAGGCTGTCCATTCTGTTCCATGACTTACTTATTTTATCACTGTAAATTTGAGCCTTTGACCCCATTCAGCCATTTTGCCCACCTACCACTTCCTTTGGCAGCGGTCAGTCTATTCCATTCATCTTTGATACTTGAGAGTCTGATGAATACAAGGTTATATCTCATTGGGTTTTGATTTGCATTTCATTGATGATTAGTGATATTGAGCATCTTCTCACATACCAGCTGTGTGTCTTCTTTGGAGAAATGGTCTATTCAAACCCTCTGCCCATTATTTAATTAGATTCTGTTTTTGATACTAAGTTGTTAAGTTCTTTATATATTATGGATTTTAGCCCCTTATCTGATGTATGATTTGCAAATATTTTCTCCCATTCAGTAGGGTGCTTTTTCTTTTCATTGGCAATTTCTTTTGCTGTGCAAAAGATTTTAGTTTGGTATAGTCCCATTTGTTTATTTTAATGTTTGTTGCTCTTGCCTGGGGAACCTCTTGCAAAAAATGATTGCTGAGACAAATGTCAAAGAGCTTACTGCCTGTGTTTTCTAGGAGTTTTATGATTTCAGGTCTTTTTTTCAAATCTTTTTCTCTTTTGAATTTGTTTTTATGTGTGGTATAAGGATGTAGCTGTCCAGTTTTCCCAATACACTTTTATTGAAGAGACTGTCCTTTCCCTATTGTATATTCTTGCCTCCTGTGTCATAGATTAATTGACTATTAATATCGCTTCTGTTGATATCTTTGTTTTCATGCCAGTACCATGCTGTTTTGATTTTTATAGCTTTGGAGTATAGTTTGAAATCAGGGAGCATGAGGCTTCCAGTTTTGTTCTTCTTTCTCGAGATTGCTTTGACAACTTTTGATATCTAGTAGCTTAAGTCTTCCAGATGTCTTTAATGACAACTGCTGCTGTTGTTGCTGCTACTACTGCTGCATCATTATTGTCATCATTAGCTTTTTCAAGATTGTTTTCGCTATTGTTAGCCTTTCGCATTTTTATCTACATTTTAGAATCAACTTATTGGTTCTCCTTATACTGCTCCACCCTGACTGGCTGGAATTTTGATAGGTGTTGTGTTGAGTTACAAGTTCTAGTTCTCATCAGTTATAATACCACTTTTCATTCTTTGAACATAGTATTATAATCCTGAGCTTTCGATTTCATGAAGATGGTGTATGTCTTAGTCTTCAATTTACCTGGATAAAGTTTCTTAAATTTTTGTGTAGATGCCTTATCTTTCTTAAGTATGTTCCTAGGCACTTTATGCTGTTTGATGCTGTCTTAGATAATATAATTTTTAATATTTATCTGCTAACTGTATATTGTTGGGATATGGATATAAAGTTACTTCTTTTTTATATTGACTTTTATCCTAGGATCTTGTTAAATGCAGTTTTTAATTCTACTAGTTAGTATTTGCATTTTTGGGATTTTCTCTTTTCACAGTCATGTCATTTGTTCATCAAGACAGCTTTATTTTTTTCTTTTTCCATTCTTAATGCTTTTTATTTCTTTTTCTTCCTCATGCCTTGTCCAGGACCTTCAAAACAGTAGAAGTGGTGACAGTGTACATTTTATCTTCTTCTCAGTGTTAGAGAGGAAGAGGGACTATTAGTAACCAGCAGAGGACCTGAAAACTTCATCTGGACGGCGTGTTTAGGGCACTACACTTAACCTAGTCCTGGCATACGTTCTTCCATCTTCTTTTATTTAGAATAGTCTGTTTGTATATCATGTAAATAGTGATTTGGGTTAATTTGCCATCTAATTTTTATCTTCAGTTTATTCTATCATTTCTATATTCATTTTATTCTTCTTTTTTTTTACTATTTATTTATTTTTGAGAGAGATGGAGTGTGAGCAGGGGAGGGGCAAAGAGAGAAGGAGACACAGAATCTGACCAGGCGCCAGGCTCTGAGCTGTCAGCACAGAGCCTGATGTGGGGCTCGAACTCACAGACTGTGAGATCATGACCTGAGCTGAAGTCAGATGCTTAACCAACTGAGCCACTCAGGCACCCCTCCTTGTTTTTGATTAAATATTTTTATTCCATTTTCCCCTTTACTGACTTGTTTTTTACATTTTCCTCTTCTTTTAGTAGTTGCTCTAGAGAGTACAACATTCTTCCTTGACTCACTGAAGACCAGTATAATGACTCTGTTTTAAGCTTTCAGGACAATAGGTTCAGTATTCTTAGGAACTTTAGCATACTTTTTTTTTTTAATATTTTTTATTTATTTCTAGGAGAGAGAGAGAGACAGCGTGAGCAGGGGAGGGTCAGAGAGAGAGAGGGAGATACAGACTCTGAAATTGGCTCCAGGCTCTGAGCTGGCAGTCAGCACAGAGCCCGACGCGGGGCTCGAACCCACGAACCACGAGATCATGACCTAAGCAAAAGTCGGACGCTTAACCAACTAAGCCACCCAGGCGTCCCGGAACTTTAGCATACTTTAATTCCCTTTATTTCCTGATGCTTTTTGTGTTCTTGTACAAACAGGACCATTACTGTTGTGATTTTATACAGTTAATATTTATTTAGATTTACCAATATATTTTTGTTTTCTTGTTTTTCATTCCTTTTTATCTATGTGATGATTTTCTTCCTACTTAGAGAATTAAAGTAGTATTTCTTTTAGTGTGGATTACTGCGAATTCAGGCCCTTGATTTTTTTTTGAAAATGTCTTTACTTTGCCTTCATTTTTTAAAGGATATTTTCTCCAGGTTTAAAATTCTACACAGGTATGTTTTCTGTCCTTAGAAATTTGAAAATATTATACCATCTTCTTCCATTTTCTTACCTTTTCTCTTGAAATCCACCGACAGTCTTGTTCCTTTAAAGATTTTCTTTTTGCTTTGAATGCTTTCAAATTTTTATACTTTGCGTTGGTTTCCAGTTTCACTATGGTGCGTCTGAATGTGCTTTTCTTTATATTCATCTTTTTGAGGGGCTTGTAGCTCTTTGTGAATGTGTAGCTTTGATGTTTTGCATAAGTTCTGAAAAATTTTGTTTCATATTCTCTTTCCTCTCTTACTGTAGTTCTAATTATACACTCTAAACATACAGTTTATTTTACTGTGATATAGTTTTGTGACACCTTCATGTACTTTTCTCCCTGTTGATGCTTCAATTTTGTTTTCTTCTGACCTGCTCTTCACATTTGTTTAATCCTATGTTAAGCCCATGCATTGGATTCTTAATTGCATTTATTTTATATTTAAATTTTATAATTTATTTGTAGTTTTAAAAATTTAAGCGTTTTTTTAATGTTTATTTTTGAGAAACAGAGAGTACAAGCAGGGGAGGGCAGAGAGAGAGGGAGACACAGAATCCAAAGCAGGCTGCAGACTCTGAGCTTTCAGCACAGAGCCCGATGTGGGGCTCAAACTCACAAGCCAAGCCTTGAGATCATGACCTGAGCTGAAGTCGGACACTTAACCAACTGAGCCACCCAGGTGCCCCCCTGTAGTTTGTAGTATAGCTTTTAGTTCCCTGCCACAATTCTCTATCTTGCCCTTTAATTATTGAACTTCTTTAATTATGTTAATGTTGACATCAGCCTTAATTTCTATATCACCTGTCGCTCTTTTTGTCTTACTTGTCTTGTTTTTCTCTTTTTGGTCAAATCTTGTCCTATACATATTTTTTTTTAATATTTATTTTGAGAGGTGAGGTAGGGGCATAAAGGGGTACAGAGGATCCAAAGCAGGCTCTGTACTGACAGCAGAGAACCTGATGGAAGGCTCAAACTCCCATTGAGATCATGACCTGAGCCGAAGTTGGACGCTCAACCTACTGAGCCACCCAGGCGCCCTGTGCACGTTATTTTTGATTGAGTGGTAGATTTGTATACGAAAAATGTTACAGATAATTTGAGGCTCTGAATGACTTTGTAATTCTTCTGGAGAGGATTTCTTTTTCCTTCTGACAGGTAGTTGAGCTGTTGTCAGATCACTTTGGTCTAGTCAAGAATGCACTGTTTGGAAGCTAGACTTCATTTTCTGACAGGCTGATTCTTTTTCTGATCACCTTTAGGTATAGGGTGTATTTGTTACGGATCCACTTAGAAGTCCAGTGTATTTTACAGGGACTCTTTCCTTTATTGGACCCAGAATTCCAGCTTTTTTCCTTTCCACCTCTGTGACAGTGGTGAAAACATTGCTCAATTGTCCGTCTCTTTTCCTTTTAGAATCAGTTATCAATTTTTATGAGAAAAGTAATCCTAGGGCCAGACTCAAATCTCTTGATTTCTCTCCTCTTTTGAAACTTTGCCCTGCAAATTTTCACTGCTTTGGTAGCTCTTTTATCACCTTAACATTGATTTTTTTTTAAAGATCTTTTATTTAGCCTTTCTATTTTTTCCAATGTAAGATAGGTTCAAAAAACCTAATCAGATCTTGTCAGAAACAGACCTTTCAGTTCTAAACTAACCCATCAATTTGTCTTATTTTAATGTTACTTTTGATCTGTATAAAGGAATATATATTTAACCTTTTTGTAACTTGTTTTATAATAATACAGTAAACACTTATGTATTGTCAGCTCCTGGTTTATTACTCACCTTCTGTGTCTTCACTGGCCCAGGTAACCACTGTAATGAATTGGGGTCTACTTTTTACCAACTAAAACAAACACTTTATCACATGTATATCTCTAAATAACATACTTGTTTAGTTTTGCTTTTTCTTTTCTTTTCTTTTTTTTTTTATAATGTTTGTTCATTTATTTTGAGAGAGCACATGCAAGAGCCAGGGAGAGGCAGAGAGAGAGGGAAAGAGAGAATCCCAAGCAGGCTCCACACTGTCAGCGTGGAGCCCAACCTTCGGCTCAATCCCTATGTTTGAGTTATACCATATATATACTTGACTGACTTGCTTTTATCATTACACATTTGTTTCTTCGAATAATCCTTGTTATTATATCTAGCTGTACTTCATTCATTACTCTGCATTATATCAATGTGTGAAATTACTTCTATTCTCTTAGTGGACATTTGGAATATTTCTGTTTCTTTCCTTCCTGGAACAGTACCCCTATGAATGTTCTTATAGAGGCTGCCTGTTGCATAGGAGCAAGAGTATCTCTAGGTTATAGTTATACAAGTGAAATTGATGAATCATAGCATATACACACATTTAACTCTTCATTTCATTCCCAAATTGTTTTTCAAAATCATTGTGAAAACTTACTTTTTTTATTAGCAGTATATAATACCCATTATTGTCAGATCTTTTCACTTTTGTCCATTTATTAGTTACAGAATACATTGACTCATTCTAGTCTTCATTTGCATTTCCCTGGTTATTAAGTTTTTATGTCTAGTTACCATTTACATTGCCTCTTTCTGAAACTCCTTTAGAGGTCTTTTGCCTTTTTTTTCCTGCGCTTTTTGTCTTGTATAGGTAATCTTAACACACATTAATACTTTTCTGGGTATATCTTGCAGTATCCTCATAATAAATGTATAAAATCTCATCTGTGGTGTGTCTTTTTATTCCCTTTGTGGTATCTTTTGAACAAAAATTATTAATTTTAATGTAGCTAAATTTATTCCTTTCTTTTGTAGTGCATTTTACATCTTGAAGAAATCTTTCCCTACACTAGTGTTATAAAAATAGTCTCCCATATGTTCTAAAAGTTGTAAGGTTTTCTTTTGACATTAAAAACATTTAATCCATCTGGAATTAATTTATTTGTTTGTATGCTATGACTTAAGGGTTTCATTTCTTTTTTGCTTCCCAATAGGGCAACCAAATTTCCCATCATAAATTATTGAGTAATCTTTCCTTCTTCAAATCCTCTGCATTGTTACCACTTACATTGTTCCTACCCTGTGTTCTTTAGCAGTGCCTTGTTTGCTCATCTACAGAGTGCCTTTCCATAAAGTTTTGTAATTTTCTTTGTAAAGAAAATTAAAAAATTTTTCTTGTACAACTTTGTTAGGTACTTTGATTTTTTAAATTGTTTTATATTTGTGGATGATTTGGAGAATTATTTTATAGTTTTAATCTTTTGTTCATCTTTCTTGCTAAGCTCTTTTTTCCTTATTTTAATTTTTTTCTGAAGAATGTCAGTCTTGATTATTAGAAATTAGAGAATTTCTAATCCTTAAATATTTTATCACTCTGTTAATTCCCTTATATTTCTACATGTGTTTCCTCTGCTTACCATTTTTCATCTCATGTTCATCTATCAGTTTTTGAAGTGATATAGTCAAGTCTTCTGTGGTGATGACATTTTCTCTTATTCTTTTTTTTAATCATTTATGTTTTGATTTATTTTGATATTCTGCTAGTTGTACACATGCTCGTGAATTTTACATCTTGCTGTGTTATGAGGTTTAAAAAGTGCATCAGTATCCTATTTACACCAGTGTACCAATTAAATCCATATCCCATTTCATGCCTTTCATCTTGACTGATACATTTTTTCATCCTGTTAGTTTTACATTTACTCTGTCATTGATTTTATTGCATCTGTTTTGGTTTTATATTGTTTTTGAACCATCTGAGAGTCTGCTGGTTTGATTTATGACTTTTTCTATTTTGTAATACATACTGATTGACTTTTTCTTATGAATTAAATATTTTAGTAGAGTATATATTTGAATAATTCTTTCACAGTGGCTTATAGTTTGGAAACTTTCTTTGTGTCTTAGCTTGCCGAAAATATATTTTCCCTTATTCTTGAGTACTGGAATCCTATGTTTCATGGCATAGGATTTGGCTGCAGAAAATTCAGAACACTGTTTTTTGGCATCTAGTCTTGGCAGCTGAGAAATTTGAAGTTGATCTGATTCTCACTTCTTTTTTGGAAGGTTTCCCCCTGGAATCTTTTGGGATCTTTCTGATATTCTTAGTTCAGAAATTTCACCAGAATGTTTCTAATGTGATTGCTTTTCCATTATTTCTATCTTATACTTTGAAGGCACTTCTCAGTTGAAGTGAGTAGAAAGCTATATGTGTTTGACAAGTTTGCCTTCTGGATGTTGGGACCACCTGTCTTGTTGCCAAAGAGTTACCTGAGCAGCCATTTGATTTCTGTTTCCTAGGCTGCCTCTGGAAATCACTCCATCGTCTGGCAGTATACTGGATCTCTAGTGTTCCAAGATTGGGTTCAGCTCTTTTGTCATCTTACTTTAGTCACCTGGCTGCCACTTGTAAATTCACACATCTTGCAATGCCTGCACTTTATCATCTCAGGATTATTTTGTGATTGTGCGTAAACTAAAACAAACAAACAAACAAAAAAAACAAAGCAAAACACCCTAAATTTTTTGGAGGATGTTTTCTTCTGTACTTTGCTATGGAGATGCAAACCTTCTAGCTCTGTAAATTTTTTTACTGTATATTTTTTGTTTTTGTTTTTTAATTTTCTAAGATTCTGGACTTCTTTTTGGCCCTTTTTGTTTTCCAGCCCTGCTGTGTATCTGTTGCCATTTTGGTGGGATTTAGGTAGGAAGATATTAATGCATGCTTTTTCTTACTTAGAGTCAACTGCAAGCCTTTCTCATTTTTTCTTCTCAAAATATTTTGTTATACCTTTCCCCTTATTTAAGAACTGTGTTTTTTGGCTCTTTTGATTTTTATCCTATAGTCGGTGCCAGCTGCCTTAAATAATTGAATCATAAGTCTTAAAGGGCTAAGTGAGGAAGCGTATGTTTAAGTGGTTAAACTCGGTCCTTCCTCACACCTAGAAAGCATCAACTGCTGCTGGGTTTGTAAGTACTGTATTTGAGTGCTAGTGGAGATAAGTCAACCTTTTTTTTTTTTTAATGTTTTATTTATTTCTGAGAGAGAGAGAGAGAGAGACAGCGTGAGTAGGGGAGGTCAGAGAGAGAGGGAGACACAAAATCCGAAGCAGGCTCCAGGCTTTGAGCTAGCTGTTAGCACAGAGCCCAGCATGGGGCTTGAACCCACGAACCATGAGATCATGACCTGAGCCGAAGTCGGATGCTTAACCGACTGAGCCACCCAGGAGCCCCATGTCAACCTTTTTGAGGAATAGATGAGGTATTTTAGTCATCTGTAATGACTGCCACTGCAGAAGATAAAGACTTCATTTATTCACTAAGTATTAATTAAATATGAAGATTCTTATTTATGTTTTAAAGTCCTTCATTTTTGTTTAGCTCCCAGGAAAAAAGACAACTAAGCTTTGGGTTCCAGATGAAGAAGTTTCTCCTGAGACAATGGTCAAAGTGAGTGATATACATAGATCTATTTATTTTAATACATTCACTAGATTGTATTATCATTATAAGTATTAGGATTCCTGTTATAAAGATACAGCTATTAAAATCATCCAAGTCTTTATATTTTTTTATATGACATCCCATCTGCTCTGAGAGTATAGGGCGGTGATGAAAAACCCGAGGCCTAATGGGCAACTGCACATAATAAATATAATATGAAAAGAAAAAAAGTGTTTGAAACTGCCTCCATGTTGCTGCTTAGTTATCAACCTTAAAAATTTTTTTTAAATTTAGTTTTGAGAGAGAGACACACAGAGCATGAACAGGGGAAGGGCAGAGAGAGAGGGAGACACAGTATCCAAAGCAGGCTCCAGGCTCTGAGCTGTCAGCACAGAGCCTGGTGTGAGGCTCCAGCTCAAAAACCATGAGATCATGACCTGAACTGAAGTCGCACGCTCAACCAACTGAGCCACCCAGGTGCCCCTTAGCTATCAGCCTTTTAATGGCAAAAGACCATGCTGGCTTTCTCATGTACATTCTCCTATTCAGTAAAGATGGTCATCCAGGTCACCCAGGAAAAGACTATTTATCTTTTCCATGAGATTTGATAAAACTTTTTATTTTGATTAAAAAAAATTTCACTCCATTGTTCCTTGAATTAGGAGTAATACATAAAAGATTACTCATCACTAGTGTAGAGAGTATTTATTAAAAGGATCTACAGTCTGTAATGTAGACCACATCTCAGTCCATTACCAGGAATAAATATATTAGATACTGTTTTTCTAGTTGTAGTTTCATGTAAATCTGTTCATGTTGTATATATGTGTACTAGTTTATATTTTATATTAGGAAGTACTTGCTCATGTTATTCCAGCTTCAGATTTTGATACTGTTTCTGCGGCTGATGGAATGATGCTTGATGCTTTTAGTTCCAGTATAAACCTATTTTCTCAGCAGTGGACTCAAGCAGCATTTTTGTGTAGTCAGTCAGCACCGGACTAGAAGACAGGCAAGGTTGCCTGCACTTTAAAGTTCATGCTTAACAAATGACATATGAAAAGTTTCTGCCTATACCACTGTTCGAGACCCACTTAGCTCCTGAGCCAAAGCTCTGTAAAATGCTAAGATAATAAGTGAAAAAGAGGTAAAATGCGCCTCTTCAAAAAGGGTTGTTGGAAACATTAAAAGCAATAACAGATTTTAAAGCACTTAAGTACTTCATAATTATAAAATGTAGCACAAAAGACAGAATATAATTTGCAATTGGAAACTTTTCTGACTAAAGAAGTTAAGCATGATTTACTGTGGGTTCTAAGGAGTAGAATTTATGATGTGGAAACATTAATCAAAAAAGAACAAGTTTTAGTTCTGTCATTTGTCAGTTGCATGGGTGGGGTGGTAAAACATCTTTAAGACATTCTGTTATCTTGATGTATGCAGAAAAGAATGATTCTTTTTTCCTTTTCTTAAAAAGCATCCATTAAAACCATTTCTTTTTTTTAAGGTTGATACAGAATTTTTTTTAATGTAGCAATGTTGTGTTTGTCAATTTGTCTTTTAAATAGATTCAGGCTATTAAAATGATGGTTCGATGGCTCCTTGGAATGAAAAATAATCACAGTAAATCAGGAACTTCTACCTTAAGATTGCTAACTACAATATTGCATAGTGATGGAGACTTGACAGAACAGGGGAAAATTAGGTATGTAATTATCATTTCAAAATTCTTGTGCAGTATTTCAGTATCTTGTGTAAATGTTTAATGGTGCATTTTCTTTATAAGAAAATAATTAGTATTCCTGTGGAGATGTGCATATATTTTTATTATAATATGCTTTTATACAGTGGTTATTTCAAAACGGCAGTCATATGTCTGGGGCAGGGTATTGCTATACATTGTAAATATTTTAAGCAATAGATGATTACTTTTTTGAATGACTAATGTGAAATGGTTAGTATACCAATCAGTAACTGATGTTTTCCATTCTTGTTACAGTCTAAAGTAAAAAGAACACACTGGGTAGAAGACAACTTATTGAATCTGTTTCCAGAACTATAAATAAAATGTATGCACACTTAAAAATGTACTTAATGTAAATTATATAAACACACATTTTGTTTTGTTTGAAAGATGTAGTTGAGTGTAGTGATTGAAAAAAATGGATCCTAGAGCTGGGATTTAAATCCTGGCACCACCATTCACCAGCTAGGTGACTTTTAGCAAGTTACTTTAACCACCTTGTGTCTCTGTTTCCTCATTTATAAAATAGAGATAGAGGCACCTGGGTGGCTCAGTCAGTTAAGAGTCAACCTTGGCTCAGGTTAGGATCTCACGGTTTGTGAGTTTGAGCCCCATGTCAGGCTCTGTGCTGACAGCTCAGAGCCTGGAGCCTGCTTCAGATTCTGTGTGTCCCTTTCTCTCTGCCCCTCACCTGCTTGTGTGCGTGCATGTGCATGCTCTCTCTCAGAAATAAATATTAAAAAAAATAGAATGATTATACCTATCTCGTCTAGCTGTTACGATCATTAAATTAGTCATTATTTATATGCATATTTAGATCTCATATCATCTGTTTTTATTCCTGTGATTCTTTACTGAAATCAGTGTGTATTTGAAATCTGCAAATATATGTGAATTGCATTGGTTCAGTTTTAAAACAAATCTTTATATAGAAATTTGGTCTTCAAAAACTTAGTTGTAAAATATTTAATTATTTGTCTTTATTTATACTAAATAAGCTTCAGTATGACAAACAGAATTTCCTTTAGTGGTGGTTGAGTGAATTACCTCATAATAGCTGCTTGCAATATTACTGTTGATTAACTGAATAGTTATCTTTAGGACATGTAACTTTAGAACCTTATAAATGTTGACATGCATTCAGTCAGTATTTTTACATAATCTTTAGAAAGAGAAAGGGTGGTCTTAAGCCAGTTAGATCATTAGATTGTAGAAGGCCAAGAAAGTGTCTTTTAAGTCACTCTCAGTGCTGTATACATGATAGGCATATACTTGTTTTATGAATATTGAATAATTTTTACTGTGAAAGTACATGGGGAGTCAGTTTGTCTTTTAAATACATTAAGGCTCTTAAAATCATGTCTCGATGGCTCTTTGGAATGAAAAATAATCACAGTAAAGATTTACTGTGTAGTTCATTTAATATATCACTGTATTCAGAAGGACTGTTTAGATATATTTACTATCTAAGAATTTACTAATGTTTAGGGGCGCCTGGGTTGCTCAGCCAGTTGAGCATCTAACACTTGATTTTGGCTTGGATCATGATCACAGGGGTCATGGGACTGAGCCCTGCATCAGGGCTCTGGACTGAATGTGGACCCTGCCTCAGATTCTCTTTCTCCCTGTCTCCCCCCTTTCCCCTGCTTGCATACTCTTTTTCTCTCTCTCAAATCATTAAACTATATATATGTATATATGTCTATTTGCTAATGTTTGAGGTGTGTCCCATTAAGCAGAAGTTTTCTTAAATTTAAAAGGAGCTTCTTGGTAATGCTTGAAAAGTTGAATCCTAACTGAAAATTGTGATGTTTCCTGCTATACCTGCTTTCATTCTTCTTTTATACTTAGCACATTAGTTTTAGTTGACTTTAACAAGTTAGGACATTTTTGTGCCTAATTTATAAGTAAACCAAAAAAAATCCGTAACAGAAGACTTTAGTTAGACATACAAATAGATTTTTCTAAGCTTTAAGCTTAGCTAAAGCTATTTTATGTAGGATGAAAGAATTAAATGACTTTAGTATAGACTATGTTCAAGAAAAGAACTTTGGAGTATTAGAAACCATCTTCCAAAATTAAGTAAACGTAAGTGTTTAGCATCACTAAATTGTCTTCTGCCATTTTTTTGGCCACAGGAAATTTTATAAAATTAGATGTAGTGTAGGAATGTTGTTATGCAGACATTTAGAAATCTAATTTACATTCTTTCTTATTTTTTAGTAAACCGGATATGTCACGTCTGAGACTTGCAGCTGGGAGTGCCATTGTGAAGCTGGCACAAGAACCTTGTTATCATGAAATCATCACATTAGAACAGTATCAGCTCTGCGCATTAGCTATTAATGTAAGGAAGATGGCCATAGAGAAGAGGACTTTGTATGGTCTTTAACTTTTAGGAAGAAAAAAATTTCTCCAGGAGATAGAGATAAAAATGTCGAATTGTCTCCTTTTGGAAGATGTATGCACGAGAAACATTTCAGAGTTCTAAAACTGTTGGTTGAGTTTTGGGTTCTGACATAGTACATTCGATTCTTGTTCTTTGTAGTAGTTTTGTGCTATAGAGTCCCCCCAACCACCAGATGAGCAAATACTGATTGCTCTGAAGGGAAATGTAGGGGTGATTTCTTCAAGCCTCTGCTCCCAAGATTTTTGTCAGGCTCTCAGCACATAACCTTGTTTTATGTGTGTTTCTATTTGAGGACAGATGATTTAATATATAGTTGTCATTACCATTGCACTCATGACCAACAGAGCTGTAACTACTGCCTGAATAAAACTTTGCCAACATATGTGCTCCCTAAGGCATATCACAGCCTTCTTGCTTTTAGGAACACTAAACAGCACTATGCTTGGGAGCTCTTTTGAACAACAAAACCACCAAAAAATGCACAAAAACGTGAAAAATGTGGCACTAAATAGACTGTCAGAAGGACACTTGTTCATAGAAGAGCTGACACACAGGCACTGCATTCAACTTCAGATGGGATGTATGTCAGATGATTCGGATTGTTGCTGTGCTCATTTACTCACTAGTGTGTTGATTTACTCACTTCAAGTATTGATTTTGGGGTTACAAGTAAATTGTAGTAAGTGAATTCGCAGATTTGGCTTGTCTAAATAATGAACATTGAATCTATTGAGGTCTTAAAAGGAAGAAAAATACAGATATGTACAGTTTTATAAAGATATGACATAGATTAATTTCGGGTCAGAAGCAGTTATTTCTCAAGCCAGTTATATTTTCAAGTTACTAACAGTGATACTAATGGATTCATACTCATCTTACAGATGCTATATTAGAGTAACAAACATAATATTTGAATTTTGTTACTTTGGAAGTTTTTAGCATCATTGAGAAAATTAGAAAAGACTTCTATAATGGAAAATATGATATTTAAATATGAGTTTTTCACTCATTATTTGGTCATTTTACACTTAATTTTCCTGTTCTTTTCCAAGTAGTCTTATGTATAAGAATTTGGCATTTATTTTAGGGATTATTGTAATTTTTCTTTCCACCCTTCCTTCTGCTTATTTAAAAATTAGTGCTTATGTGTAACGCCTTGCCATAAGCAGTTGACTTTTTTTGTGATCATTTTGTCATATTTTGGTACTTTAGTCTTTTTTTGTTTACATTTATCTATTTTTGAGAGAAAATTACATTTATTTATTTGTACATTTTACATTTATTTATTTGTGAGACCGAGCATGAGCAGGGGAGGGGCAGAGAGAGAAGGAGACACAGAATCCGAAACAGGTTCCAGGCTCTGTATGAGCACAGAGCCTGACATGGAGCTCGAACCCATGAACCATGGGATCATGACCTGAGCTAAAGTCGGATGCTCAACCAACTGAGCCAGTCAGGCACCCCAATACTTTAGTCTTCAAAGTAGCTATTCCAAATCTCCAAATCTTCTTTATGTCTTTAGTTTTAGTGTTTTAATTCAGATATTATATACTAAACCATTTGAAAATGAGATTTCGAAGAATCCATAATTTCCTGGTTTAGTTTTCCTCATTAAATTTTAGAAATAATCTTATTTTGTAAAAAAGTGAAAATTGTTTAAAAATATATATTAAATTTCTTAGAAGAAAACAACCTTTATAATTTTTCTTTTTTAGATTAGCAATATTTGCAGTCAGTTGATTTATCACATTCTTGGTCTGAAATTTTAGAAATATTGGTGCTACTGGTATTAAAGTCAATTTTTACGGAAGTATGGAAATATGTAAGAGAAATGGGCTTTGTTTGAAACTTACTGTAAGAACTATGTGCAGATCGTTAAATATTCACTATGTGTGAAAAGCATCCGTACTTCTAAAGATTTTCTAGCACAATATATGTTATGTATTACTATATCAGTCACCAAATTCCCAAGTTGAAAGTTCAAATTGCCTAAGTTTTAAGATTGTTTTGGAATTCTGTTAACTATAGAACATGTGTTAATGGTTAAAAGTTAGTTAGTAGTATATTCTCACCACTTACAGACATATAGTTACCCTCCTGAACAAAACCTTTCCCTGATTCTGTTGTTCTTGTAAACCACATGCCTCTCTCTTCTTTTTCAACCTCCAAATCTCGAAGAGTAATCTTTATCTTTGTCTCTTTTTACCCACTTATCTCTTACTCCTCACTTCTCATATTTTGGCATTTGCTTTCCTTGTTTTTCCAAAAATGCGTTATTGAAGGCCTCATCCAGTGATTTTAATTAGTCTTCATTATATATGTCCCCTCTGCATTATTTGACACAGCTCATTGCACCTTTATTCTTGAAATTTTCTTTGGTTTCTGTCTCCCGATTTTTGTTGTTCCTCTCTAACTACGTTTTTTTTTTTCTCTTTTCCTTTAAATGCCTGTATTCTCTGAGGATTTGTCCATGACCAGATTTTCCACTTATACATTCTTTTTTAACTGTCTTTACTTTCTATGTAAGTGACCCCTGTACTAGCAACATTTTAACATTTTTTCAGGTCAGAGTCTGGTCCCACTTCTGAGGCTAAACAGGAATTTCAGCCTTTTATGGTCTGTGAATGTTAAGACTGAATTCATAATCTTCCCGAAATCTATTCCTTATTGACATGTAGAGCCTCAGTAAGCATTAAATACTTCTGAATGGCATTCTTAGATTGAAAAACATTACTTACATTTGACACTTTGCTTGTCCTTGCATCTTGTTACAGAAGTGCAGATACTCTGTCCTGTGTCATATCTTTTCATTCATATCTTCTTAACTATTCTTACCACTGTAATCATCATTAGCCCTCATCTAGACTATTGGGAGACTTCTCTACTATGGGTTAAATTTCCCTATCAGTTCAGATCATATTATTCTCCCAGTCAAAAACATTTAGGGGCTTATACTTGTAAAAAACAAAAAATTACATATATTTTACAGTTTGGCTGTTCAACCCTTTCTAATATTGTGGGCCCAAATATACATTTAAGAAAATCTTGTTTAACCCACTTACCTTACCTACTTTCATTTCAGTGAAACTGAACAATTTTTTTCTTTTATGTGCCTATAGCTTGCTTTCTTCTCACCCTCCCATTTCTACAAGTCCATATCTGACCCTTTTTGCAAATCAAGACTTAAACACAACCTTCTCCACAAAACTTGCTCAGATTCTTATAGCTGATCTCATTTTTATTCCCCACAGATTTTAGCTGCAGTCTCTCGATATATACATGCCTTGTGCTTTATTTATCTATATACCTCTGCTTTATTTCTCTTACTTGAGTTCTTTAGAGGTAGTATTGTAACTCAGAGGCCCTTATTATATATTTGAATAGAAAGTAAATCTGGAGAAATAGAAATTCAATAATATGAATGTTCATATTATTTAATAATCACTTAAATATTTTATAATTTAAATGCAATTCATGCAAAATATACTTTGTACTGCTATGTGCTGTACATTGTTCTGGGTTCTGTAAAATACAAAGTCATGACTACTGCCCTTAAGAACTTCTTTGAATAGAAAATATAAATAAGTGTTGATAATACAATGTGACACACAAAGTAATTGAACTATTTGCAAAACACTGTCAGTAGTTCTGATGATAATTTGTACTAGGAAAGGCCACTAAGAGTGAATTTACTTAAGATGCAGTCTAAAATTAAGTTCACAGTTACTACTAGTGAATAAAAGCTTTAATTGTAGAACTTTGTCTTTGAGGAAAATGTTTTGTAGTATTAGACACCATCTTTTCTTTTCTTATATTGAACCAAATATTAGAACCATAACCGTGAAAGTATCAAGTGTTTGCATTTTTGGGAATGTTTTCTTTTTTTTCTGATAAAAATTGTATTACTCTGTTCTGTACTTCACATTTAACTTTTATAACATAGTCAAAAGGTTAATCATCTTCACACAAAAGAAAATGAACATTTGGAGGCTGTCTCAGTTCCTAGGAATACATCTTTTAAGTTTTTCTTCACATGGGTCTACTTGATGTACCTGTTTGTCATCATTCTTATCAATTTTCTCATCTTTCATTATTAACTGTGACAGTTGCTTTGCACACGATTTAACAGTTCTTCTCTAACTTTAATTACAGATTTTTGGAATCCTACTACTTTTGCCATGATTCAGTAATTAATTTGTATTGTTGGATCCTGAATAATTAGTGATAAAGTGACAAAAACCTGATCTTGGTTGGCAATGTATCTGAGTGGGGGGAGGGATGTTTGGACATTAATTTTTTAATGAATGTTGTGTTCATCTGTGAATACATTATAATATGTTAACTTACACAGTTTGTAATTGGATATTTTCATGGTAAATAATCAGATAATGAAGATTCCTCTACTCATGGGAGTTTTAATACGGAGGAAAGAATGAGTTAATGTTAACTTTATTTGTTGGGTGTAAGGATAGACAGTAATTCTGTGAAAGCTAGAATACTCTTTTTTTAACTTTTTAAAAAAAATTTGTTTTTGAGAGAGAGAAGGAGTGCATGAACGAGTGGTGGAGGCGAAGAGAGGGAAGAGAGAGAGAGGGAGGAGAGAGAGAGAATCGCAAGCAGGCTCCACAGTGTCAGTGCAGAGCCCAACACGGGGCTCAGTCTCACAGACTGTGAGACCATGACCTGAATCGAAATCAGGAGTCGGACGCTTAACTGACTAAGCCACCCAGGTTTCCCAAAAATACTTTTTAAAAAATAGATATTTGGGGGCACCTGGATGGCTCAGATGGTTAAGTGTGTATTGATTTTGGCTCAGGTTATGATCTCACAGTTCATGAGATCGAGCCTGGTGTCGGAATCCACTGACAGTAGGAGCCTGCTTGGAATTCTCTCTCCCTCTCTTTCTGCCCCTCCCCTGCTCGAATTTGCATGCACACTCTCTCTCTTTCTCAAAATAAATAAACTTAAAAAAAATAGATAAACATGGTTACATTAAATGAGAGAAGATACACAAAATAAGGATTTAAAGATAAAGAGCAAGATGTCACGACCTAGGTTTTGAAAAAACAAAGGTACATTACAGGTAGTAGAAATAGTATACACAACATTGCAATAATATGAAAGACACCACACTTTGTGTTAATTGGTGGAGGGTAAGGTATAATTCTGAAGATCTTTATATGTCTCTTATATGACTCAAATGTTATATGGAGCTTTGTCCTGTAGCTTATTCCATAAATAATCTGTATGCCAGATATTGTGCTAGGTTTAGAGAAAGTGCAAAAGTGAATAAAGGCATAGTTCTTGTCTTTAAGGAATGAGCAATGATGGGTAAGACATATAAACCAATCATTAAAAAAAAATTTTTTAATGTTATTTCTGAGAAAGAGAAACAGCTTGAGTAGGGGAGGGTGAGAGAGAGGGAAACACAGAATCTGAAACAGGCCCCAGGCTCTGAGCTGGCTGTCAGCACAGAGCCCAATACGGGGCTCAAACCCACGAACCGTGAGATCATGACCTGAGCCGAAGTTGGATGCTTAACCGACTGAGCCACCCAGGCACTCCTAAACCAATCATTTTAATACTGTATAGTGAATGCTATGCCTGCGATACGCACAGAGTGCTAAGAGAGGATAGCTGATGCCTGATAAAGACTACATAGTGATTTCTGGAAGATATAGGAGTTGTTAGAGATGAGGAGGAGTTGGCTAGAAGAGTAGAGATGGGTGGTTTAGGGGAGGGAGTTAGTATGAGGAAAGCAGGTACAGTGGAAATGAACAGAATTAAAAGTAATTTGGTGTTTCTGAAATTGATTAGTAACTCTTGCCTTCAGAGTTGTACATTTTAATCTCAATAGTTCTTTCACTGTGAAAGCTAAAATGTATAAATTGGACAGTTTGACCTCGCTCAGTAAGTGCAAAAGCTAGATAGGAGATAGTATTTAAACTATTTTTAGTACCTTAAGTTAGGATGGATTTATATGTAGTTTTATATATCCAGTATAGTTTTATCTGTTTCAAGAGTACATTCAGTATTTTCTAGCACATGTAACTTGGTAGTAATTAATTAGTGTCCAGGTGAACACACCAGCCTTGAAATTAACATGTCACAATACCTCAGTCTTGTGAGCAGAAGCGGTGGTTGTCCATATACTTGCTCTCCTTTACCCTTCAAATTTTGTATGTGAAGTTGTTACTTAGTCTTTGTTGCCATGTGAATAATCTGTGGAATAATTCTGTCTTTACAGGATGAATGCTATCAAGTAAGACAAGTGTTTGCTCAGAAACTTCACAAAGGCCTCTCCCGATTACGGCTTCCACTTGAGTATATGGCAATCTGTGCACTTTGTGCAAAAGATCCTGTAAAAGAGAGAAGAGCTCATGCTAGGCAGTGTCTGGTCAAAAATATAAATGTGAGACGCGAGTATCTGAAGCAGCATGCAGCTGTTAGTGGTAAGCATATGCAAAAATGAGACGTATACTATTCTAGCCAGTTTCAGTTTTATTGAGCACAAAGTGATGTTACTATTACTTTATTATATTCTAATTGGCCATCATTAAATACAAAGTGATTACTATTTTTCAATAACCACTTTCCTTTTAAAAAAATGGTCATTTACAAATGTAAATGCATAGGTATTTAAATATCAACTTGTATTTCTTTATGTAACTGACTAAATGGCCAAGGAAAATAAGCAGTGATATTGGAGATATTTTAATAAAACCGTAAAACACATACACACACACACACACACACACACACACAGTGTAAGTACTATCTTTTAGATTTTAAAAAGTACAGGTCTTTTATCTTTGATTGTTTTTCCTTGTAGCTGATGTTAATATCTGGTGCTTATGTGCCTATTTTTAATCTGCTCACTTTATCCCATCTGTATTATTAGCTTTTGTGTCTCTCTGAGTTCTTTGTTATATATAACAGCATTAGAATCCATGTAGTTACCCAAGTCAGAAATCAGGCCTTTTTTGTACCTTCTTTTTCCCTCTTATTTGCCACCAGATCCTAGATATCTTGAATGTCTCTCCTTAGCTCTCCTACTCTGCTGTATTTCACTTGGGTAATTGAATATACTCCAAACACCTCCCTGTTGTGTTTCCCTGCCTCTAACCCACCTCCAGCTGTGCCACACTCATTATCAAGAATACCATTATAAAACAATTTGGATCATGCACTTCCTTGCTTGAAATCCATTTTTATTCTTCATTGCTCATAGGTTCTAGCTGAAACTCATTAGCATGGTCCTTTATAGTTGACTCTCAGCTTGAGTTTGAAGCTTTCTCTCTAGCTACTACCTGTAAATTTTGTGTATCTTATACTGTGGATTCTTTGAAATTTGTGCAACCATCTTTTTCCCTTGTTGTCAACTTTATCTGGAAATTGCCTGCTACTTCTAGACAAATATAAAGAAAACCAAGGAACGTGGTATGCACCTTTTGAATCCTTTAAAATGCAGTTTTGGTGTTACTGCATCACTGGGGCCTTCCTTCTTTCTCTTCCTTTCTCACCTTGGAAAATAAGGGCTCTGGAGTCAAATCCCTCTTCTGCTGTTTACTGGTTGTTTCGGAGCAGGTTACTTTGTCAATCTGAGCCCTAGTCTCCTTATTTGTAAAATTGGTATAATTATACTAATTTCTTATGGCTGGCATGAGAATTTACGTGTTATGTGTATAAAGCACCTGGCGTAATGTGTGGTTCAAAGAAGTACTTGGTAGTTGTTAGCTATACTTACTTTAGTGCACTTTGTGCTTTGAAGTATATAGCTTCTGTCTCTACTTAGACTTTATTGTGAGGTCTTTGTCTAGTCTTATTCATCTTTTATTTAAAATAATATTAGTAAGGCTAGAAAATAGTAAGCATTCAATAAATATTTGATACACGTTAATATCACTGAGTTTTGAAACCTGTTACTTTCTTCTTTAATATTCTATATTTTCTTCTCTGTTTTCTTGAAATAAATACTAAACAGAGATTATTCTCTTTTGAGTTCAGCAATAAGAAAATAAATAAAACTTGGTGACTTTTTGACACATGTAGTATTTATCGTATGCCAAGTTGAGCATCTGATTTAAAATTTTATTTTGAAATTAGGAAATCTAAAAGGAATTAATTGTTCAGTATATCAGTCCCAGTCTTTTTGACTAATATTTGTTAAACAGTTAGGATTACCATTCTGACCTCTAATGGAATATGCTGATCTCAGTCAAAATATAAAAATATTTGAATTTAAACTAAAAGTTTGTTATTTCTAATGTCCTAGAAACTCTGAAGTCCATTACTTTGGATCTGTTCTTCTTTTACAGATAATCTCAAGTAGTATCGACCTTCCTATTTTTGTGCCATATTAACATTCAAAGATGTATTAGTTCTTTTGCTCAGCTGCTTAACAAGGGAGTATCAAGCATAGGGTTGCTCATAATAACAAGAAAAATAGATTTTATGTTTCTCTTTCTTAGACACAGTTTGTTTGGGTCACTTTTTACCATGTGCATTTGAAAATGAAAATATCTGTAGCCTCAGCATATGGTGCATTTAGTAGGCATTTCAATATTGGACGTGATGGGTGAATGAATAAACTCCTTAATTTATGGTGTAACTCAACATTGGACATTTCAATAAATTTTTCTTTTAGCCGTATCATAAGAAACTACTGGGATGCAGGAAATACGGTATCAGAGACAGAAAGGGTAAGGTTTTGTTTTCTAACCTGGATGTTTTTGTTTTGTTTTGTTTTTTCTTTTTCAGAGAAATTACTGTCTCTTCTACCAGAGTATGTTGTTCCATATACAATTCACCTTTTGGCACATGACCCAGATTATGTCAAAGTACAGGATATTGAACAACTTAAAGATGTTAAAGAGTAAGACTTTTTTCATCTCATTTTCACATTTTCTGAGAGTTTTTTGTCTTTGTTGCTGATAATGGAATCACCATTATAATTAGATTTATTCAATTTCTCAGGAGTTCAAGTTTCTTTCCCTTATTTGTTCTCTTTTCTTTTTTCATACTGTATCTTCATATTTCATATCCTGTATGATTTCCCAAAACTTAATTTAGCATAATTACTGTACTGCTGTTTCTCTACCATTCTGGCATTTCTTTCTATTGATGCAGTCCATTAAAAGTTTCCGTTCCAATTCTTATCTTTTCCTACTTTCTTCTGCAATTTTAGATTTTCATGTGGGTGAATTAATACTCTCCTTTATTCACATAGCACTTTTTTCTTTGCATGAACTATCTTCCTCCATAGGAAGAGAGAATGGTCTAATTTAATAATGGGCCAAGTTGGTTACCAAGGAACTACCCCACTTACTACTTCATTGGTGCTTTTCTAGCTCAAGTTTATGACACTTGTAATTTTTTCAAAGATTATTGTTGACAGGCAGAAAGACTATCTATGCCTGGCTGTGGCATAGGGAAATACAGTAGTATTTAGAGAAGTCTTCATAACACCGCCATACTTCTTTAAATAAGCTTAAGACCCTAGTCCTCTTTCTGTTATGATAAACTTCTGTGGTTTTGAATAAATGAATGTATTATGCCTTTAGCTTCCTATTAAAGGAAAATAACTGGTGGTTTCTTAGCTCATAGAAATATTTGATAAATATATGAGGACCCTCAAGAGAATAAAAATCAAATTACTGTTAACATTTTTATGGCAAGGGAAAGGCTTTTACCCTCTCTTAGCCACAGTTTCTGTTTTTTTTTTTTTAACTGAGCAATTCTCCCAAAATGAGTTCTGTTAAAGTGATTATAACTAATGAAAACTTCTAACCATCTTTCTCAGAGAACTTTGGTTTTTGAAATACATAATATTCTTTGGAATTTACTAAACATTTTTGGTTTATTTATAAAATGCCCCAGTACAGCCGTGAATAATCTTCCCATTCTGTCAGAGAACCACTCCAGAACAACTTACCCTATTCCCAAGATCCTTGCCGTTATTTTTCGCTTTCTAGAAGGATACCTTGCTTCACATTTCTCTCTTCTCACTTTACTTTTTTCCTCTTTGCCAAAACTCTGTCCCATTGTGTCTGTCTAGTAAAGAGACAAAGCACTTTTGGTTGGTTCTTGAGTAGAATTTTATGTAATTAACTTTAACTGAGCTGGTGAACTGTCTTTTAATTTTCCCCATTTAAGTAAAGACAGTATGTATAGTTGTCAACCATGATTTTTTCCTCTCTAATTTGTTCATGAAGATTCTTAACTATTGAATTAGGTGGTTATATTTTCTTGAAAACATCCAATCAGGACTGTTGTCTTGAGTATTGAGGCTTCACTTTATCCATGACCCAGTTATTACTTTAGGCAGTCTTCTCTCCTTGTCATAGTTAGGAGTTAAGATCACTTCATCATTTCTACCATTTAAGTTCTCTTTTAACCTGCCTCTTTGGAAAAATTATTGAGATTTTGAGAAGGGGTCTTTTGAATTCACATCTACATTGCTGATATGTTGTAATTATGTATGTGTGACATGCCTTTTTTTTTCTCTTTTGATTTATAGCTCTTTTTTTCTTTTTTAATTTTTTCCATTTGTGGATTTTATTATATTTATATTTAGAATTATTTTATCTATATTTAACAACCAATTTTTTCTTTTCTTTTTCTTCTCTTTTTCTTAGATGTCTTTGGTTTGTTCTAGAAATATTAATGGCTAAAAATGAAAATAACAGTCATGCATTTATCAGAAAGATGGTAGAAAACATTAAACAAACAAAAGATGCCCAAGGACCAGATGATGCAAAAATGAATGAAGTATGTAATTCTTTGTAAATAATCGTGCTTCTGTGTTGATTTAAGTATTTGAGTGTGGGTGTGGTGCTTCTGTAGTACGCAGAGACATGTATCATTCTTTTTTATTAGTATTTAATAATTAGTATTTCTGTTAGTAATTAGAAACAATAAAAAAAAGTAGTTTAATTTCCACTATTGTACTGAAGACTACATACAGCCATACTTGCTTTAATGTGCTTTGCAGGTAATCGCATTTTTGTTTTCATTTGTTTTGTTTTATAAGTTGAAGGTGTGTGACAACCTTTCATGGAGCAAGTGTGTTGGCAGCATTTTTCCAACAGCATTTGCTTATGTCATGTCTCTGTGTCAGATTTTGGTAATTCTTGCAGTATTGCAAACTTTTTCATTGCTGTTATATATGTTACGGTGAACTGTGATCAGTGATCTTTGATGCTATTACTGTAATTGCTTTGGGGTGCCACAAACTTCACCTGTATTTATGATGACAAACTTAACTATGACTGTTGTATATGTTCTCACTGTTCTATCCACCAGTCATCGTCTCTCCCTCTCCTCGGGCTCCCTATTCCCTGAGACACAACAATATTGGAATTAGGCCAATTAATAACCCTACAGTGACCTCTTAGTGCTCAAGTGAAAGGAAGAGTTGCATGTCTCTTGCTTTAAGTCAAAAGTTAGAAATGATGAAAGTTAGTGAGGAAGGCATGTAGAAAGGGAGATAGGCTGAAAGCTAGGCCTCTGGTGCCAAATAGTTAGCCAAGTTGTGCATGCGAAGGAAAAGTTTTTAAAGGAAATTGAAAGTGCTACTTCAGTGAGAACACAAATGATAAGAAAGTGAAATACCCTTATTGCTGATACAGAGAAAGTTTGGAGACCTGGATAGATCAAACCAGCCACAACATTCCTTTAATCCAGGGATATAATCCAGAGCAAGGCCCTGACTCTGTAATTCTGTGAAGGCTGAGGGAGGTGAGGAAGCCGCAGAAGAAAGAAGCCAGCAGAGGTTGGTTCTTATGCTTAAGGAAAGAAGCTATCTATCTGCATAACATACAGTATGTATGTACATAGTGTACTGTACTATGTACAGTATGTTATGTACATAGTAGTACAAGGTGAAACACCAAGTGCTGATAGAGAAGTTATCTAAAAGATGTAGCAAAGGTAATTAATGAAGGTGGTTGCTCTGAGTAACAGTTTTCCAGTGTAGACTAAACAGCCTTCTGTTGAAGGAAGATGCCATTGAGGCCTTTCATAGCTACAGAGGAGAAGTCGATGCCTGGCTTCAAAGGGCAGACTGATTCTCTTGTTAGGGGCTAATGCAACTGGTGACTTGAGACTGAAGCCAGTGCTCATTTACCATTCTGAAAGTCCCAGAGCCCTTAAGAATTGTGCGAAATCTACTCTGCTCTATAAATGGAACAACAGAGCCAAACAAATAGAACATCTGTTTACAATATGGTTTACTGAATATTTTAAGCCCATAGCTGAGACCTCAGAAAAAAAGATTTCTTTCAAAATATTATTCCTTGTTGATAATGCACCTGGTCACCCCAAGACTCTGATGGAGGTATACAGTGAGATTAATGCTGTTTTCATGCCTGCTAACACAGCATCCATTCTGCAGCCCATGGATCAAGGAATAATTTCAACTTTCAAGTCTTAGTTTTTAAAAAATACATTTCATAAGGCTATAGTTGCCATGGATAGTGATTCTTCTCATGGATCTGGGTAAAGTCCATTGAAAACCTAGAAAGGAGTCTCCATTCTGCATTCATTAAGAACATTCATGATTCATGGGAAGGACTGAAATCATCAACATGGACTGGAGGTTGGAAGAAGTTGATTTAATCCTCATGGATGACTTTGAGTGGAGGAAGTAACTACAGATGTGGTAGAAATAGCAAGAGAATTATACCTAGGAATGGAGCCTAAAGATGCAACTGAATTGCTGCAATTTCATGATAAAACTTAATGAGTTAAAAGTTGCTTTGCATGGATGAACAAAGAAAGTGATTTTTTTTTTATGTTCATTTATTTAGAAAGTGTGAGCACAAGAGGGGCAGAGAGACAGAGTCCCAGTCAGGCTCTGTGCTGTCAGCACAGAAACCATTTTCCTGGGGCTCAATTTCATGATCCGTGAGATCATGACCGGAGCCAAAATCAAGAGTCAGATGCTCAACCGACTGAGTCATACAGACACCGCAGGAAAGGGGTTTCTTTAGATGGAATCTGCTCCTGGTGAGGATGCTGTGAAGATTGTTGAAATGACAACAAAGGATTCAGCATATTGCCCAAACTTAGTTGATACAACAGCAGCAAGATTTGAGAGGATTGACTCTGATATTGAAAATTCCATTGTGGGTAAAATGACGTCAAACAGCATCACACGCTACAGTGAAAGGAAGAGTATAGCAAATTACACTGTGTCATATTTTAAGAAATTCCCACAGTCACTCCATCGTTTGGCAGCCACTTCTGATCGGCAATAGCCATCAACATCGAGGCAAGGCCCTCGACCAGCAAAATGATTTCAGGTCACCAAAAGTTCAGATGATGGTTAGCATTTTTAGCAATAAAATAGTTGTTAATTACTTGTACTGTAATTATATTGTACACTGTTTTTTAGACATTATGCTGTTGCACACTCAATAGATTATAGTATAGTGTAAACATAACTTTTATATGCACTGGGAAACCAAAAAATTCATTTGACTCACTTAATTGCAACATTTACTTTATTGTGTTGGTCTGGAGCCGAATCTGCAATATCTCTGAGGTATGCATGTACTAATTGCATGTTTTAGAATTACCCCTAATTCATAGTCAAGTATGCTACCTTAAGTACCTAATTTTCTTTACTACCATTGTAGAAACTGTACACTGTGTGTGATGTTGCCATGAATATCATCATGTCAAAGAGCACTACATACAGTTTGGAATCTCCGAAAGACCCAGTACTACCAGCTCGTTTTTTCACCCAGCCTGACAAGGTAGTTATTTTAGATTTTGTTTGTATAGATTGAAATAAAATGTATTCTCAGCACTAGGAAGGATCAATATCAAGAGCTAGTACACTACTAATGTCGTGGAAAGGTCATAGTGAGTCTTAATGATGTGGTTCAAGACTAGCATATGGACCAAACTGGAGGACACAAATAAGGTTCAGAGATTGATTAGGATGATCTAGATTTTGTTTACAGAGTTTTATGCCAATCTGCGAATACAGGCAAAAATGTGATCATAGCATGTAGATTTGTCATTTAATGGCCAGTGATCCAAAATGGGAAGGAGAATGCTGATAGAGTCTGAAGTTATAAGCCCTTGATTGAGATTTATAACTGGTATGAAGAAACAAGCAGAGAACAGACACTGGAACAGGTTCAGGACCCAGGGAACACCACAAGAATGTTCCCCAAACTCATTACATAACTCAAGTACTGTATGAAATACAAAATTTTTTTTTAATGTTTTTATTTATTTTTGAGAGAGAGCACAAACGGGAGGGGCACAGAGAGGAGGAGACACAGAATGTGAAGCAGGCTCCAGGCTCTGAGCTGTCAGCACAGAGCCCAGTGTGGGGCTCGAACTCAAAACCTGTGAGATGACCTGAGCCATAGTCGGACACTTAACCGACCGAGCTTCCCAGGTGCCCCTAGTATTGTACAAGATATAAAAGTTTTTTTCCAGAATCTCTTAGAGATTCATAATGCATCTAAGCCTATTGACTGAGAGGGTGGAAAGCACCACTACTGTTCTGTTTTGTTTTGTTTTTGTGTTTGTTTTTAAGTAAAATAACAGTTAAGGTCTTTAGCAACGTATAGAGATTTGCAACAGCCTTGTATATGGGTTCACCCAGTAGCTAAACAGGACTGTGCTTTTAAAGCATTTAAATTTTGTCAGGATTAAGATAATAGGAATATACATGGTCTCTTCTGGAGAGTTTTGTTACAGAAGCATGTGTTTTCTGATGCACTTACAGAGAGCTCTGATACATTAGAACTCAAATATTTTTTGTTAATATTGGAGTTGGTAGAAGGTTAGTTTAAGCTTATTACAGTATTTAAAGTCAGTGATTGAAATTTTGTGTTTGAACTTATTATTTAAAAATTGTGTTTTATTATGTACTTTAAAACAAAACTGTTGTTGGGGCGCCTGGGTGGCTTAGTCGGTTAAGCGTCCGACTTTCGCTTAGGTCATGATTTCGCGGTGCATGGGTTCGAGCCCCGCGTCGGGCTCTGTGCTGACAGCCAGCTCAGAGCCTGGAGCCTGTTTTGGTCTGTGACTCCCTCTCTCTCTGACCCTCCCCTGCTCACACTGTCTCTCTCTCTCTCTCTCTTCTAGAAATAAATAAAACATTAAAAAATAAATAAATAAAACAAAACTGTTGTATACTTTGTTGGATTTGAAGCACTTCATGTATAGTGTTTCATTATTTACTAACTACAACTTTTTCTCTTGTAGAATTTCAGTAACACCAAAAATTATCTGCCTCCAGAAATGAAATCATTTTTTACTCCTGGAAAAGTACGTTTTGAGAGTCATTCTAATTTTTATATGGTAGTTTATTTTACTGTGATTACTGGCATAATTAATGTTATTTTGTATTTCTTTAAAAATTGGTTTATTTTAAGGTAGAAAATGCAGTTATGAGATATCTTCCATTTACTGGTAAGAAATAATTGTATTTCCAGTATAAATGCAAGCTGAGCTACATGAGCTTATTTCATAGCCTATATTAAAGGGCTGGAGACCTTGATCCTTAAATATCCTGTAATATCAAGATAAAAATTTTAAAGTTAAAAACAGCTTGTCTTTCCAAAGCAAGATTTTGATTATCTATTTTTATTATTGACTGTACATTTTATTTGTTCTCACTTTCTATGTAAGCCTTTTCCTCTAAATAGCTAAGAAATTTAACTATTATGCTTGCCTACATAGTTTTTCACTTAATTCAAGTGATAGTCAATTTATAATCCTTATTTTGCTTAAGGATAGGCATATTTGTATGTGTGATTTGTATGTAAATACTTTGACAGAGATTTATGGTTCCTTCTGTAAATTTCTTCTGGCTTTAATCAAATAGAAAGAGATATGCATTTTTCGTTTCAGCCTAAAACAACCAATGTTCTAGGAGCTGTTAATAAGCCACTTTCATCAGCAGGCAAGCAGTCTCAGACAAAATCATCACGAATGGAAACTGTAAGCAATGCAAGCAGCAGTTCAAATCCAAGCTCGCCTGGAAGAATAAAAGGGAGGTAAGTATCTAAGAAATATCATACATTTAAGGATTCCATCAAGGCAGTGAGATCTAAAATAATGTAACCTGAAACATTTAATGTCATTGAGTGGAAATCAGTGCATACCCGAATAGCCATTTACACGTTCCTGTTTATTTGCTTCCTTATTTTAGAGAGACACTCCATCTTAGGCTTTCATATGTTAGCTTGATGGAATAACCTGTATTGGCAGACATAAGCCAAGTGTCTGGCAAACGTAAACCTGTTATATTATGGTACATCCATACAATAGAATACATAATCATTTAAAATGATCAGGTATGAGCTAATATGAATTGTTTCCACAATACATTATTAAGTAAAAAAGGCAAAGAATAGAACGGTATTAGAATATTTTCAAGTTTTTACAAGGGATTTTTATTCAGATCGGCTTGTATATGCATAGAAAAGTTTTGGAAGAATACACACCATCTTGTGGTAGTCTAGTATAGGAAGGAGATCATTTTATGTTTTGGCTTGAGTTTCTTTTTCCCATATACATGTATAAATTTTTTTGTTTGGAAAAATTGTTTTAAATTTGTACTTTGAAATCATGCTCTACAGCGGTTCCTGGGTGGCTCAGTCAGTTAAGCATCCGACTTCGGCTCAGGTCATGATCTCACAGTTCGTGGGTTCAAGCCCCGCATCGGGCTCTGTGCTGACAGCTAGCTCAGAGCCTGGAGCCTGTTTCAGATTCTGTATCTCACTCTCTCTCTGACCTTCCCCTGTTCATGCTTGTCTCTCTCTGTCTCTCAAATAAATAAAACAAAAAAAATTTTTTTAAAGAAATCATGCTCTACAGATTTTTCTTTTTAAGAAAGAGGAAAAGAGAAAATAATTCATGTTTTCACTGGTTTTAATAGTTTGTTAGCAGTATTTAGTTAAAGCCTTGTACACAAGGCCCTAACTGCCATTGATTATTGATTTTGCTTAGTTATTATGAAAGACTGTGCTGTCTTTGCATTGTTCATAACCAGTCAGTAAAGAAAGGAGACATTCTAAAATGTCTTAATCAATTTCCTTGCAATATATAAGTTATCACCTGATATATGGATCATATATCCATATATGGATACATATATGGATATATGGATTCCTGTATTAATACATATTAGTGGATGATCCTTAAGTGACCTTCACCTATATCATTTGGACATTTTCTAGTGGGGTGACCTCATACTTAACATGACCAAGCCATTTCCAGTAACTCATTTCCTAAGTTACTTGTTCTTCTTCTTGAATTCCTAGGTATAATCAAAGAAGATCAGTCATTTAGGCTGAGAGCCTTAAAATTGCCTTCAACTCTTTCCCTTTGCTAGGATATTGCTGTGGAGCCTAGAGATCTAATTTGCAGCTTTTATTAGATTGCTCTATTGTTTGTGCAGAATAGAGGAACTAAAATTGAGATAGAAAAACCAGTTAGGAGTCCGCTAATAGTAATTCAGAGGAGGAATGAAGAGGGAGGAAGATGATAGTCAAATTTAGGCTTTATTTTTATTTTGATGGTTGGCCTAAATTGTCTTGCTGATGGGTTAGATGTGAATAGTTATGGAAAGGGAATATTTAAGGATGTATCCTAGGGGTGTTTTTGCCCGAATGTTTCCATAGGTGGTAGTGCCATTAACTGAGATGTTAGAAGCCCTTTAAAGAAGAACAGGCTTTGTGTGTGCACGTGTGCGTGTGTGTGCGTGTGTGTGTGTGTGTGTGTGTGTTTTCTGGGGAGATGGGGAAAAGAGGAATGTCCAAATAAGTATTTAGGCTGTGTTAAAGTTGAGATGCCTATTAGGAATTCAAGTGAGTGGGCAATTGGATATGTGAGTCTAGAGCTCAGGGTATCTGCTGGGTCAGAGATTGAAATTTAGGATTTAACAATGTATAAATGGTTTTTAAAGTCAGATTAAGAATGAGATCACCTAGGACAGAAGACAGACTTCATACCAATAAATGAGAGCTTGTGCTGTTAATTCATTTAGTAAGTAATTATTAAGTGCATACATTATGTCTGACACTGGTACAAGTGCTTAGTATAAAATAAATATAGTTGGCAAAAAGATCCATGCTTACATTCTAGCAGGGGAAGTTAGTAAAGATTAACATAATAACTTTAGTGTGTTAAAGGGTGTTAAGAGTACAGAAAAGAGAGGAGTGCCTGGGTGGGTCAGTCAGTTAAGTGTCTGACTATTGATTTCAGCTCAGGTCATGATCTCACGGTTCGTGAGCTTGAGCCTCCTGTCAGTCTTTGCACAGATCGCAAAGGGCGG
>NW_027527955.1:1491412-1564829 GCF_008692635.1 Crocuta crocuta
CCCCCCCCCAAAGTAAATAAAATAAACTTTAAAAAAAGAGAACAGAAAATGGGATGCCTGGGTGGCCCAGTCGGTTAAGCATCCGACTTTGGCTCAGGTCATGATCTTGCAATTCGTGGGTTTGAGCCCTGCATCAGGTTTTGTGCTGGCAACTCAGAGCCTGGAGCCTGTTTCAGATTCTGTGTCTCCCTCTCTCTCTGCCCCTCCCCCACTCACGTTCTGTCTCTCTCTGTTTTAAAAATAAATAAACTATTAAAAAAAGCACAGAGAAGAAAAAGTGGAACTGGGAATATGGGAGAGGTAGGGGACAGTGCAGACTGTAGTAACATAGGCCAGTCCAGCTTGCTAACAAGAAAAGTTTTAATTTACTTTATGTTCCCATTCCAAAATAGAATTTAGTTTTTAAAAAGAATTAGGAAAAAAACTAAATTTGTGATTTTTCAAGTTTCTCTATTACGTTAAATGTGATTCATTGCTTGTTGGTTTGGTGCTAAATATGATAGAATGAAATGGCTGCTTTTTGGAAAAGAATGAAACTTTTCCTCATAAAGCTGCAAAGCTACACTAGAGGACAGAAAAAGCTTTTAAGGTTATTTCATTGTAATATTAATTACAAATGTCTGTATTAAAAGGCTTGATAGCTCCGAAATGGATCACAGTGAAAATGAAGATTATACAATGTCATCACCTTTGCCAGGAAAAAAAAGTGACAAGAGAGACGACTCTGATCTTGTAAGGGTGAGATATTTGGTTTGATTTTATAATAATTATAATAATGATAAAAATTTTACTGTTTAAATAATAATGTTTACACTGAAACCAGTTAACATTACTTTTCAAATTTGACATTTGATTTTCTCTTAATGATTTTAATCACAAATGTGAGTTCATCATTATTCTCTACCATGTAATTTAAGTATATTGAATCTCTTGTGTTTCTTGTCATTCTAATAAGTGATTTTTATTCTGTAGATCTTTGAAATCAAACATGCCAGTTCCATACTCAGAACTGCTTGGGGTTTTCTTGTTGTTGTGTTGCTGTTGTTGTTTAAAACACAGTAAATTTAGACTTAGCATTAGAAACGGGAAATAGAACGAGGATCCCTAAAGGCTCCTCCATTTTAGATGCTTTCTTAAGCCTTTCATTACTAAGTAAGCTTTCAGCAAAGGTAGGAAGTACTACAGACTTTAGTTTTTAAATTTTGTTTTATTAAATTTTTAAAATTTTAATAGTGATAATTTATATGATTAGACAGTTTTTAAATGTCATTTAAAGACAGATTTGTTAGGTTTTAGTACAGATACAATTATGTATTTCTGTACACCTTGATAACCTTAATTATTGGGCACATTCTGACTTTCTAGGTTAGCTTTAAACATTTTCTGAAAAATTGATGAGGCTGTCTGAACCAGTTTCTTTATCTTTAAAATGTGGCTACTTAGCTGGTAAGGTTTATCAGAATAAATGAATTAGACCAAGTCAGTTGGTGTTGCTTCTGTTTTGTCATTATAAAGATCAATATTTTTGATTATTGATTACTATAAAGTAAATGTTAATGCCTTTGAATCTACTCAATTAGTAGAGGTGGAACATTAAATAAAATACTTTCGCTTTCTCTGAAATATTACTGCCCTTCTTTTCTTCCACTGGCCCAACATTACATATTCCAAGAAGTTTAAATTATTTTCAGTTGTTTTCAAGTTTCTCCAGTAATTTGTTTTGCCAGATTGTTTTTCTTTCCACTTAAAAAATTATAATTCTTAAATTCTTACTAAATCCTTACTACTTATACTGTAAATTCTGATTTTTATTGGCTGTTTAAAAATTTTGCCCAAGCAGAATTAAAAATTGATCGCTTAGCCAGAAAGGAATCCTGTTATCTGGATTTATAGAAGAGAACCTTGAATTGGAAAAGGTATTTATGTCTTCTAGTCCTACTTCTCACTTAATGCAGAAATTCCTTCATTAGCTTTTATGAGAGTTGGTTACCACGTGCTTGAAGATGCCTTAGGTGGAGAGCTTATAATTTCTCTCATTTGTTGGAAACATCAACACATCAGCTAGGCCACCCATACCCATATACTGCCCTGCTCCCTTACCCACATCCCCCCAAATTTGGGAAACATTGTTGTGATAAATTCTGAGTATTTTGTTACCCTATAAATTCTATATCTTGTTCTGCCTTGTAGAGCAATAAAGAGCCAGTCTCTCTTTTCCATAGAAAAGTTTTGAAATTCTGAGCTTTTGCGATTTATTTTTATAATTATAATGGAGCCTTTTGGCTGCCTTTTGTGTAACATTGCATCCATTTTCAGAAATACTGTAAGAACCTTTTAATAAACATCAACTGAAATATCCTCAAAGAGATTAGCATTTTGAGACAGAAGTTCAACTTAAAGACCAGTAGATTATAGACATTGAAATTTCACCTTGACATTGAAATTTCACCACAAAGGAATTATTCTCCATATACATTTATATTCAGATATTTAGTTTTACAAATAATATGTTTTCCTTATTTCCTGCTTCTAACCTCAGTTTTATATTCCCTCTGTTCTTAAGATCATGAAGTGCAAAATGAAAAAAATAGAGAAGTAGTGCTTTAGTAAATGAGATTATTTTATAGTATTCTCAAGAAAGCAGATTGAATTTGCTGTTTACCACCAACCTTTTCCAGAGTATAAAGGAATTCAGCCACCTTATCACAATTTTGGACGTTAAAATGAATTGTAGAGTTTAAAGCTGGAGGTGATAATTGTAAATTTAATTTTAATTCAGTATTTCTCTTCATATCTCTGAGTAACAATAATTATTTGTACAAAACTACAGATAACTGATAACAAATTAAAACTAGTCATGTATAGGTCTGTTTTTTCCTAGAATGTCAGGATAATTTAATGCTAAGAAATCTTTTAATATATCGAATCAGTATACCAAATTATATCAAAGAAGAAGAATACTAACAAGATAACCTCAGGTCATATCAGGAAGATATAAATACAACTTAAAATCCATTCTTGATACATATGAACTCTTAATAAACTAATACCAGAAGGATACTTCCTTAACATCCTAAAAGTTTTATCTGTTTAAATCAGTAGTCATTGATTTGGTTATTCTTAAGTTATTTTTCTCAAGTGCAAAATACTGGAAGCATTTTAATTAAAAACCAGAAGCAAAACAAATAATTTGTTGTCATCACTGTTATTTAATATTGTTCTAGAATGTTTGACAAATTCAGGAAGACATGAAAAAGTCAAAGGTATGACAATGAAAAAGAAGAGACAAATTCATTTTTCTTGTTCAAGAAAAATAAGAGAAGCAGTTGAAAAACTAAGAATTCAGTATGGTAGCTGATTAAACATCTATATATGGTAGATGTATGTACATGTATGACTAACTTTATTCTCATAATTTTACTTTACATCAAGTATATACTTGGGGGAAAGGAGATTTGCCTCACTACAATAACCTCTTCAACATAGATAGATAGATAGACAGACTGACCAACTGACTGACCTGAACATAGCCTTAAGAAAGAAGTAAGGAGATATCCATGTGGGAAAAATATCCAAATTGAGAAATATAGAAGACTTGAAGATAAAGAAGACCAGCCTTGTTCTTTAATGGGAGAAATGAATGAAAACAAATGACGTTTCTTTATAAATGAATCTGTATGTAATTATAATATTCCAGTGTGATTTTAATTCCATGTGGAAGAATTAAATGGATACAAAAGAAGTAGTAATAAGATCAGCCCGACCAAACACAAGTGTATTTCTTTATGATTAATAAAATATTATGCTGCTGTTACAGTAGCCCAGAAACATTATTAATTTTTAAAACATAATACAGAGTAAAGGAAACATTACAAGTCAGTGATTTGTGAAACAATTGGAATACTCTTTGGGGATGGATAGGAATCACAGTTTTGAATTCCATGTCAAATCCTATCAAGATACTATAATGCCTTAGTCTGCTCAGTCTGCTGTAACAAATATCGTAGACTGGATGGCTTAAACAACAGAAATAAATTTTCTCACCTTTCTGTAGGTTTGGAATTCTAAGATCACAGTGCTGGCCGATTTGCTTCCTAGTGAGAATTTTTTTCCCCTGGTTTGCAGATGGCCACCTTTTCACTATGCCTCACATGGTGGAGAGAGAGACAGACAGATCTCTCTGGTGTCTCTTTTCATAAGGGGCTAATTCTGTTATTAGGGCCCCACCCTCATGATCTTAACTGAAATATCTCCCAAAGGCCCTATCTTCAGACATCATCACATTATGGGTTATAGCTTCAACATATGAATTTTGTCTGGACACAATTCAGTCCATAACAAACAGGAAATAAAATTTAAATATACACAAAAATATAGAAGAATGTAGATTTAAAATACTAAGACTCCAGTATACAAATGGACAAAGAGCATAATACCACTGACATAATTAGGGAGTTGATAGGAAATAAAATGACTAAACAAATCAGATAATTTTTGTTTTCTTTTCACTGATTTTAGGGATGTAAATTGACACAAACTATTTGGAAATAAAACACCTCTATTTAAGGGTTTTATACATGTATGTGTATAGAAATCTATAAGGGTTTGTACTGTTCTTGGTTTCTTTGTAGAATTTCCTCAGTCTCCATCTGCTGGTCAGTGCATATATTCTCTGAATGTAGACTAGGCTTTTATTTTAAGTTTCTGATTAAATAATTTTAATTGTTTTTGTTTTTAATTAGTTGCATCTGGGAAGAGAGACAGTATCTTTGATTCAGAAGTGTTTTCAAAATTTTTAATAAATGAATATGTTTAACTTTTACATCTTGCAACCTCCATCTATAAAATAAAAGTAGCTCTTTTTTGGTGTCTAAGCATACTGTATAACATAGTTGATATTTTATATCATATTCACTGTGGAATAAAATTAGAATTACTTACTTTGACTATTAAAGCAGATCTATTATACTGTGATATAGTTATCCATTATTCAAGCATGGAATTTAGAATTTTTTAAATGACATAACTCATTAAAATTTATAGTTTAATAAAATACTGATCTTGAAAGGTTTTCTTTTTTAAGATATATGAATCCCTATATTTATTGCAGAATTATTTACAATAGCCAAGATATAGAAGCAGCCCAAGAGTATATCAATAGATAAATAAAGAAGATGTGGTATATACACACAATGGAATATCAATCAGCCATAAGAAAATAATAAAATCTTTCCATTTGCAACAACATGGATGGAACTAAAGGATATAATGTTAAGTGAAATAAGTCCATTAGATANGATCTCGAAAGGTTTTAATTTGAGGCTCTCTAGCTTAAGTAAAAATGAAAATTTACCCTCTTAGCCCAGATAATTTTTTTAGTTAAAAAACACAAAAGTAGTTATGATTCTGATATACTTAAAAACTATGTATTTTATTTAGGTACAGTTTTATGACAAAAGTGGTTAACATTTTTTTTGTTTCAGTTTTCAAAGTATGCATATAACAAATTTATATTTGAAATTGTGATTTTTATTCCTAGTCTGAATTGGACAAACCTAGAAGCCGGAAAAAAACACCTGTCACAGATTCAGAAGAGAAATTAGGTATGGATGACCTCACCAAGTTGGTACAGGAACAGAAACCTAAAGGCAGTCAGCGTGGACGGAAGAGAGGCCATACGGCTTCAGAATCAGATGAACAGCAGTGGCCTGAGGAAAAGAGGCTCAAAGAAGATACATTAGAAAATGAGGATGAACAGAATAGTCCGCCAAAAAAGGGTAAAAGAGGCCGACCCCCTAAACCTCTTGGTGGAGGTACCCCAAAAGAAGAGCCAACAATGAAAACATCTAAAAAGGGAACCAAAAAAAAATCTGGATCCTCAGCACCAGAAGAGGAGGAGGAAGAAGAAAGACAAAGTGGAAACACAGAACAGAAATCAAAAAGCAAACAGCACCGAACATCAAGGAGAGCACAGCAGAGGTAAGTGCATGTAACTCTAAACTGCATGTTTTTAGTAACTGTGTTATAAATCATAATTTGATGCTATCCACATTTGGGTCTTCCCCAAAGCAGAGCAGAATCTCCTGAAACTAGTGCAGTTGAATCCACACAATCCACACCACAGAAAGGACGAGGAAGACCATCAAAAACGCCATCACCATCACAACCAAAAAAAAATGTGTAAGTTGTAAATAATATTAAATTTCAAACCAGTTTCAAATTATTTTGCAAAAGTTCATAAATTTTTAAATATACATAGGGCTGTATTTAAAATCCCATGTATTTAGTCCCATTATACTAGGTAAGATAAAATTTTTATAAACTTACCTAGGTAATTGATATCTCAGTTTAACCCTCTGATAATATTTTTACAGGTTTTAGGCAAATCTCTTTAAATGAATACCAAATAGTTTATTGTTTCCAATACAGATTTTATGGTACCTAAAGAGATGAGAAAGTATTTTTAAATAATCATATTATAGTGACCAAGTTGCCTTGTCATTCCATACTATAGTTTTTCTTACTATCTCTCCTCAGCAACTTTAAAAAAATAGTTTTTATATTATTGCTTTTATTCTTTAAATTGTGTAGGAAAGTAACAGGCATTACTTTTCTTTAAATTATATCCATAGAAATTATCACATGTAGATCTAAAGATTTTGGGGTTTTGATTTTGTTTCTTTTCTAATTAAACGAACACATTGTATCTACATATAAATAGTTTTGGAAGTTCACACAAGCATATATTTATAAGAAAATCACAATAACAAATCTGTATCTAAAATTGTTAGAATAGCAGGAGCGTCCATGCTGTCATTTGTATCTTTTGCACTTTTTTCTCAGTTACTTAAGTGGAAATAGAATAGCAGGTCTTCCATTAGTCAGAAATTCTGACTGTAATTCTGAGAGTAATCCCATTGCAGTTACATCAGTGCCTTGGCTTTGCAGAGTTGCCAGTACACTTTGGCTAAATACTCAAGTTATCTTAGAAATTTTTCCTATTCCTGTGTATTTCCCAGGAAGAGGAAAACTTGCTTGAGTGTCTAGCTACTTCCTGCCTTCTTCCATTTAATTTTTTCTCAGGTAAAAAGTAAAGGTAAGTACCTTTTTGTGGCAGCTTTGTAAATGTGTTTGGATTCAGTTTACGAAAAGTAACTATTTTTAAAAAATGAATTCTTAAGGAATATATAATTCCCACAATTAATTTCATAATGAAATAATAGAAAAGCTTTCAGGCTCATAACTTTAGTTTCTGTTTGGACATCAAAAAATTAAGGGCTTAAATGATTATCATGTCATCTAAAATTATATACATCTTTGGGGCGCCTGGGTGGCTTAGTCGGTTAAGCGTCCGACTTTTGCTTAGGTCATGACCTCGCGGTTCGTGGGTTCGAGCCCCGTGTCGGGCTCTGTGCTGACTGCCAGCTCCGAGCCTGGAGCCATTTTCGGGGTCTGTATCTCCCTCTCTCTCTGGCCCTCCCCTGCTCACCCTGTCTCTCTCTCTCTCCTAGAAATAAATAAAAAATATTTTAAAAAAAGTAAAATAAAATAAAATTATATACATCTTCATACAAATGTTCTAAACCAAACAAGTATTTCTTTTAAAAATCAATGCAAAGACTCTATATTCGTCTTAATAGCATATCTTCCCTTTATAGGGAAGCTCTTTTTTTTTTTTTTTTTTTAGAACTAGTAGAATAACATGTTATGATCTGCCTGTTTTTCTTGTTCCGACCTCAGTGGAATTGAGAAAGATTATATTATTTTCATGTAATTCCTGTTTTTTTTTCCATTAACTCTGAAAAACTGAACCAAGTAAAAAAAAATAAATTACTTGGTTTGAGTGTGGATTAAAGGATACATATTTTGGATTACCCAAGAGAAATGATAAGCTGTATTTTTAATTTAAAAAAAAAAAAAAGAAAGAAAAGTTAATCAGGGCCACCTAGGTGGCTCGATCAGTTAAGCATTTGACTCTTGGCTTCGGTTCAGGTCATGATTCACGGTTTGTGGGTTCAAGACCCTCATCAGGCTCCATGCTGACAATGTAAGGGCCTGCTTGGGATTCTCTTTCTCCTCTCTTATGCCCCTCCCCTACTCATGTGTGCACATACTCTCTCAGAAATAAATTTTTGAAAAGTTACCACACAGAGAATAAACTGATGGTTGCCAGAAGGAAGCAGGAATGGCAGCATGGGCAAAATGGGTGAAGGGGAGTGGGAGATAGAGGCTTCCAGTTTGGGAATGAATAAGTCATGGGACTAAAGGGCCATGACATAGAGAATAAGGTCAGTGATGTTGTAGTAGTGTTGTCTGGTGACAGGTGGTAGATGCACTTGTGGTGAGCACAGCACATCACACTTGAACCACTGTGTTGTATACCTGCAACTGATGTAACATTGTATGTCCACTATACTCAAATAAGAAAAATATTTGAATTTAAAGAATATACTTGCAAATATCAGGAAGGATACATTTGATTAAACGGTGATATGTCTTTTATATATTTGATTGCCTCCTGTGTTTCAGAGAGTACTCGGTGCTAGGGTTTACGGTGACACAGAATAGACCTTATTCTTGTCCTCTTGGGATTAACATCTAACTGGATATGTAATCATTACATTATCACACATAAATATGGAATTGTAAATTGTGATCTGTGCCCTGAGGAAAAATCTAAGGTACTAGAAGAGAATATAATGAGAGAGCTAGGGAATTAGGGAAGTTTTCTCTTTGGAAAGTGAGAATTGATTTCTTGAGAATAGTAGGGGTTAGGCTGATAGAGAACAGGGAGAAGAACACAATTGGAGGGAACATGGTGTTGAAGGTTCCAAAGTAGGAAAAGTCTTGGTCAATTCAGAGAGTTGAAGAAAGGCAATAATTTGCTAGATTGTAGTTGTAAGGAATTGGGGAATGGAAAGAGATGAGAATGGACAGGTAGCCAACAACTGTCTGCAGGGCCTTATATATTATGTTAGGAAGGTTTACAGAATTTCTCTCAGTATAGGAGGGAGTTGTCTAGGGGGAGTGAGTGACATCAGCTGTTTTTACATTAAGAATTATAAGGCCAGATGAAGACTGGTACACTATTAATACACAAGGCTTCTAAATTTTCTGTTTTGAGCAACTTAGTAGATACAGGTGCCTTTACTGAGTTGGGAAAGATAAAAGGAAGAACCAACTTTGGGTTATGTTTTAAGATCTTTTATTGTCTTGGTCTCAGTCACATGTTTTATGTTACTTGGTCAGTGTTTGTGAGATTCTAAGATTAAACACTGGGTTGGGGTTTAGAATAAGAATAATATTTCTTGTTTCATAAGATAATGGAAGATAAAAAGTAGAATAAATGAGAATTTATGAAGTATTTAAGGCATTTCCTCTGAGGTAATCTACTACTTAAAGATCAGAATGTTCATTTTTTTTTACCTCTGTTTTACTCTAGCCGTGTAGGACGTTCCAAACAAGCAGCTACTAAAGAAAATGATTCAAGTGAAGAAGTAGATGTGTTTCAGGGTAGCTCTCCTGTCAATGATGATGTTCCACAGGAAGAAACAGAGGAAGAGGAAGTTTCTACAGTAAATGTATGTGTTTGTTAAAGTACCGTGTGTGATAGCATAGAATATAGGAATAGAGTTGATAAATACTTGGTCAGCTCCATATAGCACTTGCTGTTACTTATAATTCTAAGTATTTATTTACTTTTCTTCAGTTCGTAGTAGTGTTTCACCTACCAGCTTGGGTAATGAGAGAACATCCTTTATGGAATCCTGAAACTATGTGAAAATAATAGACATAGCCTAGTGAAAGTGTAAATGTCAAGTTTATAACTGAATGTGGAGAAGTAGCATTCTGATACTTCTTGATTTTAGACCACTGTTTTGTGTTAAATAGACTATGGTTAATGTTTTTTAACTTTTTCTTTGAGTTTCATAGTAGTTTCACAAATTAGTCATATAGAATAAAATCATGTCTTTGAAATTTATAAAATTGGTAACATATTTCTTTTACAAAAAGGCAGAATGTGAATTCTTCCTAATTTTTTCTTAAGTAAAGAATGGCTTTGTCAGTTAACACATCTTCGTTATTTCATTTTGGAAGACATACAGCTAACACATTTAAGTAAACTCTTCTGTTAATGATACACCAGTGCTGAATATTTGGAAAAGCAGTCAGCCGTCTTTGAGAAACCTGTGTTCTGAGATCAAATCCCAGAGTTGACCCCCACCCCTCTGTGCTTTTTAACATAATCAGCACTTTTATCTGTACCAGGGTTCACTTATGCACCAGATATTCACAGAAAAATATCTGAACTGTGGTCTCAAACTTGTTGGGCTTGTTTCTTACAGCATTATTATTTTTTTATTGTTTTGGATGTAAAAATAAGAGTCCATAGTGACTAATGTCTTCATCAAAACAACAACAACAACAACAACAACTAAACCATAAATTAATTGACTTAAAATCCTGTTCGGCTTATATTCATCTTAATACTGATCTTTTTAGAGCTGAAGTTTTATGCTTCATTAGTACTTGCCAGTAAATGGTAACACGTCTGAAATCCAGATTCCTGTGTATTTGGTAACTGTTTTCCCAGAAAGACAACTGTAAGCCTAAGGGTAAACATAAGTGACAAGATATTTGCAGTTGTTTTTCTTGCTGTTGACATTGCTTTCTGTTCATTTCTCTTTAAAATTATTAAATAGAAAAGTAAAATAGTTTTCTCTTTTGCTATTATGGGAAAGGCTATTTATGGGCATTCAAATATTATTTAAGTTCTAAATATGTGATGCTGAGGCAAAACTAAAAATAGGAGAAAGGTTTGAAGTGAGGAAAAGCAAAGAAAATCAGGAACAACTAAGAATAGTGATTTGTTTAAAAAGTAATATTAATTACTGCTAAGTCTGGTATCTTAATTAAGCATCTGGTAATTTTTCTTTTAAGGTACGGCGGCGAAGTTCTAAAAGAGAAAGGCGATGAACAAATGTAATTAGTAACTTTCTGTGTGAAAGCTTTGAAAAGAAGCATTTGTTTTTTGTCAAGCTTGAGGCTAAGTAATGCCTTTGATGCACAAAGCGGGACTGCTGGAGAGTGGACAGTTGGACCTTACTTTGATGACCTCACATATTTGTGGTCACAGCGCTTTAGCCATAGGCGTGGTGATAACATTGACTCTGGAGTCCTGTGAAAGTGTGATGTGCGATGGCTATGTAGACATAAACTAAAGAAGAAACTTGTAAATATATTTTTTCTTTATTTTCCTTTTTTTCTTTCTTCTTCTTTTTTTTTTTTTTTTTTTTAAATGTTTCTGAATTCTAAAGTGCTTGTATAGCTTTTATCTGCGGCTTTAAACTGACAGTCCCAACTGTTTATTGGATCTATTGATTTGGAAAGAGTTTGTTAGGATAGATCTTAAGCAGTGATCTGTCAGTGTTTGTATTTGTATTCTCTGCAATTTTACTGTGAAAAAATTTTTTTCAACAAATGGTGTCATTTTCTTGATGTCATTGTTTGTTGGAGAGTTAAATGGTCTCTTTCCCTTGTGTATCTTACCTAGTGTTTACTCCTAGGCACCCTTAATCTTCAGAGGTGCTAAGTGGTCTGCCATTACATCTGCATGATGCCTTCAACAGGAGGGCACCATGCAGATTGTGAAATAGTCCTGACGTTTGGTTATTTTACACCTCAGTATTGGTCTCAGAATTTTCTGGCCTTTCATGGCAATGAAAATTTTAAGAAAAGAGAGATTTAAAATATTTTAATTTTAAAGAGTGTGTTATAAAATAATGTACTGAATTCTTTATCCCATTTTATCATCATCCCTTTTCAGTTTTTATTAATCTACTGTATCAATAAAATTCTGTAATTTGAATTAGTTTTTAATAGTCTAGAATGTTATTGTGTATAGATATTTCCTCTTGAACATTATGTTCAGAAATGCAGATTATTACACTATAATATAAAATCCAATATATACACATAGAAAGTTCCAGTTCTCCATAACAGTGTAAAGTTAATCAGAAAGAAAAAATTTTATTGATGCAGTGTGTCTTTATAAAGCTGTTCTTGAAAGCAAGTGTTTTGTATTTTATAGTGAGTTGCATGTTTATGAAAAAAGTGCTGAAAATGGGATGTGCTCTTTTCTGTAAATTCATATTTAGCCATAGTATATGATAGATTGCCCCATAACATAGTTTTTCATCAAGAGTTTATTATTGTACTTTATTTTGGAGCCAAAAAAGTTGTTTTTTTTGGGGGGGTAGGGTGGGAATGATATATCCAACTATATGAGCTACTGTAGGTATCACGGTCTTATAAATTTTGAATGAAATTCCACTTTGTCTACATTGGGAGAAGTGGAAATTTATTTGGATTTAGAGCAGATCTTTTTTTTTCTTCATTGTAATCTGCAAAGTATAGAAACAAATGACTTAAATCAGTATCCTTTATACAGTTTTATAAACTGTATTTTGAACCAAAACATAAAAGTTACTACTTAATGCTTGCCTAAATTCAGTTTAGTATTTCAGGTGCTGTTCTTTTGTTTTTTCACAGTTAACACCAGAAAAGAAAATCATATCCTAACTTATTAAATTTATCACATTGAATAATGGAGCATTTTCATACAACACACCATTATGTTGAAGGTATATTTCCAAGATTGGTTATAATAGAGGGGGGATATAATAAAGAAACTACTATTTTGGAAAATGACATTTTACTATTTTCCAGTGTATCACAATTGAAGTGATTATTTTTCTTTTAAAGATTTCTTCATGTTTATGAAACGGCCTTTTATTTTTTAAAAAATGTTTTGAATTGTGTCTTAATCTCTCAATATTTAACTATTCTTCATTTCCAACAGTACTGACACCAGTGATTATGGGAAGCTGCTGCATACAAAGCAGCTAATGTCGGACCAAGATACATTGGTTTTTAACCGTTTCATGAACTCAGTTCTCCCAAACACGCTATTTGTATCTCAGCAGTGCAAAGGCATGTTTTTAAATCTATAAAATAAAGAATAAGGGATAGCTTTGTATTTTTGTCGTTGACTAAATTGCACCAGAAATGTTTATGGAAGTATATCTTTAAGACCATTTTATAAAACATAATGAAAAAATGGTTGTGGAGGATTTTTATTTGCATGATCATAGTTAACCAAATTTCATTGCACACTAATTCTGTACATCAGTTCACAAAAAATGTTCATTGTAGATTTTGTTTAATGCCAATAAGTCTGTGATTTTACAACATGTCTGTTCACTTTTTGGGAGGATTATGATGTAAATTTTCCATTTTTCTGTAGAAAAATAGGTGCAATAATGATCAAAGTTTTGATGTCCTGAGTCTTCATCTTTTAGGGGATTATCTTATTATGTTTGAACGTAACATTTCACGTACTGACATCTGGAGAGCCACATACTATAACTAAAGTAAAATTAAGTATGTATACAACATTAATTGCTAACAATAGTTAGCAAACTCTTCAGTCATAGTCATAATGTTAATTTTGAAAATATGTACTGTATAAAATTGAGAAAATATTTAACTCACTGTAACAACTTCCATTATGAAAATCTTATGACTTTTCGGTGAGGTTACCTTGCTGCACTCTGTAGCAAGTTCATTTAATCTACAGTATAATGAGATTTCCTGCTGCAGTGCAACAGGAAGCTTTTGTTTTCAGTGATCTCCACTGTATATGTAAATTACCAATGTGGCTGTAAAACTTGTTCCAGGTATTAAAGGTTAAATTACTTTCTGTATCTTCTTACAACTTGTAAGTTTGATTTTTAAGATTTCCTTTTGCCCACTTGAAGAATGTCAGGAATTTAAGAATTTGTTTAACTTGGGCGTATCTCCCCGACCACACAGTATTATGTCACTATCATGAACAGTTGGTATTTAGGTAGATAACCAGTTTCAGACACATTTTTTGGATTTTCTGTGAAGTTGAATAAACATGAAAGCTAATATGTAATTGTATTACTTTATTTATGTGAATCAGTATTTAAATATGTTTACTAAATGAAGAAAGGCACATTTTGATGATTTTTTTATTTTGGAGACTTTTGTTGCATGGAAAGGAAATCTCTTTCCCAGTAACATGTTTTCAAGCTTTTTATTTAAACTTCTCATGTAAAATTTTGGCTAACAGAGATTACTAAGTACTGTTTAAGTTAAAGGCTTGCATAACTGAAGAAAATAAATGTTTCATATAAACTTTAAAAGTAAGCACTGAGAATATAAGTTGCTAATGGCAGTTTTATTCATTTGTTCAGCAAATAGTTACTGAGTGCTTACTATGTGTTAGGTTAGTTATAGGGAATAAAGTGTGACTCTCCCTGGCGGGGGGAGGGGAAGGGAGATAAGGAAACAATTATTACATATATAATGTCAGATTGTGAAAAGTGTGGTGAATAGAAAAGGAAAAACTAGACGGACAGTAGAAATGATTGGAGGTGAAGCTATTTTATATTTTGACCTATGTTATTCAATACATAAAATGTAGGATTATTATGCCTTTATGATTAAGTCATACTTTCATAATTGTAAAGTGTCACTCAATATCTGTACAAATACTCCCATGTCTACTTTGTCTGATATGAATATAGCCATACCAGTTTTGTTTGCATGACAAAGCTTTTTCTGTCCTTTTATTTTCACCCTATTTATATATATCTTTAAAGTGTGTGTTGTGTAAACATTTTATTATTTGGCCTTGCTCTTTTATTCAGTTATAGAATCTTTGTTCTTTAGAGTGTTCAGACTATTTACTTTTGGTATAATTACTGAGTTATAGTAGGTTTTTAAGTTCATCATCTTACTGTCTTTTTTTTGCCAATCTTTTTCTTATTTATTTGCTCCTTTTCATACCTTCTTTTGGCTCAGTGAAGTACTGTTGACCTTTGAGCAAATGGGGATTAGGAATGCCACCCCCACATCGTTGGAAATCCACCTGAAACCTTGGAGTTCCCCAAAACTTAACTGCTGATAGCCTCCTGTTGATCAAAAATCCTTACCAGTAACATAGTTGATTAAGACATATTTTGTATGTTTTATGTATTATATACTGTATTCTTAGAATAAAGTAAGCTAGAGAAAGGAATTTATTATTAAAATGATAAGAGAACATACTTTTACAGTACTGCACTATATCAAAAAAGAATCCAGTTCAAACCCATGTTGTTCAAGGATCAACTGTACTTAATACTATTCTGTGTCTTCTGTTGGCTTCTTAGTAATACCTGATTATATTATTTTTCTGTGGTCACCCTACAGATTACAGTATCTATGTTTGGCTTATTATAGTCTCTGTTATATTAATGCTTTTTCTACCTTGTGGACAATTAAAGAACTTTAAAATGGCTCAACTCCATTTGCTGCCTCCCTACTCTTTGTGCTATAGTTTTTATATGTTCTGTGGTTATAAATGCCAAAGTATCATTACTTTAGGTAGTCAGTGTTCTTTCCTGTGTCGGTCTCCTTTCTTGTTTACACATACATTTTCCTCTCCTCTTTGTTATTTTTTTAATATAGTTTTGTGCTTTCATCTTAATTCCTTTTCCTTTAGCCTGAGAAGCTTCTTTTAGTATTATAGTGCAGATCTTGTGGCAGTTAATTCAGTCAGCATTTGTTTGAAAGGTCTTTATCACACCTTCGTTTCTGAAGAGTATTTTCTTTGGATACAGAATTCTAGATTGGCAGTTTTATTTATTTGGCGCATTCTATTTTCTTCTAGTTTTCATATTTTCTGTTGTAGTAAAGGCAGCTGGAAAACCTTTTCATTCCTCATAAGTCATGTATCTTTTTTTCTGTATTTTAGAATTTTCTCTCTCTGTTCTCAGCAATTTGGCTATGGTGCACCTCTTTATGGTTTTCTTTTTTAATTTTGCTTAGGGTTTACTGAGCTATGCAGTCTGCAGGTTGATGTATTCTATCAGTTGTGAAAAATCCTTGGTCATTATTCCTTCACATATTCTGCTCTTACTGCTTCTCTTTCTGAGACTCCAATTATAAATATGTTGTAGTGTTTGTGTCTCGTGTGCTCTTTATTTTCTTTGGTGTTCCTTCTGATTTTCTCTTTGTGCTTCAGTTTGGATATTTTCTATTGATGTATCTTCAGATTTACCAATCTCTTCTGCCTTGTGCAGTCTTCCATTTAACCCATCTAATTAGCTAATTTCAAATACTGTACTCTTTAGTTTTAGAATGTTTAATTAATTATATTTTATGGATTTAATTTCTCTTCTAAACATTTTTTTTTTCTTTTTAACACTGCTGGCAGGGATTTGAATTATGTAACTAACTCCAACATCTGAATCATCTGTGGATCTTAGTCTGTTACCTAATTTTTCTTTAATTATCAGTCACATTTTTCCTGATAATACTTCTTTCTCCCTCTATCCAGGGCTTATAATGTTTTTCTTTTATTCGGGACAATGTATATAAAAGAACTGAAGGATTGAAGTTGATGTAATTTCCCCTCCCTCAGCCCCTGCCAGGAGATTTACCTTGTTTTCTTAGTATTGTAGAGATTGATCACTTCAGTCCATGGAGTTGGTCTTGGGGTACAGTTTTAATTAGACTAGTCCACTTGTTTCAAAAGGCTTGAGGGTAAAACTTATATTATGTGACAGGCCTTTCCCTTTAACACAGCAAGACTATAGATTTCATTTAGCCTTTCCAGCCCAGCTGAGAAGTAGGAAGGCTATTTTACAGGACAGTCAAAGAAGATTCTTTGAAAAGATGACATCTGAGCGTGGACTTCTGTTAAGTGAGAGATAAAGCCCTGTGAACACCTAGGAAAAAAATAGGCCGAAGAAAGAATAAGTACAGAAGTCCTTAGGGAAGAATGAACTTTGAGTATATCAGTAATTTCAAGAAGGATCATGTTTCTGCAGTGAAAGTGACCATGGGATACAAGGGTAGGAGGGAAAGTCAGAAGATAGTGAAGAGTCTGATCATAACTGTATGTCTCTTGGGAGTTGTATCTAAAGTTTGAAGGGAGTCCATTGTGGGATTTTGAGTAGGAGAGTGGCAAGATCTGGGCTTTTTTGCTGTTAATTAAAAAATACAATTGACTCATGAACAATGCAAGGTTAGGGGTGCTGACACCTTCTTCCCCAGAAAAAGTTGAAAACTTGTGTATAATTCTTGAGTCCCCCTAAATTTAACTACTGATAGCCTTATTGTTGACTGAAAGCCTTACTGATAACAGTCAATTAACACATTTTGTATGTTATGTATATTATATTACTGTATTCTTATAATTAAGTAGGAAAAAATATTAAGAAAATCATGAAGAGGGGCGCCTGGGTGGCTCAGTCGGTTAAGTGTCCGACTTCGGCTCAGGTCATGATCTCACAGTTCATGGGTTCGAGCCTCACATCAGGCTCTGTACTGACAGGTCAGAGCCTGGAGCCTGTTTCAGATTCTGTGTCTCCCTCTTTCTGACCCTCCCCTGCTCATGCGCTCTCTCTCTCTCTCTCTCTCTCAGAAATAAATAAAACATAAAAAAAGAAAGAAAATCATGAAAAGAAAATGTATTTCTAGTACTGAATGTATAGGGGAAAAAATCCATGTATAAGTGGCCCTGCACTGTTGAAACCGGTGTCATTCATAGGTCAACTGTACTTTCAACTCAACATGTCTGAAGAACTGAGCATCTAACTAACCTTCCCTTCCCAAATCTGGTCATCTTCACGTATCTGTAAATAGAACTAGCATTCAATTAGTAATATAAATCAGAAATCTAAAAATTTCCCCCTGGCTTTTTGGCTTCCTAACCCTTTCATCTAATCCTGTTGAATTTATCACCTGATTATCCCTGGAATATTTCTACCTTTTTTCACCAAAGCAGTCTCTTGTAAGTGCTTATTTCTTCGCCTCCAAACTGGTATGCTCACACTTATTCTTGCCTAACCTCAAATTCATTATCACAGTGTAGGCAAACTGTTGAAATACAGTGATCCCATCTACCCTAGTGGCAACAGCAACAACATTAATAAACAACAGAAATTCTGCAACCTTCTAACAATTTACCTTTGCCTTTAGGATAATGTCCCCCACAAAGCTCTGTCACTTCTGTCTGGCCAGTCTTTGTAGTCTATGCCAGCTACACTATTCTTTCAGTCCCTTACACTTAGTTGCCAGAGGCACAAGCTATTAGGGTGTATATAAAGCTATATAGACATTCAAAAGATAAGGCATATTCTGTTGTCTGCCTGGAGCACTTTTTCTTCTTCTCTATCTAGGTTCCTACTTAAACTACAAGTGAGAATTTTTCCTAACGCAGCCTGCCTTGGTTTCTGTGATCAGAGCAAAACCCGCTATCATCTGCCCCCTTACCTTACCTCTCCATAGCACTTCACACAGTTGGCATCTAGATTATTTGATTAATGCCTGTCCCACTGCCTCCAGAATGCTCCTCTATATGGAGACAGAGATGATACATGTTTTTGTTGACTAGTTTATCTCTAGTGCTCAGCACAGTGCCTAGTAAGCACTTAAAAAAAGTTTGTTGAATAAATTAACTTTAGTAATATTTAGGTACATTAGGAAATTTGTTTAAGATCAAGGAACTTGATAATTTATTGTGCCAGGCACCTTATTAAGAGCTTTTCACAAATTATCATCCCATATCGTCCTCACTGCAGCTCTGTGTGTTATTTGGCAGTAGGCCCTTTAACAGGTGAAAAAACTGAGGATCAGAAATTGTGGTTCACCCAAGATTTCGTATCTCTAAAGTGGTGACTGAAGATTCGGTCACCTCTGTTTAACTCCAAAGCTACCCTTTCTGTACTACATCAAATGTTAATCATAAAATCAACATTGAATAAATATTAATAAATTTTAAAGTAGTGATAATGTAATTCTTCAGTTGTGTTGGGATTTCCTAGTCAAGAGGATGAAAGTAGTATTGGCCACATTTTACTGGATACTCTGCTACCTGTTTGCCTATATTATCTCCCATTAGAAAAAATGTATATCATCAACATTGTACAAATAAGCCTCAGACTTGCCTATAGTTCCCAGAGTAGAGCTATTCAGAGTTGATGGTCTTAATACTTAAACTATAGGTTTGGACTAGAATTCAAACTACTTACTTAAACCAAAACATCTGTCTATTTATTGAAAGCATATAAAATGCTTCAGACTGAGATCTTAGAAGGTGATGGATAAAAATCTCAATTACATTTATTGTTCATAATCTGCTTTCTTGTGCTAATGCGTTTAACTGGGTTCACTATATAATCTTCTGCATTATGGACCTTGGGTGCCTGTAGTTTTGTATAAAAATCTTGGGAGAAAAATTCCTGCAGAAATGGTAATAACTTGTTAACACGTTACATGTGATGTGTGAATGTTTGTGAGTTGGGTGCCTGCCAGATCTATTCATTTAAGGAACTGAAAGACCCATCTGAGTGAGGTGAAAAATTTTTTGAGTTGTGGTTGGATAGTGAGGAGATAGTTTCTTTGCACAAGTAGTTAAGTTTGAGAGAACATTAATTATATAGGGCTTTGCATTCTAAAGCCAGCTAAGGAAGCTGCTGTTGACTTTAGAGCAAGAGAATGAAGCATATAAAACATATTAAAACTTGTAACATGACAGCTTTAAAAGAGTGTGTAATACAGTTAAGGGACTATAAATAGAGGGTCTGGTTGGTCAACTGTAATGTTAGAATACGTTAGCTTAGTAGTTTGCTCTGAAGAAGCAATTATCTATCTTGTCTTCAACACTCAAGCCATTCATAACTAGAAATTGTTAGAAGAGTTCTATAGTTCCCTTATTCAGATAGGCAGACAAAGTTCAACATTAATTAAGTTAAATATTTTTGTTTTGATTTAAAAATTCATATGGGGGTGCCACGGGGTGGCTCAGTTGGTTTAAGCATCTGACTTAGGATTTTGGCTCAGGTCATGGATCTCATCATTTGTGAAGCCCTGCTTTAGGCTCTGTGCTATCAGCACAGGTATCTGCATGGGATTCTCTCCGCTTGCTCTGCTCCTCCCCCACTCAGGCGTGCTCTTTCTCTCAAAATAAATAAACATTTAAAAAAAAAACAACCCTCTACTCATTAAAAAAAAATTCACACAGGGACTTCCAAAATACTTTCCCGTAGAAAAGAGGTAGAAACAACACAGACATTCAGTGCAAAATGTGAAAATCACTCTTTAGTTCACTAGGTCAGGATTTCAGTCTGTCACACTTTCTCATTTGTATATACTTTGTTTTTGTGTAAGTGGGATCATACTATATCTTTCTACAACTTTTTCTCTAATGTTCTCATAAGGCTCTCAGCACATACGGGTTTATCTCATCCTTTGAACAATTGCATAATCCCCATTGTATGGGTATGCCATGATTTATTTAATTACTGGTCTTGGGGGCATTTGGGTTATTTACACTGTTCCCTATTACAAATAATGCAGTAAATGATCATCTCTGTATGTCTGTGCCACAGGCACAGGTTTCCTGTAAGAAATAGATTCCTATGCAGAGAATTGTGGTGTTCCTTAATTTTTTTATTTTTTAAAAAAAGTTTATTATTTTTGAGAGAGCGCAAGCAAGTGGTGGAGAGGCAGAGAGAGGGAGACAGGATGTGAAGCAGGCTCTGTGCCAACAGCACAGAGCTCAATGTGGGGCTTGAACTCACCGACCATGAGATCATGACCTGAGCCAAGATGAAGAGTCAGATGCTTAACTGAGCCACCCAGGCATCCCAGTGGTGTTCCTTTAAATGATAAATTCTGCCCATTGCTTTCTTAAAAGGGTGCCAATTAATGCTTTAAAATTTTTTCTCATTCCAGTGGTTACAAATTAATGTTTTCATTTTCATTTCTCTCATCACAAGACAGAACTGCCTTGTTGCACAGATTTTCATTTCAGTTATTTTTGTCCTATGAATTACTTGCTGATACCATTTTTCTACCTTTTTTCCATTTAGCATTATCATCTCTGGGTAAAAAGGGAGGAGGTACGGATGGGTTATGATTCTGGCCACGCTGTGTTACATTTCCTTACAAAAAGGGACTGCTGTTTTGGGCTCACGTACAGTAGTGCCCCTCCTCTGGGGTTTTGCTTTCTGCGGTTTCAGCTACTTACAGTCAACTGCAGGTCAGAAGCAGGTGATCTTCCTTCTGAGCTATCGTCAGATGGTCAGTAGTAGCCTAGCGCTGTCACAGTGTCTGCGTCATTCACCTTCATTCTCATCACAGAAGCATTTTATTATCTCACATCATCCTAACAAGAAGAGTGAATGCAGTACAATAAGATATTTTGAGAGGCTATATTCACATAGTTTTTTTATCACAGTATATTATTATAATTGTTTTATCAGTAGTTATTGTTAATCTCTTTTGTGCCTGATTTATAAATTAAACTTTTATCTTAGGTATGTGTGTATAGGAAAAATACATCATGTATTTTCTAGGGTTCGGTCCCATCCCATCCACAGTTTCAGGCATCCACTGGGGTCATAGAATGTGCCCTCCTGGGGATATGAGAGGACTGCTGTCTGCTGAGAGTGAGCTTGCCATCTGTCTTTACAGATTCTCACGTTATTCTCTGGCTTGTTAAATATATGGAAGATACCTTCTAGTGAGTCACCTATCTTTAAGCTTTTTAAAATGGCATTTTCTGTTGTTAATACAGAGGTTTTTCCTTTTTGCGGGCTCAACTCTGTCAGTAGTTTTCGTTACGGCTTCTGGGTTTTGTGCTTACTACTACAAGATTTTGAAAATATTTACCTGTTTTCTTCTAATACTTACAGGGTTGTTTGTTTTGTTATTGTTACATTATTTAATCCACCTGCTGACTATTTTTGTATCTTGTGTGTGATTGTGGTTTAACTCAATTTTCTCTTACATGTAGTTACTTCTCTTAACACAGTTTATTGTATAGTTTCTCTAACCTCTACTAATTTGAAATGCCACAGGTATCGTGAACTAAATCTACCTACCTGGATCTGTTTTTAGAGTCATATTTGATTGATTTCTGTCTATGCCTATAACCAACATCTAATGTAATTACTATATCTATATTTTTTTCTATTTTGTCTGAAAATTTTCCCTAAGTTTTAATTTTAACGTGTCTTACTATTCCTGGCTATTCTTGTTTTCTTTTACTCAGAATACCAACGTCTTTACAATAATACTAAGTCTGCTCACTGAGAGAGATTTTTTAAATGGCCTTCCCTTCAAGCAGTTTTATTATTTTCTCCATAGGAATAGGCTTTGCATCTTTTAAAAAATATCTTGGATTTTAGTGTCATTGTAAACATTGTTATTGTTATCATTTCTTTATTTCCTAATTGGTTATGCCTGCTAAGTTGTTTTCAGTCCCTTTACTGAACTTCTCTATCGGCTGTAATAGTTTTCCAGTTAATTCTCTTGGATTTATTAGATAGATAACACTCTCTCCAAATAGTTTTGTCAGTATTACTTCTAATTGTTCTGATACTTATATGTCGTGTTTATCTGGTCTAATTGTATTGGTTAGCACCTCCAGAGTATTGTTAAATAGAAAGCCTCTTGCCTTTTTCCAGTTTAAGAAAGTTTCTATTTCTGTTTAATCAGGGTTATTAAAAAATAAAATTTGGAGTGTGTGTTCAATTCCATGTTTGCATAACAGTTTATGCTTTTTAAAATGTCATTATTAATCTAATGAATCATATGTACAGTCGTCCTTGCTTTGATAGGATTAACCGAGCGTAGCTTGGTCATACTACTAGATTCAGAGTGCTAACGTTTTACTTAATACCCTTATATTCATGTTGAGTTAATAACTTTACAATTTTCTTTGTTGTGTTAAAGTTTTTTGGATATTGATATCAGGGGTTTTGCTGACCTTCTAGAATTAGTTGAAAAGCCGAACTATATTTTTCTATCAAACAGTTCATATAATGTAGGAGTTCTTTACTTCCTGAAATCTTTATAGAGCTTACATTTAAATTGTACATGGTGCCTTTTTAAATTTCATTTTTAAAGATTTCCAAGTTAAAAATATTTCAGAGATCCAGGAAATACTGCAGTAGACCATCATGATCTCATTCTCCAAGTTTAAAAGGTGTTAACACTTTCCCATATGTTTTTCAGTTCTAATCTACCTTCCTCCCCCAATACATACACATGTTCTTTCTCTCTTCTCCCTGTGAGCAGCAGAATCTCTCAGGAATGTTTACCAATCAGTGTTGCAGTGTTTCTTTACTGTAAGAATAAACATTCCATAACTGTGCCACAGATGCTGTGGAACGATTGAATTTACATTCATCCCTTTGTGGGGAAGAAACGCTCCCATAGTATATGTGCGATGCAAAAGCTGCATCCTTCGTCTGTTTTTAATAAGAAATGAGTTATTAAAAGGTGTGACCAAAGCATATGTCTCTTTCTTCCTTTTTTACTAAGAAGTAACTATCCTGATATTAATGTGTGTTTTTCCTATGGATGTTTTCATCATTTTACACATGTATATATTTTTTTAAAAATACATAGAACTCTTCTATGTGTTTTTAAATATGGAAGAAGGCCTATCACATCCATAATTTTGAAACCTATTTTTCGCCCAGTACTTTGTCTTTGAGATAGAGCTATATCAATACCTATTGATCTCTCTGTTTTTTCACAATATAACATCTCTGAAATTGGTATGCGTCTTAAATCAGTCATGTCTTAGAATTGGCAGCATTTCTTTCTTAATAACAAAATAATGATGTACCTTATAATTGATGGCATCTAAGATTTGATTAAATCCTGTGGTTAATTCCTCTTAATTGCCTTTGTAAGGGATTCTATTGTTTGAATATACCACAGTTAATCCATTATAAAAATCCAGTATAAAACACTGTTAACCATTTTTCTTTTAATGGATAATCAGATGTTTTGCACCTTCATTATTGCAAACCAGTACCCAAGTGAACAAACATCCTTCCTGTCTCATAAAAACAATCATTCGGAATGGAAATGTTGAATCTAATGAATGTGGATATGCTACTTTTAGGTATTGCCAAATGGCATTCCAAAGTAGTTGTATTACTTTATATTCCCACCAGCAATGTATAAGAGCTTTTGTTTGCTTTTCATTTTTAGACTCGAATCCATTTGAAATTAACTCTGTGTATGCTGTGAGTTAGGGTCTTTTTTTTTTTTTTTTTTAACAAATACATAGCCATTCACCTCAGCACTATTATTAAATAGTGCTTATTAAATAGTTTATTAGTTTATTTTTCTATTTTTATTTAAATGCCACATCATATACCAAGTGACTTTATACAGTACAATATATTAAAAGCTATATTTATTTTTATGTTTGTAATATTTCTAGGCTCTCTTTTGTGCTCCATTAGTTTATATATGTACTCCAACAACCAGTATTCTTTTTTCCAATATTTTTTCATTCTATAGTTTTGTAGTAGGCATGTCCCTTAATACCCTTCAGAACTGTCTTGGCTATTCTCTTTTCACACGTGCGCATGAATTTTAAAATCAGTTTGGCAAATTCTGGGGAAAAACTCATTCAGATTTTTATCCAAAGTGTGCTTAAGTTATTTTGGACATGATAATCATCTTTATGATATTGAATCTTCCCACCCATGAGTACAGTCAGGTGGTTGGTGTCTGTTTATCTTTTATATCTATCAGTAAGTTTTACAGTGTCCTTGATAAGAGTCATGTGAACTGTATCTTTCCTTATTGCTTTTTCTAATTGTTTATTGCTGGTGGATAGGAACACTAACTTAGCCTGCCCTTACTCCTTTACTTTGAGTCCTTTGAGGCCTAAAAGTTAGGAGCTGAAGCTCTTATAATCTTTTTAGCCTCTTTTGTGGTTATTTAATACAAGTGTCACACTTCTTCCTGAAGTGAAATTTTGGTAACCCGTATTTTCTTTGGAAATTGTGCATGTCTGGATTTTAAAATTCATTGGTAAAGGTTTCAGATAGGCTATTTTATTTCATAAATCTCTGCAGCATCTCTCTGTATTTTCTCTTGACTCAAAAATATTTAGCACCTGTTGTTTTCTTCTGTCCCTAGGTTACATTGAAATTTTCTTAAGAACTAGCTTTTGGTTTTACTCATTGAGCATTTTTTGTTGTTGCTTCTTATCTTTGTAGTTTCTACAGTGATCTTCACTTTTTTTCTTTCAACTATACTTGAATTTAGTCTCTTGGGCTGTATACTTTGTTCATGTACCTTTAGTCTCTTTGTTTTCTAATATATACATTTCTAAGTACTACTTGATTACATTCCAAGGGTTTTCTGTTTTGTTTTCGTTTTTTTTTTTTTTTTTTGTAGTGTTTTTCTTGTGACTCATTTCTAAATAGCTTATAATTTTGGTTTGGAAACCTGGTAGGGTTTTTTTTTTTTTTTCTCCCACAGGACTTTTTAAAAATTCTCGATAGGTTCGAAGTGGGGGGAGTGCTTTTATCTTTTTGTGATTAATTTTTAATTTAAATGTGGGCCAAGAGTAATTTGTGTGATTGTGCCTTGTGGTCTATATTGAGAGGTGTGTGTGTGTATGTGTGCGTGTCAATGTGTGTCTGAAAAGAAGGTTTATCCGCAGTATTATAGGTACCAATGTGTGTGTGTTTTAGATTGAGCTTGTTCATTGGATTATTTAAATTTTTACATCTTGTCTTTACTATCTGTCAAACCTGTTGGTTTAAGAGAGTTCTTTTAATATCCCATATGAATATTGTGAAAGTGTCCATTATCCTTAGTATCAATTTTTATTTTACATAAATGAAGTTCCATAACTGATGCATATTCTTGATGGATTGTACCATTTCAACATTATAAAATATGTTTCCCTCTTTACTGCTTCGCTTGAATTCTGTTTGATCTTAATCTTGCTACACTTTTTATTTGATAACCCCTTTTTCCAACTTCCGTGTCATTTTGTTTTACATCTGATTTTAAAACAGCATATAGTTGTCTTCATTATTTCTTTATTTTCCTCCATTTTCTCTGTGTTCTTTCTGTAACTCTTTTTAGATTTCTAGAGCTTTTCAAATTGTCTTCCACATCTCAACTTTATCCTTGCAATACTTATCTCTAGCGTGTGTCTTGGGCTACGCTTTTTCCTAAAGATTTGTTTTTTCTTTCTGGAATTTGTCAAATTTTCTACATTTTTATTTTCTTTTGTGGATTTATATGTAGTGCGTGTGTTTTTATCTGCTTTCATAAAAAAATTTCATAAAGTAGTTGCTGATATTCAGTGTTCTGTCTGGATCCAGTAGACTCCCTGGATAATCCCTGGAATACTTATTTGTATTCCTACTCCTTTTTCTTTCTATTTGTTTGGGAGAGTAAAGTTTCGTAAGCTTGACTGAATCCATCATCTTTGGGCCTTCGTGAGCTGCTTGAAAAACACAAAAACCTAGTTACCTTTAGCATGTCTTTGCTACTATTACTTATCCCTGTAAGTTGTAATCCCTTCAGTTTTTCAGAGCTTCTACTATCCAGCCCAATTCAGAGTAATTCATTTTACAGAATTGTTATTGAAGATCACCAATGACTAAATCCAGTCTTTTCTCAGTTTTCTTTTCCATGAGTTCTAGATCACTTTTGGATAGTGTTAGAATAGGGTTTTCTTTCTACTTTTCTAAATGTTGTTTTTACTGGTGGTTTTTCTTCCTTTACCCACTTAATTGGCATTGTAAATTACTGTGAAATTTGTCAACATTTTTCCCTCTTTCTAAAAACAACAGTTTTATGACTGCTGCACAGTAGAAATGGTACTCTTAGTATTTATTGATCAAGAAAATGTATACATATAGTCATAACAGTTTAGTAGAGCCACATTATAAATACATTTAACTTACACTGGTTTTAGAACCTATTCCCTTTGATCCCTTCCCTCCTATCTCCCTTAATCCCCACAACACATATCAGATGATTGAAAAAATATATAAAAGGTAAATATTTAAACAAAATGAAGTAAATCTTACAAGAAGCAAGATTCTCCATTTACCAGTGTTTTCAGTTGTTTGAATACCTTGACACCTAAATATACATCCTTTTACGTCTTTCATAGGTTGAAGACACCGATTCTCAAATTTTAGTGTGCACAGCTTTGGATTATGCATATAAAACCGTGGAAGACGTATAGGATTCTCAAGGGTACTTTTGACTATACCTAAATTGACATGGCAACTTTAGATTTGTGACACTCAATGAATTTTTATTCTTCTCCACATATATTTGAACGATATGACTATATATATGGAAAAGACATGTGTTGAAACTTTGTGAAAATGTAGATCTGTTCATTTCATGTGTTCACTCCAGGTATAAAGGAAGTGTAGACAAATAGCAAATGGAGCCTCATGCTTCTGGCTCTGCAGGTATAAGAGATGCGTGGTCTTATGTAAGCCATTTTACATGTTTGTTATATTGTTCCCTCATCCATAAAATGGTAGTAAGTAGGACTATGGGAGTAAGTACACCTTTTTAAAAACCTTGAAGGGGGCGCCTGGGTGCCTTACTCGTTTAAGCGTCCGGCTTTCGCTTAGGTCATGATCTCACGGTTCATGGGTTCGAGCCCCACGTCGGGCTCTGTGCTGACTGCCAGCTCAGAGCCTGGAGCCTGTTTCAGTCTGTGACTCCCTCTCTCTCTGACCCTCCCCTGCTCACACTCTCTATCTCTCCTAGAAATAAAAAAATAAATAAATAAATAAATAAATAAAAAACCCTTGAAGGATAGTCAAACAAAATACAGTGTGCATAAAACAAAAATCTGTAAATGAAAAGCCCTTAGTTGTCAAGAATTCAGTTATCAAGATAATTACCCACTTTTAGACAAATAGTCATAGTTGGTTCTTAAAAAAACTGAAAGAGCAAGATAACACGGGGAACTGAGAGTTAACTGTGTGGGTGCGTGCGTGTTTGTGTGCATTAAGGTATAATATTCTATGTTCACTGTTCTAGGGCAAAGGTAGGGCAAACTGTTTCCATCCTTTAGAGTATCCACCTTTGGTGGTTTCTTAAATTCCTGACCTCTACTTACTGCCCAAATTATAGTTCATCTTGCCCACTGATCCTGTTGTGTTTTTTTCTAGGTTTTTTTTTCCTTAATGTTTTATTTATTCTTGTGATGAAGAGACAGAGCATGAGCAAGGGAGGGACAGAGAGAGAGACACAGAATCTGAAGCAGACTCCAGGCTCTGACCTGTCAGCACAGAGCCTGATGTGGAACTCAAGCTCACAAACTGTGAGACCATGACCTGAGCTGAATACTGACTGAGCCACCCAGACACCTCTCTAATTTTTTTCTTATTATTACTGTGATGAAAGACACATCACAAAATTTTCCATCTTAACCATATTTAAGTACACAGTTTAGTGGTATTAAATATATTCATAATGCACAACCATCATAACTCTTCTTGCAGAAGTGATACTATACCCATTAAACCCTAATTCCCCATTTCCCCTTCCTTCCAGCCCTGGGAACTACTGTCCTACTTTGCCTCTATGATTTGACTACACTCTAAGTACCTCATGTTAAGTGGAATCCTGCAGTATTTGTCTTTTTGTGACTGATTTATTTTACTTAGTATAATGTCCTCAAGACTTATCCATGTTGTAGCACGTGTCAGAATTTTTTCTTTTTTTTTTTTTTTAAGGCTGAATGCTATTCCACTGTACGTATGTACCACATTTTGCTTGTCCATCTGTCACCGGACACTTGGGTTGCTTCCACACTTTATTGTGGATAATGCTGCTGTGGCATGGGAGTTGCAGATATCTATTTGAGACTCTGCTTTCAATTCCCTTGGGTATAAACCCAAAAGTGGAATTGCTGGATCAGGTGATAATTCCATTTAAAAATTTTTGAGGAGCTCTTAGATTGTTTTCCACAGTGACTGCCATTTTACATTCCCACCAACAGTACACAAGGGCTCCAATTTCTCCACACCACAGGATCTGTTTTGATTCGTTTATTATGTCTTAGTCTGTAATCATACCAAATCTGAATCTGAGAATAGGCTCTGTCCCTTCTTGCCCCACCTTCTGCTTATGACCTGTGAATCTCTAGCTTACCCTTTTAAGTGGCCCAACTTGATTACTCTGTAGAAATGCCACTGCTTTTCTGAATACCTAGGACATAGACCTTCATGGGATCTTATTTATTCTACCTTTTAAAACCCGGAGACTCTATTCTTTCTCTGCCAGTGCAGCTTGTTGAACACAAAAGAATTGAGATAAATAGAAAATTTCATATTCAGTCAGGTAAAGACACAGCCATATATCTTTACTACAAATTATGAGGAATCTCTGTCAAATATTTTTGGACTAAAGGTAAATTCCTAGAACAAAATGAAAACAGGCCTCAAGAAAGAATTCTCTAAGATAGTCACCACTCTGAAAAGTCTGCTTAAAGACCATCTGGTAGGAGTGTCAAGATGATCATGGGGCTTAGTTAGACACTTGACAAGTGCTGAAAATGAGAAATTTCATGGAATCACCACCTCTTCTGCCTTTCAGTCTCCAGATGGAGAGAGGATTTATATGATAGCGAGAGATGGCCAAGGGGAAACACAGCTGCACAACCCCCTTGCAGTTAGTGACTGAATTCAGCTGAGAGAAACACCAGCTGGATCTCCAGAAAATCTATAACAAAAGCTTTCGTGAGCCTACTGACCTCTTGCTTTGCAGGAGGTGGTGCAAAAACAGTGTGGATGTGCTCCCTCCCACATGCACCCCTTGGTGAGAGTGTATTCTGAAACCCAAATTAAAGCTGTCAGCTGTTTCAGAACCAGATTCCCTTACAATGTCCTGGACATTGTAGATAGAGGGCCTGGATAGAATTGGCGTCAGAAGATAACTAATGGGCAGAAAGGAACCAGCAGAGGAACTGGNNNAGGGACAGAACAAGTAAATGACAGTGAAGAATGTGTCCAAAGAATATTCCAGGAAAGCAGATATCAGACATTCTCCATACTCTCAATGAAATGAGAGAACTCAGAAAAAGAGCCCAAAGAAGTGATGAGATTGAGGAGATAAAAGCTTAGCCAGCAAATACTTACAAATAAAATTGTATCAGGAATCAAAATAAGATAGTCTAATAGATGTATGTTAAATCCTCGGTCCTTGAAATAGAATATACTTAAATTTTTTTTTTTAAGACACTACAAGCAGGGGAGAGGAGCAGTGGGGGAGAGAGAATCTTAAGCAGGTGCTAGAGCCTCATGTGGGGTTCTAGCCCATGACCCTGGGAAGATGACCTGAGCTGAAATTGAGTCAGATGCTCAACTGACTGAGCCACCCAGGTGCCCCAGAATATACCTTTTCAAGCAACCCTGGGTCATTTAAAGAAATTGGCTATCATGCCACAAGGAATCTCAAATCCTAAAATTAAAATGAAAACCAAAGAAATATTTAGTTGGAATATATATTCCCAGATCAAGGGGAAAAATAGGTATCTAGAAAGTAACTGTAATAAAAATAACACGAATCAAAGGCAATTTCTCTCTCCCCTATGGTTGAGAGTGTGAATTCCACAGCCAGGACCTGATGGGGTTACCTGTGCTGCATGTCAGATATGCAACTTGAGCAGGTTGTATAACCTCAAGTTCTCAGTTTCAGTGGATTAGATGAATGTAAAGAAGAACCTAACACGTGGTAAGTGCTCAAAAAATATTCACCATTACCATTTTCTAAGATGGCCAGTGTGGCTACAACAGAGTAAAGAAGGGAGAGCCATGTATTAGGTGAAGTCACAAATGTAGGGAACACAGATATAGGGCCTTGTAGGCTAACATAAGAACTGTGTCTTTTACTCTTGAGTGTGATGGGAAGCCATTTGAGGTTTTAAACAAAGAAGTCTTGTACTCTGACTTCCATTTTAAAGATTTAAGTAATCTTAATACCCCACATGGGTCTTAACTTCATGACCCTGAGATCAAGAGTCACATGCTCCTCCAAGTGAACCAGCTAGGCGCCCCTTTTAGAAGGAGCCTCTGGCTACCATGGTAAGGACAGAGAGGAGGGCTGAGACAGTAAGACTAGTGAAGGAGACTATTGCATTAATCTGGGGGATATATGACTAGAAAGGCCATGGTGGACTGGGATAGTAGTTACAGATGTAGTAAGAAGTGTCTGGATATATACTGAAAGTAGACCCACTAGAATTTGCCAAAATGAACCTGACCCAAATGCTGGAGAGATGGAGTTACCATAACTGAGTGATGTCTATTATTGCTGAAGAACTAGGCTAAACAATAATTGGAGAATATTCTTTTCTAAATATGGGATTGGACTCTGAATTCTCCAGGGAGTTATGAGTTATGTGGAATTCATAGCTGACCTTAAGAGGAATGAGTCTGCTCCCAGAATCCCTTGCAGGGGAGCGTGAGCTGACACTGGGGACCTATATTCACCCCATTCACAAATTAGAACCCCTCTCCCTCAGATGCCTGTGGTGATTGGACAGATAATAGTGACAGACAACTGATGGAGGGTGCTACAAGAAACAAATATGTGGCATTTTCTCCCGTGGTAAAAGTGTGGGGTGAGAAATCCCTCCTGTGAGATACCCAGGTTTGGAAAACACTGAGCTTCTAGACTGGGAGTCAGTTGGCCCCAAGCTTTAAAAGAAGGACCCCAAGCTATCCTTGGTGAGTGCAGAGAGAAACAAACTGAGAAATGGAAAGTGAGTGAAGGAGAAATTTATCAAATAAAATTATGTTTACTATGTGATCTCACCTTATTTACATTAAAATTTACAATGTATTGGTGAGATTGCGTTCGTCCAGACTGTGAAGAAGCAGAGTTGTCTGCATTAACTGACACAAGGCAGAATCAGGGCCACAGAGACACTGGATTACAGTTTTGGGGTTTGGTAACTGGGAATGTCACAAGTGCCTTTTCATAGGGCAGTGTCAGGACACTGAGGGTGAAGGGGAGGGAGGCTGAAGCCAGGCTGGGTTGAGTGGTTGGAAAGTTGAGAAATGGTGATAATGGAGACTGATTTGGGGACATTTGGATGATAAGCCAAGAGGAGAGGACTTTTTTTTTTAAGCCTAGATTAAACTTGAACATCTTTTCTCCATTAAATATATATTTTTTGGGGTTCCTGCCTATAGCACTTCTAAGGAGTCTGGCCTGGCCCACAGCCCCTACCGAGTCACATGAGGTTATATTTCCTCTGACTCCACGTGACCGAGAAGGTGTAGCCTATTCACAAGTGACCTATGGATTATGTGATCTGTCTGAGAAGATAAGTCACACCTATTTGAATTTTCCTCTAGGAATCTGAATTAAAAGACACAGACAACATGAGGCGCCTGCATGGCTCAGTCTGTTAAGCGTCTGACTCTTGATTTCGGCTCAGGTCATGATCTCGCAATTACTGAGATCAGGCCACACACTGGGTTCTGTGCTGGCAGCACAGAGTTGGCCTGGGATTCTCTCTCTCCTCTCTCTCTGTCCCTCCCCTGCTCAAGCTCTTTCTTTCTCTCAAAGAAATTAAAAAATAAACTTCTTTTTTTTTTTTTTTAAAGACAACAGTTTCTAGTTAGCTGCGGATAGTAAACATGAAGCCCTTGGGCCACATGCAAGAGAAAGACGTGGAGAGAGAGGCTGGTCTCTAGAAGTAAATCACTTCCTGCACCTTTTGAGCTCCACGGCTTTACCACAACCCTCTTTCCATTTCCTGTTCCTCAAACTGGTCTGACGGGATTTTAGCTTCTCCCAGACGAAAGGACCCTGACTGGAGCAGTCTTCCTTGGCTCTCCTTGTTTTTGGACCCTCCCTGCTCTGCTGTGTTGTGCAGATAAGTAGCACGGCGAGTATCTGAGTGCTGTCTTCACCATGTTGTTGACCATGTCCTGCACAATCTAGTGTCAACTCAGTGAGCCCTTCACAGCCTGCCAGGCTCTGCCCATCCCCCTTTCCAAACGTCATCTGGCTAATGTGAACTACTCCAGCCAAACTGATGAACACCTGCCCCCCCACCTTGCTTGTCAGCACTCTTGTGCTTAGTTCACCCCACTCAACTTGCCTGTGCTCTGTGCCCCTTCTATTCAGAGTGTGGCCTCACTACAGCACCGATGGGGTGTCACCGGGGCCCCACTCCAGACCTCCTGACTCAGCCTGACAGGCCTGAATAATTGGAATGCACATTAAAATTTGAGAAGCATGGGTCTATGCCGTCTGTAAATCTCCCTCCTGCTTTAGGTCCCGGGCTCTGGGCTGCCTGCCCCACTCTATCTTTCCTGACCCCATTGTGATCCTTCACCTCAACCTGAACACCCACAGCAGAGTCAGAAACCAACAGTAGCTTTACTGAGTGCTCGCTGTGAACTGGTCACTAGAGTGAGTACTTTTTTGGATGTGTCACCTACTTTATTCCTCAGAACAATTCTATGAGGTATTGTTGCCCCCATCTTTTAGATTAAGGAACAAGGCTCAGAGTAACTCACTGTGTTCAAACAGCCAGTGTCAGAAACAACATTCAAATTTAGATCTTTCTGATTCTTGAGCCCCCGAAACCTTTCATATACCCTTATGGCAATAAGACTGACTAAAGCCGGACACACTGGAACACACAAATCCAAATGGATACTTCAGAGTATTAACTGTGATGACTTGTCATTATCATTTTGCAAAGTACAGCTATGAAATTATTTAGGGAAGAAATTAATAATTTTATGAAATTATTTAGGGGAGAAATTAATAATTTTGATTATTCTGATTACTTTATAAGACAAACCATGCATACTTGTGCCGCTTCCCTTATGCTTGATATTTTCACCTTCTTACGATAGAACATCTTATCCACATAATTTGTAGTAAAGCTTTTACAAAACAAAAACTTAACATCTTAAAATATCTACTACTTAGAAATGAGTCAGTGCTTTACACACACTAACCACATAATGAGTATGTATTGAACTCATTTGATTCTCACAATAATTGTGTCATGGTCATCCCTACCTGGGTCCCTAATACCGTGTCCCAAACGGAATTCCTGGTCTTTCCTCCACATCCACCTCTAAGCCCGCCCCGGCTCCAGGTCCCCTCATCTCTGTACCAGTTTTATCCTTCTGGTTATTCAGCCCAAACCCTGAAGTCACCTTGCACTCTCTCACACCCCTTCCAATCTGCCAGGAAGTCCTGATGACTTAAAATATATCCAGAATTTAACCCCTTCCATGGCTGTTCTGTGGTCCAAGTCACAATTACACTGTAGCCAGTGCGTTCGTGTGACAGAGTGGATTAAGAAACAGAAATGTACTGTCTCACACTTCTGAAGGCTACGTGTCTGGCCTCAGCGGGATTGCTTCCTTCTGAAGGCTGTGAGGGAAGAGCGTGCCCTGGGCTGTCCTCTCTGGCTAGTGAATAGCCAACTTCTCCACGTGTCTCCGCACACTGTCATCCTTGCATGTGTGCTTGTGTCCAACTTCCCGTTTATTAAGGTGCTGGTCATACTGGATCAGGGCTCACCCCAATAACCTCACCTTAATTTAAGTCCCTCTGTAAAGACCCTACCTCCAAACACAGCCACATTTTGAAGTACTGGGGATTATGACTTCAGCATATTGGGCTGAGGGACACAGTTCAACACCTAACACCTGGATTCTTGCAGAAGCTCTTTCCCCAGGGGCGCCTGGGTGGCTTAGTCGGTTAAGCGTCCGACTTTCGCTTAGGTCATGATCTCGCGATTCGTGGGTTCGAGCCCCGCGTCGGGCTCTGTGCTATTGCCAGCTTAGAGCCTGGAGCCTGTTTCAGTCTGTGTCTCCCTCTCTCTCTGACCCTCCCCTGCTCACGCTCTCTCTCTCCTAGAAATAAATAAAAATATTTAAAAAAAAAAAAGAAGCTCCTTCCCTGGTCTCTCTACTTCTCTTGTCCCCTAGAGCCTATTCTCTGCACCGCAGCCAGGGTTACCTTTTGTAAATGAGAGTGAGATCATATTTCTCTTTTGCTTATGACCCTGAGTGCATCATCATTGGAGTAAAAGCCAAAGTCCTCACCACGGTGAAGTGCATGGCCCCGTGATCAGCCTCCCATTACATCTCTGCCTTCATCTCTCTCTGTTCTCACACACTGTACTCCAGCCCTGGGGGCTTCCTCGAAGTCCTTGCCATGTCAGACAAGCTTCCATATTATACTGGTTGTATATTGTATTTCCTCTGCCAGGAATATTCTTCTCCCAGATACTGGCATGTGTTGTCTTCATCTCCTTCAAGTGTTCAAATGTTTCTGAGTCAATCAGGCCTTCCCTGAATTCCTTGTATAAAGTTGCATCTCTCACCCCAGCACTCCGGAAGTCCCTTTCATGCTTTGTTTTTCTCCATAGCACTCATCACTTTCTGGTATACTATACAGTTCACTTTTATATTTTGTTTATTGTCTGTCCCCCGACATTTGAATGTAGTTCAGTGAAGTTTGTTCTCTCTTGCCTCCCCAGGGTCTAAAACAATGTCTACTTGCTGGCAGTCAATACATATGTATAGTAGGAATAAAGGAACCCCCATTTTCTAAGTCCTGAAACTAAAGAGAAGTTATGCATTTTTCAAGGTTACACAGTAAGGTGATAGAGCTTGGATTAGAACCCAGGCAGCCTTCTTGTTCAAAGCTCTTTGTATCATAACCAGACCATAAATATTTTCTGTCATAATGACATCAATACATATGCTAATTAAAGCTTCATTTTCATTTTAAAGCCTGTCTTCTGCTCAGCAAGCTTGTTTCTATCTTTTTTTTTTTTAATGTTTTATTTATTTCTGAGAGAGAGAGAGAGAGAGAGCGTGAGCAGGGAAGGGTCAGAGTGAGAGGGAGACACAGAATCTGAAACAGGCTCCAGGCTCTGAGCTGGCTGTCAGCACAGAGCCAGACACGGAGCTCAAACCCATGAACCATGAGATCGTGACTTGAGCCGAAGTCGGACACTTAACCGACTGAGCCACCCAGGCGCCCCAGCTTGTTTCTATCTTAATAGCCCAGTTAGATCACTGCACTGTCAGTCCAAGCCCTAATCTGTATAGACAGGCCCCAAACACAAACTGTCTCAGTTGATTTGCTGGCTGCATCTGGACCACTAATTGGTCCAAATAATATTGATACTAATATTTTATATTAAGATAATTTTGTGGCGCCTGGGTGGTTCAGCTGGTTAAGTGTCCAACTCTTGATTTAGGTTCAGGTCATGATCTCATGATTCGTGAGATCGAGCCTCATGTTGGGCTCTGTGCTAACAGCACGGAGACTGCTTGAGATTCTCTCTTTCTCTCTCTCTGTCTCTCTCTCTCTCTCTCAAAAGTCAATTAATGTTTTTAAGAGCTAATTTTAATTTTTATAAGGTAATATATAGACATGGTTGGAAAAATCAAATACTATGGAAAGGATTGCAATAAAATGTCCCAAACTCTCAGAATAATATGTCTCTTGAATGCCACTCACCTCCACTCTCTGAGCTTTGTATCTTTCTGTGTGCTGCTCATTCTATGACTCTTCCTTCTCTTGGGTGAAATCAAACTTGAATGTCTGAAAATATATTTATCCTACATTCACACTTGATTGTCATTTGCCCAGAATGCAGACCCCTACTTCTCAAAGGAGAGGCATCAATTGTAAGGCAAGTGGTGGGGAAAGGGATATATAATGGCGCAGCTCTCTGGAAAGTTCAGTCTGCCCTAGTGAGTGAGTTAGCAACAGGTATACTTGCCTCTTTTAGTTTCTGTCTCCTCCTTCCTTGCCTGGTCCCTGATTCCTCGCTTCATTTTTCCTGTGAGCTCCTCTCCAGTTTTTGGAAATGTTGACCTTCCTGACCCTTGACCATGGGCTTGATCCCAGGACAGCATCAACTTTCTTCCTCTTGGCTGACTGTTGGGTTTTTTTTTTAATTTCTTTTTTTTTTTTTTTAATGTTTATCCTTGAGAGAGACAGAGACAGAGTGTGAGTGAGGAAGGGGCAGAGAGAGAGGGAGACATAGAATCTGAGGCAGGCAGGCTCCATGCTCTGAGCTGCCAGCACAGAGCCCAAAGCGGGGCTCAAACTCATGAACTGTGAGATCGTGACCTGAGCCAAAACTGGATGCCCAACTGACTGAGTCACCCAGGCGCCCCTTGGCTTCCTGTTTTGTTCTTCATTGCTACCCTCAGCTCACGTGTCACTGACACTTTGATTAATTTGTCTGCAGACCTTATGAAGGAGAAATAGTGCTTGCAATTACAATAATCTAATACAAAAGACAAGTACAACAGAGGCCATCAATCCCCATGTGCCAGTAAAGTTTCGTATTTCCCCTTTCCTCTACTCTAGTCTGTAGTTTTCCCTGCAAAAACAAAACAAAAAGACAAAAGTTTTTGTGGGCAAAAACTAAAGTTACAGTATTTGGACACAGAAAGCAAATAATCTGAAAGAAAATGTTTGCATTTCAGGAGTTTCTGTTTTGTTTTGTTTTGTTTTGGCAGAGAATGATTTCAAATACAGGGCTTCCTTTGCAGATTGATGTGTTTAGAGACAAGCAAATAAGGGGCAGAGCTGTTGAGAGCTCAGGGATGTGAAGCCATAACCAGTAGAGGACTGAATGAAAGGCCACCCAAACATGGTATTCTTGTGGTATTTTTGTGAGTGGGAACGTGTGGCTTGAACATTGGTTAGAAAAGATATAAGAGATTTATGTATAAATAAAGACACACACAGAAATAGTGTGGGGCTTGCGAGGCCTCCCAGAGCTGGTGTGTGGCCTGGAGGCCCAAGGCCGTGGGAGGGAGGGTGCACCCAGCAAAGCCTGGGAAGTGAAGCCGCCCCTCTGCGGGCCTGGCCGCTCCACAGCCCAGAATCCTGGTGCCAGGTGTGGGGCCTGGGTAAGGGGATGGCTTGGGTCACTTAAAAGAGATCATGTCTAGGAAGTGGCCTCTAGAGTCAGGATTGCTCAGTTTTAAGAGTTACGGGGGTTTCCAAGGCCCCATGAGGAGAGGAGTCCAGTGTGGATGGATGAAGGAGAGGTGCCCTGAAGTGGGGAAGCTCAGCTGGGGAGACTGACATACCCGCTTAAGTTCCCATGAAGAAAAGAATCTGCTAGAAGCATCTGCCAAGCCTGGAGACCTTGCCTGCTGCATGTCCCAAAAGTCTTCTTTCCCTGGTCTCTGTGTGCTCCTAACCCTCCCCTTCAGGATTCAACACAGAGCCATCAGAAACAGTCACCAGGCAGCGGAAGCAGTGAGAAGGAAAGAAGAAACTGAGCACATGTCCTCCTCAAAGCAGGGCCCCCACATGTGTGTGTGTGTGTGTTGGGGGGTGATTGAAGTGTTGATTGATATATTGGGGTTGGAATGTGAGAGGTATGACTTAAAGGGTTTTGTGTATTTAGCAGTGGTCAAAAGGCTATGGCCTTGCTCTCATTTTCAACCAGAGGCAAGGGCAGTACTCTCCCCATTGTCTAAGTGAAAAAGTAGAGTGGGAGACAAAACAATAATAGAAAATTGCATTTGGAACACATCTCACTAATGCCAAATCAATGCACTGGTAATAAGTGCTTGGGGAAGATTATTCTGTGCCTAAACCCAGAGTACTTGACTTTTTTCTCCACAACGATTCTTAGTAGAGATATATATAACAAGTGGGAAAGAAGCAGAGAAGGGGCCAATCCAATGGTCCGTGTAGGCAAGCTGGCCAGACAGGGGAGAGGGATTCAGCAACAGTAGACGCGTCCCAGGTTGTATGGGTTACAAAGAAAAGGTTTATTAGTGTTTGCGGAAAAGTTTATGATGCACAAACTATTATTACAACTTTAATTTATTTTAAATTTAATAGATTTTAAATGGCTTATATTCTAGTTTGAAACCAATAGGAAGAAAAAAAACACCTTTAAACAGCCTAAATAGAATAAGGAGCAGAACTGAGTAAATCAGAGTTTATTCATGATAGAATCATATTCAGTCATTAAAAAATCATGTTTTTGGGGTGCCTCAGCAGCTGTCAGTGAAGCATCTAATTTCAGCTAAGGTCATGATCTCATGGTTAGTGAGTTCAAGCCCTGTTTTGGGCTCTGTGCTGACAGTTCAGAGCTTGGAGCCTGCTTTGGTTTCTGTGTTTTGCTTTCTCTCTGACCCTCCCCCACTCATGCTCTGTCTCTGTCTCTCAAAAATGAATAAGCCTTTCTTAAAAATAAAAAAAAAATCATGTTTTCAAAGAATATTTGGTAACATGTAAAAAGTCCCTGATATATTATGTTGAAGCACTTAAAACTGCTGTTTCTGGGGGCGCCTGGGTGGCTCAGTTGGTTAAGCATCCGACTTCAGCTCAGGTCATGATCTCGCGGTTCGTGGGTTCGAGCCCCGCGTCGGGCTCTGTGCTGACAGCTCAGAGCCTGGAGCCTACTTCTCTCTGACCCTCCCCTCCCCATGTGCCTTGGGACATGGGATCCCGGCCACAGAAGAAAGCAAACTGACACCCTGGGTTCTAGCCTTCACTCCTCATCCCCAAGGGCTCTTGGGGAGGGATCCCTTTTGGAGTGGTGACCAAGGACAGGCTCCTCACCTTCAGAGCCCAGTCTCTGGGTGGCTCAAACTTTGGGACATTGCCAGCTCCATCGTGGTCCCCCTGACTTCCCCTCTTCCCTCTCTCCAACTGGCCTGCAGAGCAGATTGGAAGGCAGTGTCCCCTTCCTGATCAGCAAGGAGTAAGCACGGGAATGCAGGCTTCGTGGTCTCCATGCATCCTGAGAGGGTACCTTTTGCTGTCACTTAGCACCAGTCGCGTGGAATGTTATACTCTCCCATGGAGCCTTAGACAAAACTCCAGGGCACATGCATTTAACAACCCATTATCCTTTAAGAGCCACACAGAAAATGGCAAGACTGGGTCTAAATTCAAGCCTGCCTGTCTCCCTAATCAAAACCACAAGGAGCTACCAGTTCCAACCCAGTAGGTAGGCTATAATCATAAAGACAGACAATAAGAAGTGTCATGGAAAAATTGGAATTCTTACACATTGCTGGTGGGAATGTAAAATGGTACAACCACTTTGAAAACAGTCTGGCAGTTTCTTACTTTAACCACTTGTCTATGTTTTAAGCATAGACCTACCATATGATTCAGCGATTCCAACTTTTAGGTATGTACTCAAAGGAAATAAAAACATATGTCCACACAAAAACTTCTACACGAATGATCATAGCAGCATTATTCATAATATATAAAAAGCAGAAATAAACCAAATGTCCATTAACTGATGAATGGATAAAATGTGTTGTATCCATACAATGGAATATTAGTTGGCAAATGGAAAAGTAATAGTACATTCTATAACATGGACACATCTCGAAAACATTTACGCTATGTAAAGAAAAAAAGACAGTCACAAAGGAACCACATATCATATGATTCCACTTACATGAGGTGTCCAGGATAGGCAAATTCATAGAGACATTTACAAGATACATAAGAAATATGCCATATTCATGGGCAGAATCAACATAATAAAAATGTAAGTTGTCACCAAATTCAAAATAACTATAATCCTAATCTTATTTTTCAGGGAACTTGACAAATCAATTCTAAGACTTAAGCAAAAGAACAAAGATACTCTGGAAGAAGATAAGATGGGAAAATTTGCAAGACTTACAAAGCAATAATATAAATCCCTGATGCTCAGGGCTTAAAATCTTTTAGAAATCAATGTAGGATGATATCTTTATGATCCTGAGATTGATAAGAGGTTCTTAACTAAGACAGGGTATGCTCTAACTGCAAAGGGAAGATTGTTTGACTATTGTGAAGAACTTCTGTTCATTAAAGATCATCGTGAAGAAAGTGAGGAGTCAAGCCAGAGTCTGGGATATGGTAACTGCACACATATAACTGGCAAAGGTTAGCATATGGAATATAGAAAGAACTCTTGCTTATCAATAACAAAAAGACAACCCAATAGAAGCATGGGCAAAAATTTGAACAGGCATTTCAACAAGAGGAAACAAATGGTAAATAAACATGCTTGACTCCTCAAGGCAATGCAAATTAGGACATCAACTAGAAATCATTTTACAGCCACTAGATTGGAAACCTTACGAACTTTGCTAATGCTGAGTTTTGGAAAGAATGTGGATCAAAGAAATCTGCATATTGCCGTTAAGAATGTAAATGAAATTCTACCAATATATACCCTGGAGAAATTCTTGCATGTGGGCATCATGAAGTGTAATGAAGTGTTCAATACAATCATGCTCACAAAACAGTGAAAATGGATAAGCATGGATGAATCTTAGTACTAGAATGCTGAGTGAGAAAAGCCGGTCTCAGAAGACTACATAGGTGATGAGACATTTTTATAAAACTCAACAAGGAAAACTAAGCCCCATATTGTTACTGATACAGGATAAAACTATATATGTGTATGTAAAAAAAAAAAAAAAAGGCAAGGAAATGATAAATCTGACGTTATACCTGCTGAGGGCACAAAGTTGGGATAGGTAGGGAACACAGATATGATCGTGTTTGTGTTCTATTTCGTAAGCAGGACGGTTTAATAATAAGCATTTATTATTATGCCATGTAACATATTACATATATTTTTGTTTGTGTATTAAGTGCATTAAAATTAGACATAGAGAAGAAAGCCACGGCAAACTCACGTCAGAATTCTGGGCTTCATATTCCCCCTCCCTCTCTGCCCGCCCTCCCCCCCACCCAGCTCATGTGCTTGTGCACATGCTCTCTCTCTCTCAAAACAAAAACAAAACAAATAAACAAAGAGAATGATATTTATAAAATGCTTTCTTTGGTTGTTTATTGGAACATAGTATCAGCATTAGTCATATTTCTCTGTTTGTCTCTTTCTCTCTCTGTCTCTCATTGTCTCTGTTTCTCTCCTTTCCCATCTTCCTCCATCCTGATAGCTATATTGTGCTACAGCTCTAAGCACAGATCCCCAGTTGTTATTATTTGCTCTTATGGGGCCCCTAAATATTTCCCCAGAAATAAAGGGTAAAGCTTCCCAGGAAAAGTGCAAATGTGCATGGCCTTGGTTTGAAAATGACCTCTGTTGCCCATGGCTCCCTCAGTCTCCCTTGGTCTGTGGAGCATGATTCACTTCTGTGCGATATGTTCTTTTGTTTCCAGAGCCGTGATACGAATAAGACAATGTGAGTGTTTTTAATTGTGCCCTTTCTCTGGTATTGTGCTTCTTAACTCCAAACCTTCTAAACAAATCTCTTTAGAATCTTTACATAGTTATCAGTGTTTTATGTGTAAATGCCAAGGTTGACAAACTGCTCTGAGAAATTTAATTAAAAACCAACTAGGCTTATTCGGAAATTGAGAAGTGGCATTTTATTTCCTCCTAAATATATTTACACATAAAGAGAATATAATATGATGCTGCAACTCTAGAGATATGAGCACATATTAAGTGATTCTTACAGCAAAAGCTTAAGTGTATCTTTCCATTCAAATTACGCCAATCCAATCTCCTTCAACAATGCAAATCGCTGCATAGCTAAGGTCATCAAGCCCTAACAACAGTCGCTTATGTCAAATTAAAGTCTAAGTATGAAGCTTTTAAAACCTTTCTTAGAGATTGTTGCTGTTGGGTTATCCTGCAGTGTGAAGATTCACTATAGTCTCCAACAGGCAACATGGCTTTCTGTTTAATTTTTCTTAGATAGACTGGAAATGAGAATGCCAGGCCAACTCATTAAAGCACTGAAATGGCAATCTCACCATTCAGACAGTTACACAGAGTGTATAAACCTTGCATTTTGTAAGGTCAGATTTTTACACTGGAAGTCTGTAGACATCCTTAGATTTTAGCAGAAGGCTACAGCTTCGTTACTATATGAGCTCTGTTTGGGCTACTTAGAATACGATTAGGTTTTGTCTACATTATATGAACATTGATTGCTGTCTAATCTCTGTGGATCTAGAGAACTAATCCTCTGATCATAAATAATACATGTGAGGTAAGAACTCTTATGTTAATAAGCATAATTTGTTGTATTTCTAATATTGAGCCTTTTGGACTTTCTACAATCTGTTTTGATGACCCTGGCACTATGAGAGGATACTAAGGAGACTATACATTTCATTATAGTTATACGTTTTGTTAGGTTTAGCTTTTTTAAGTGGTTATTTGACAGGGTTTATTCTTTGGTCCACTACTAATCCAAGGGGGAAAAAAAAGAATCTGGAAGAAACCAAGTCAGTTCCCAGAGGGTTGGAAGCAGAATGTTACTATATCAGAATATAAAATCTGGGTGCCTGGGTGGCTCAGTCAAGTAAATGTTCGACTTCAGCTCAGGTCATAATCTCATGGTTTATGAGTTTGAGCCCCGCATCAGGCTCTGCACTGACAGCATGGAGCCTGCTTCGGATCCTCTGTCTTCCTCTCTCTCTGTCTTCCTCTCCCTCCCCAGCTTGTGCGTGCTCTCTCTCTCTCAAAAATAAATAAACATTTAAATAAAGAATTTAGAATATAAAATTCAAATTCAAAATAATATTGACGAGAGCATATTTGGGTGATTGAGATCTAGGTTCCAGTGTTGGCTTGATATACTGAAAAAGTTACAAGACCTTTCTCAGCCTTGGTTTCCTTACGTGAGAAATGGTTGATTAGACCTAATGGTCTTTAATGTATATTTCTGTAAGAAACATCATTTCTCTAACACAAAAATGAGAAAGGGTTTGCTATACGCACATACAGAAGAATTGCTCTTGCTACTAGTACATGAAGTGACCATGTAAGCCCTAGGGCAGCTTTGGTTAAATTTTTTAAAAAATTTATGAAATGAGAAATTTGGTCACAAAAAATAAGGAAGTTAGTAATGTTATTTTCCATATTATTCAATCTTCGTTATCATTGTTTTGTAGACAAGGCCAATACAAGTCCATATAATCCAATAAAGTGTGATTCTAAAATAAATATTTAAAAATAAAATATGTTTTTACATAGTAGTTTTTTTAATTTAAAAAATTTTTTAACATTTTTATTCATTTTTTGAGAGCCAGAGAGAGAGAGAGAGAGAGAGGGACTGTGAGAGGGGGAGGGGCAGTGAGAGAGGGAGACACAGAATCCGAAGCAGGCTCCAGGCTCTGAGCTGTCAGCACGGAGCCCGATGCGGGGCTCAAACCCACGAACTACGAGATCATGACCTGAGCTGAAGTCTGCTGCTTAACCAATCCAGGGACCCAATGTAGTAGCTTTTAATTTATGTCTTACGCAAGAAGATCTCTCAGAGGATTTTTTTCTCTTTTTTTCCTTTGCATTTTGATAGTTCATTTGCATTTGATAGTTCAAAATGCCACGTTAGGAATGATTCATTCCAGCATATGAGTAGATATAACCCACTAAATTAAGGATGAGATATTAAATTAAACATATTTTTCTAATGCAGATTTAAATTAAATATTAATCCTAATGAAATTACTACTCACAAACTTTTCAGGAACACATATACACCTTCATTATAATTCACCTTTCCATTTACTGAAAATTTTGAATTTTTTATTCAATCAAGTTATTAAATAAAAGTTTTTTGCAATGTGTGCTTGTGTTAGTGTGTGTGTACACTGAGGGAGGTGGCAATGTATTTAACGGTAACTTCAGCCTCCAGAGCAGACAACACTTTCGGCTGCTGGTCTTGATTTTCTTTTATACTTCTAGATACATTCCCAGCAGGACCTTAATGTAGTTAAATGAGCTTATAATGGCTAAAGGGAGAAAACGGTCTCCTCGATAGCATATTATAATGCCCCTTCTGAGAAAAGAATTACAGCAAAACTTCGACCTAATTGTAAAAACATTAAACTTATAAAAGCATGAAATTGCATCTTTGGGTGCACATGAATTCATATTCTCGTCATGCTGGAGATCTTTCCATATATATCAGCGTTCAGTAGCACACAGGCTTTTGCATCACTGGGGATTGCATTGCAAAGCTGTGTTGTCTGCTGACCAAAAAAGAAGAAAGGAAAATAAATGAAATACTCAGAATAGTTTGGGCTGGTCCATGAGTGAAGGATGCCTTAAAGATTGCTTTTGTCTGGAATTCCACTCTCATGTTCTGTCCCGAGCAGCAGTAGGGCCATTTCTTGCGGACTGATGATGCCCCGTGAACTTGCGGGGCTTGCCTATTTTGGTCTCCTGGTCCCATACGAAACTCTCACTCCTACATCCAGAGGGTTAGGGCCACGCCAGATGGCCCGACACCACACCTACAAACATGTCACTGCTGCCTCTACTCAACTGCGATGTCAGTATGTTTGCAAAGGGACTATCTGGTGCTGCGTGCCAGGGTTAGGTGTGAGGCAGAGTGTACCATCTCTGAGTCCCAGAGAAGGCAACGTCTGAGACCTGTGGACTCTGAGAAAGTTGGGCTGAATGGTGTGAAAAGGCAGAGGAAAAAAGAACTAGCTCCTGCCTACACAGCAGTTTTTTACTCTCTTTATTATATTTTTTAAATCTTTTAACTTTTTTTAATGCTTATTTAGTTTCGAGAGACAGAGCACGAGCCGAGGAGGGGCAGAGAGAGAGGGAGACACAAAATGTGAAGCAGGCTCCAGGTTCTGAGCTGTCAGCACAGAGCACGTGGGGCTTGAATTCACGAACCTGTAAGATCATGACCTGAGCCGAAGTTAGAGGCTTAACCGACTGAGCCACCCGGGTGTCCCTATTTGATTTTAAATGGGAGTAATAACTTTAGGGGCCAGTAGTTTGAAAATAGCCCTCACTAGAGAATGGTTCTCTGGCATATGTCTACACAGACGGTAACATACTCACTCTGGGCGGAAGAGCACAGGTAAAGGGCACTGGCCCTGAGATCAGAGAGAGCAGGTTCTCACCTCAGCTCCGTGCTCATGAGCACATTCCAGGGATTCTCATTTTTCACAGTAGTCCTGTTTTATGAAGGCACCACGAGCACTGAATTAACGACTGAAATGCAGGCTTAGGTGAACATTTTTGCCAACTGATCAATACATACCCTTGTTTTATGTGTGTCTCTGTCGAAACACACTTACTTAACACGTATTGTGGACTCGTTGACATTGCAGTCCTGGTAAACAGCACCATAAATCAGGCCTGAACAAAGCTCATCTGGCACACATGTTTTCTCTGTAAAGCAGAGTCTAGGCTCCTGTAAGAACATAGGAACACTGGACAACACCTCAGCGCTACGTTTGGGAGCCTTTTTAAACAGTGAAATCATGGGGGCGCCTGGGTGGCTCAGTCGGTTAAGCGTCCGACTTCGGCTCAGGTCATGATCTCACAGTTTGTGGGTTCAAGGCCCGTGTCGGGCTCTGTGCTGACAGCGAGCTCAGAGCCTGGAGCCTGTTTCAGATTCTGTATCTCCCTCTCTCTCTGACCCTCCCCTGCTCATGTTGTCTGTCTGTCTCTCTTTCTCGGGGAAAAAAAAAATTTTTTTAATTTAAAAAGAAACAGTGAAATCATGAACAACAAGCATAGAAATGCAAAAAAAACGTGGCACTACACAGACTGCAGGAAAGACACTTACACTGCGAATGCTGAAGCAACAGGGCGGAGCCTTGCCTTGTTGGACGTCAGCCAGCGAGCGTGCAGGCAGCTCGAAGGTCTCATTGCTCTGCCTGTGTCCACAAACAACCCTGCAAAGTACCGTGAGTTTTGATGTTGAGGTACAAGTAAATTTTAGTGAGTAGGTGAATTCCTCAATATGGAATCCATAAAGTATGAGGACCAGCTGTACTTAACTTCCATGTACTTTAGTTTTCTCATCTGTGTGTTAGAGATTATATAGTTTATTCTAGAAGATTCCTGGGAAGGTTAAATGAGATGAGGTTTTCCTAGCACCTGGTACATATGGGCTCCTTCTTCTGTCTCTTTCCCTGCATTCTCTCCAGCCTTGTCTTAGGACCCAGCTGCTCTCCCTGCCCCCCAGTGTATACATCCAGACTTGAGTGGTCTCTCTCCTGCACCCTCTGAGTCACGTCTGCCACCTCCTTTGGGACTGGGTGAGCATTCAACTTTGTCAAGAAGGTTTTCAGATAATCTTAACCTATGCAGGTTGTACCACACCTGTCAGGTGGTAGCGCTTTGCTTGAATCTGGTTTGGGGTCTTGTGTCCTCCTCCCTCATACACTTCAGTGGGCAGGGACCATGCCTTCAGGCTTTCCTGTTCCTCACAGCATCAGCACCAAAGCTGGCGGCTTCCCAGAATTAATATGTTTGAGTAAATGAATGCATGAAGGAAAGGAGGGAGGGAAGGGGAGAGGAGGCTTCCCACTGCACTTGGAATAAAATCCAAACTCCTGTCGTAGCTCGAAGGCTATGCGCCACCTGGCCTTCATCTTCCTCTCAGATCTTAATTTCTGCCTTTCTTCCCTAGCCCCCTAGCTCCAGCCAGACTTGTCTGTGTTATGGATCAGCCAAGCTTGTTCTGCCTCAGGGCCTTTGCACCTGCCGTTCTCTTTTCTTGGAGCTCTCCCCTGCCTAGGGCTTCAGCTCTCACATGCCTGGCTCTTTCCCATCCTTGAAATATCAGCTCAGATGTAACCCTGAGTGAGGTGATTCTTGGCCACCCTGTTTAATGAGCCCCTGCATCCCTGTCCGTCACATCTTTCTTTAATTTCCATCTTAGCTCTTGTCACAGTCAAAAAGTCTCTAAGCCTTTTCTTTACCTGTTTACCTTATGCTCAGTGAGGCCAAGGATCTCACCTGCCTTGTTTTCTACCTTGTGCCCGCTGCCTCGCACAGTCCTGACACACAGTCTGGGCTCAATAAATATTCATTGAAAGAATAAATAAGTTCAGCTCCCATCATCTGTGTGCTTTTAAAAATCTTCACTGACTCACTGCATCATCCACACGTTTGCGCAGTCACTTCCTAGCGCATGGCGATGCCTTCCTTAGGACTTTTATCTGCTTACTCTGCTATTCATCCATCCGTTCACAATTGTACCTGCTTAATCCTCTCTACCGTGGCTCCTTGCAGACAGAGAGTTAATGCTGTTTGTCTTGTGTCCCCAGCTCATAGTGGGGGTGCCATAAATCTTTCTCGAATGAGTGAATAGATGTTTTCTCTGGAGAGCCAAGGTGAGAGGACAGTTGGGGAGATACCCAGTGAGTAAACTTGGGAACTTTTCTTAGGAGAGAAAAATATTTTCAAAACCTACTCTTCTGTTGTGTGGCGCTAAATGTGCTTTCCTATGTGGTCCCTCATTTGATCCCCACAAACCCTAAGAACTAGAACAGGTATTACTATTCCCATTTGGAAATGAAGACACAGAAGCCTTGTGAGTTTAAGTCTGGACTCACGAAGTCTAGGGGGAGTGAATCGAATGCAAAAAGCCATTTGATTCCAAGTACGGTGCTTTTTGCCCTAAACTGGGGTGAGTGTGTGTCTAATAGAGCACAACGAGACAAGTGTTCTTTCACGGATGATGAATGTTCGAAGATAAATCCACAGAGGAGAGCTTGCATTCCTTTAGGCCAATGTAGCATCATTGGAGCGAGGGTATAATCTCGAAAGGGCTGTGATGGATAGGACCCATCTGGGTGTACAAAGCCTGCTGTGGAGTTTTAAAAAATAAGAGTCTGGCTATCATTTTAGTCTAGAACGGGAGCTGAGAAACAAATAAAGGTGGGCATATGATGGGGGGGAGGCAGGAAAGGGTTGGTAAGTAGGGCCATGCCAGGTCGAGTGAAGGTGCCCACAGTGTGGCAGCCATGGGGTTATGGATGTCAGTGAGCTGTGTGGGATCGAAAGGAGTGATGGGCAGCTGGGGATAAGGGGTGGCCAGGAGTGCTTCTGCGAGGGTGGGGAGCGAAGTGGATGCCCCAAGCCAAGGCCGGATCTTGCCGAAGTCCATATGGTGCCCTGAGTGCGGGAACTCTCTGAAGTGTGACTTCTATCCATGGCTTGTGTCCATTTCCTGTGAGCTCCTTTATTCTCTCTCTACTTCAAATTTTCTCTTTGAAGACGCTGAACTACAGTCTAAATTGGATTCTGGGAGAAAAATGGGACAAAGATGCCACCTTCATTCTTCACTGATTCATTCTTTCAGTAGGGGCTCCTCGTGGGTGGTGGGTGCTGGCTACTGAGCACCTGAGATTGAGTCTCCCGGGGACCCAGAGGGTGTCCTGAACAGAACAGGCTGTCCTCCCCCGTGCTCAAGCAGCAGCCTCCCTGCCCCACACCCTCAGCCACACATGAGTTAGGGATGCTCGTGTGTCTGGCACTTTCTGAGCACTGGCTGCCGCCCCAGATGGGAAAGCACTGGAAGTTGGTAGGAGACTCTGTAGCCCCATCCATCCCTGCCCAGCATCTCGGTCCCTCCCTCGTCTCACCTGTCTGCTTGGACTCTCCATCTCTGGCCACAGACCCTTGGACCTCTGCCTCCCCATCAGGTCAAGGTACAGATATGCCCTGGTAAAAGGACCTTGCTCTGGGAGATCCCTTGCCCCCTGTTGCTTGCTAAAATTTCACTCACTTCCTCCAGCAGCCCTCAGAGGTACCTGTTTCATAGTCGCAGAGTCAGTGTTAACTTGTCTTCCTTATTTCCTTCCCTTTGCCTCACTTAGCGCTCATGGGAATCACACCACTAATAGCCGTTACCACACTTAGAGGTGGTAGTTCTCAAACCTATCTGGACAATGATGACATCTCATTTATTTAATTTATAAGAGCCAAAGACCAAATTTTGTCTGAAAGCAGACACTATCTCATGCTAGTCTCTAGTGTATGGACTAGTGGCAGAGAAGTACCAGCAATAGAGGAAAAGTATATGGGGGGAAATTATAAATTAAGAAAATTCTGTTCATGAACATGGTTCTCTTCCTCCAAATGAAGACCTGGTAATTATGAGACTCTGGAAACAGAGCCCCCTCGGTGTGCTGTGAGGATGAGGCAGCATTTGAAGGAGGGAGTGACGCGGGAAGGAATCACATGCACTGCACACCTACCATAGTAGGATCAATGCTGGGGGCTTTACAGTGAAGTTTAGGTGTCATTGAAGGTGGACCCAGAAGGCTGGAGAGGGTTAAAAATAGCCAAGGGGTCCCTAGGAAGCTCTATGGCAGCATTTTTACCCCAGAGGAATGATAATAATAGCTAACACTTCTAGTAATGCTTATGCTATGCTCAGCACTGTTGTTTTTTAAACCACTTCATTGAGATGATTAATATACAAAAAGCTGTATTTAATTAATGTATACAACTTGATGACTTTGTAGATAAGTATATTCCCATGAAACAATTACTATAATCAATGCCATGAACGTGTCCCTCATCTCCAAAAGTTTCCTCCTGCCTATTTGTCCATTCATTCATTCATTCATTTTATTCATTCATTCCAGTACTGTTTCAGGTATGCTTGTATTATCACCATTTTACAGATGGGAAAACTGAGGCACAGATTGTTAGTTAGAAAGTTAGTTGCCCAGGGTTACTTAGTAGACGTGGGCTTCTTGGAGTCTTGTGTTTTTAACTACTGCCTTACCCAGTCTTGCTGAGAACCCGCCCAGCAGCGTTCTCTGCTCCCCACCAGCATGTAGCCTCACTGAGTAAGGGGGGCAGGGAGAGAGAGAGAGCATGCCGGTGACCCCAGGGCTCAGCGCTAAGCTGCAGCAGCGCTGAGACTCTGTTTTCCTCAGAACTGTGTCCTTCCTACCCACACAGTGCTCAGGAAATATTTGTTGACTCAATGAAGGAATAAACTTGGATTCTTTGGAGCACAGGGCTCGTGTAGCTCTTTTGTTAGCAGTTATTTCGTGGCCTTCATTATGACCCAGTTTTCTTTTTTCATTTGGGTGAAAAATAATTTTGGCATTTAAACAGCATTACCATTTTCGACTTTTTAAATCTATCCCCACCATCAAATTCCCCTTTTGGCATTTTGTCTCTCCTAATATACTTAAAAACATCTGTCTTTGTAGTCTTTTTCTTCTTTCTTTTGAATCTATGATGCATTTTAACAAAGGGTATTTTACATATGCAAAATAGCTGTATTTTTATTTTAGTTTATTTGATTTGTTCCATAATAGAGGTTAAGAATATAGCTTCTTGATAATAAAGGACTTACTTGCTATCTTTCCAATTGATGGAATAGGCAAAGAAAACACCATAATTGTGTGAAACGGTCTGACTTAGAAACCAATTATAAGGAACATAATTATCTACTAATAAAATATGCATGTAAGTCCTCGGTTGCTGCATCTAATGTCGCTGTAGACAAATGTGTAGCTAGCAGAAACTTGCATAAAGTAAATTGAAAGCCAACCCTTTCTAGATTATGTCTGAAAATCTTGTGACGGCCAATATCTCAGAATCAAAAATAATATCTATTTTTTCTCCAGCCAGCATCTCCCCATCTCCCCATGTGGATGTGTGTGTCTGTGTATGTATGTGTGAGGGTGTGAGGGTGTGCGTGCATGCATGTGTGGAGTGATGGGATGGCTCAGAAGGGATGTCTTCTCATTGGAAATTAAAGTTCACAACTCCCCCTTTCTGTCTACTGATGATTATCAAAAATTCAGTCTACGGGTTTCTCTGAGCTTCAAAGCCTGAACTGTAAGGTTCTTTTTCTTTTCTTTTTTTAATTCTTTTAATGTTTATTTATTTTTGAGAGACAGACAGAGAGAGCAGAGGAAGGGCAGGGAGAGAGAGACACACACACAGAATCTGAAACAGGCTCCAGGCTCTGGGCTGTCAGCACAGAGCACAAGGCGTGGCTCCAACTCACGGACTGGAGATCATGACCTGAGCCGGTCGGAGGCTTAACCGACTGACCCACCACGGGCCCCAGTGCTTTTTTTATCATAAGGATGCAAATGAGTAAAAAGCTCCCCTGGTCCCCTTAGAAAGCACATCATTACAAAATACCCCTTTGCCCACCTCAGTTTCCATAAGCTGTGGACAGTGGAACAAAGGAATTGAATACCCCACACTTTCTCACAGTGTATCAGCAGGGCCAGGGCTGTCTGCTCTGGGGAAAACAGGAGATGCTTCCTGTGGCCCCCCTCTCCCTCCTCTTCAGGGCTGTTTGTGAGAAGCCTGCTAGGCTGGGGCGGGCTTGCCACCGCGGGGTAGAGCTGCACAGCCATTCTGCCTGAGGCATTCAGAGCCTCACTCATCCCTGTAACATCAGAGTAAATTCTTGTCCCGAGGCCGGTCAAGCTTGTGTCATTGAGATTATGCCTTGTGCTTCCTTCTTCCTATTGCTCTGCTTCAGCCTCCTCTCGATTATATTTTATCAGTTCTAAAGGCATGTTTTTTTTTTGGGGGGGGGCATGTTTTAGCATCTTTGAAATCCGGGATGCATGTTACAGTCAGTAGTTGTCATAGTCTAATTGGCAGCACAGGGACACAAAGCAGTGGCGTGCTTTGTAATCTATGATGACTTAGGTCCGCAGCGACTTCAGTCATAGCAGGTCTACAGGCTTTGCAAAACTCTCCCCATCCAGCCTTGTCATCTGCTCCCATTTCAATGTACCAACTCTGTCCTGAAGGACGTGCTGTGAGCAGCCTGTGGCCCCAAACACACACTGCGTTTTCCTGCCAGGCCGACTCTGTTCCTGACGTGTCTTCTGCCTTCAATGCTTTGTCCAGCTCTGCCCGTGGAAATTGGTCCAGCTCAAAGACTCAGATGTATGTGGAGTCTTCCCTGATTATTCCCGTCCAGAAATTATCCCTTTCTTCCTTAAAATCTGTACAGAGATCTGTTTGTGCCTCCTCGTGGTATTTAGAGGCTTTCTGAAAACTGTTCATCAAATTGTTTTTCTTTCCTAATAAATTCTTATTCTGATTTTCCTTGGTATATGTAAGCAAAAGATACATTTAAATCCTCAAACAGTTGCTTTTCCATGGGCCATTTGGGAAGGAAGGCTTAGAAAACTCTGATTCAGATACACTATCTGCTATTAATTTTGTGTGAAATTTTCTCTATGTAAGGCTCAATGAAAGGACATGAAAATACAAGTACTTAAGAATATTTTAAATGTCCTATTATTTATTCTAAACATTTCATATTTTTTCAAATTTAAAAAAAATCTAAGGAAAACAGAAAAATAGAAATGTTGCTGAATTTTTCATGTCCCCTCTCCCACCTCTTTGATCCCTGGGGAGAAAGCAGGATAGATGATGAGCCCATATTGTGGTGGGGAGGTTGGGAGGTGTTTGCCTTAAATGCCAGGGCAGAAACATGGATTTAACTCTGCTTAACTGGGAGGAGCTCTTACAGAGAGTTCTGAAATGAGGGAAGCGGTAAGCAATTTTCCTGTCTCAGCTTACGGAGGACACTGTTGTCTCTCAAAGTCCCCAAGGGCCTTCCACACCCCCCAGCAAACACTTACAGAGCTTCTGCTGTGTCCTGGGCAGAGGGTGGCTTGTGGACGATGGGTGTCTGGCACTGGGCTTTCCATAATGTGTACTCAGATGAGCCAGGCATTTTCCAGGCCCTAAGTTAAAGCAGTGAGAAACAGCAAAGGTTTAAGACTGAGGAGTAGAAGGGAAGGACTACAATAAAAGTAGATAAATAGGATAGAAGAGTTTCAGAGAGTAAATGATGAGTTCAAAGAAATCGGCACTGACATACTTGTAGTTGAAGAAACCCTCTAACCTATTATCAGTACGTGCATCTTAGTGTGGATGAGTCTGGGAGCATTTCCATAGGCAGATTTTAGAACAGTGGGTGTGGGGGAACCCTGAGCACTAAGGGGGAGAGGGGTGCTACTGAGGGAGGAAAGAGTGACAGAGCAGGGGGCTTCTTCCCCCTGTGTTCCTGAGACTGCCCTGAAGGAAGAGCCAGGGACCACGTCTGCTCTGGTTTTCCCGTATGCAAGAGCTGTCTCTGTCTGCCGGTGACTCAGGGGACCCTGAGAAGCTGGGCTCCACCCCCAGCGTCTGCCCTCCGGAGGGCTCCAGGGGGCTGGCCATTGCTATGCTGTGCTTGCCATCTGAATGCTTCATTCACAACGCGGCCTTTACTGCCACACAACTTGCAAACGTTGGGTTTGACTGGTCACCCCTGTTGTCATCTTTCCTCCAGTCCACAGAGTCTCATTCACCCCTGGCGACACAGTACATAAAGAAAGGTGATGAGTCACTGGAGCGCCCAAGAAAAACTCGCTTCTGTCACTTCTCCTAAAGACTCCGAGAGTTAATATAGCATCTAAGGCGAGGGAGCCTTTGTTATCTGGCAAATAGGGATTCTAGTGTGTTCTCACGCCCAGTCACTCAAGATTCATCTCTGCAGGAAACTTTCCACCAAACAAAAGCATCGCTTTCTTACTCCCTTAAGTTTCAGCTGTATTGAATCATTGCATTGATCCGTCTTTTCATGGTTGGTATTCTGTCTTCTAAGTGCGAATGGGATCTGCGGCCTAACTGCAAATCCTGATTGTTTCTCAGAGCACAGCATACAAATACTGTTCGCAAAAGGCCCTGTAGTCTTCCACAGAAAGGCTGATTGGCAATGTGATTTCTTTATTCAACTCCAACACAACTAAACATTTATTGAGTGTCTCTTATGGACTAAGCTTTATGTCGGACACAGGAGATGCAAAGATGCAATTAAGAAACTATCCCCACCCTTGAGTTTCATTGATTCATTTATTCAACAAAACGGTGTTCTAGGCACTGGTGATACCATGCCAGTGTTACCTCATGGCGGTCACATTACAGCAGGGGCAGGAAACAGATAATACAACAGCAGGTGACGATTGATAAGCCTTAGGAAGAAAGAGAAAGCAGGTAATCAAGTCTATGTGTGTCTAACTATTTTAGATGGGTGGTCATGAAAGACGTCTCTGAAGAGATGGCATTTGGGTAGAATTCTGAATAAATCCGGGATAGAGCGTGTGTTACCTTGCGGGAGGTGGGTTGTCTCGTGTGTCTGAGCAACAGCTAGAAGGCAGTGGCTGGGCTTGGTGAGCAGGGGGAACTGTGGGAGATCTCGAAGGCCAAAGAGCCAGATCGGATTGTGCAAGGCTTAGAGGACACTTTTGGACTTAAATTTTATGCTGTTTTATTTTGATTTTTGCCCTTTGATTTATCTTTAGGATATGGGATTTTAAAAGTTTATTTACTTTGAGAGACAGAGAGTGAGCACAAGCAGGGGAGGGACAGAAAGAGAAGAGAGAGAATCCCAATCAGGCTCTGCTCTGTCAGCACAGAACCTGATGTTCAATCTCACAAACCATGAGATCATGACCTGAGCCGAAATCAAGAAAAGGGCACTTAACTGACTAAGCCACCCAGGCACCCCTAGCATATGGGATTTTAAAAAAAAGAAAAACTTAAAAAAAATTTTTTAATGTTTATTTATTTTTGAGAGAGAGAGAGAGAGCGCAAGCGCATGTGCAGGGGAGGGCCAGAGAGAGAGGGAGACACAGAATCTGAGGCAAGCTCTGAGTTCTCCGCACAGAGCGTGATGCAGGCCTTGAACCCACAAACCATGAGATCATGACCTGAGCCAAAGTTAGACTCTTACCTGACTAAGCCACCCAGTAGCCCCCAAAAAGAAAAACTTTAACTGAAGTATAACAAACACACAGAAAAATACACAAATCCCAAGTATACAGACCGAACATACCTATGTAATCAGTACCCAAGGTTGAGAAACAGAATTTCACCAGCTCCCCATCCTAGTGCTGCCTCCCAACCATCCTTCCCTCCCTATAGAGAACCACCATCTGGATTCCAGAATCATAGACTGATTTTGAACTTCATACAAATGAAATCACACAATATGTACTCTTTTATGTCTTCTTTCATTCATTCAACATTATGCTTGTGAAATTCTTCTGTGTTGTGTGTTGTGTTTGTTCATTTGTGTTGCTGTATAATAATCCATTGTATGAACATCCCACAGTTCATTAATCTATCCATTTGGGTTGTTTTCAGCTTTTGGCTATTTCCAATACAGCTCTTATGAGCATGCATTTATGTATCCTTTGGTATATGTGTATGTTGATATAAATCTAGGGGTTGAATTGCTGGCTTGTGGAATAAATGTATGTTCAACTTCAGTAAATAGTGTCAATTTTCCAAAGTGTTTGCATCATGTTTCACCCCCATCTGCGTTTTATGAGAGTTCTAGTTGCTTCATACTCTTGCCCGTGCTTGGGATAGCTTGTCCTTTTGCTTTGTGTGTGTTAGCCATTCTGCACACCACTGCATGGTGTGCCATTGGAGTTTTCATTTGTATTTGCCTGTTACTCATGAACTTCGGCACATTTTCATTTTCAGATGTTTATGGGCCACTAGAATATCTTATTTTGAGAGGTCCTTGTTCAAATCTTTTGCCCATTTTTTTTCCTGTTAATCGACTTTTTGAAAAGTTTGTAGTTCTCTATATATTCTGGACCCAAATCCTTGGTTGGATATTTACATTGCAAACATCTCTCACTCTGTGGTTTGTATGTTTATCCTCTTTATGGTGTCTTTTGCAGGGGGAAGTTCTTAATTTTAATGTAGCTCTTCTATTATTTGTATTTTTTCCTGTCTTAAGAAATCTTTTCCTCTTCAAAGCTAACAAAGATCTTCTGTTATGCTTTTGTGTTGCAATTTTATTATTTAATCTTTCACATTCAGGTCTGCAGTCCATCTGGACTTCATTTCCTTGGATGATGTGAGGTAGGCATCAAGCTTCAATTTCACACATATGGCTAACCATTTGACCCAGCCCCATTTATTGTAAAGGTCACCCTGTCTTCACTAGACTTAATTTCCAGAGCAGTGAGAAGCTGTTTGAGCCTGTTCTATAAGGGATCGGCATGATCAGATCTGTTTTGAGAGAATCGATATGACTATGCTGTAAAGAATAGATAGTGAGAGGCAGGAGTGAAAGCAGGGAGCCTAGGAAAGAGGCTGTTGTAAATAGGCCAGATGAGAGATGGTGGGTGCATGGAGGAGGGTGGTAGCAGTGAAGATAAAGAGATATATTTTGAAGATCTTGGTTTACAGGACCAGCTCATTAATTGGATGCAGGGTGTGACTAAAACGACAGAAGTCAAATGTGGCTACAAAGTTTTTGACCTGAACAATTAAGCAAATAGTGGAGAACCACTGGAGGGCACCTGGGCTCTCCAATATCCATGAAAACAATTCTTGCTGTCAGACCTGTGTTCAAATTTGATTTAAAGTTTTATTTGTAAACATGTGGAAGAAAATATAAGTTGATTAAGTCAACACTAACTTTCTTTGTCTTTTGTCTACTATTGAAGTTGAAAAATGAAACTACTTCTCAGACTCCCTTGCAGCTAGCAATGGCCACATAATAACATAGTCTTGTCAACAACCAGTTTCAGAGGTGTCTTGGAGCTTCGAGTGGTGCCTGATACATGGTACGTGCTGTAATATTTGTTGAGTGAAAGAAGAAAAGAATGAAAAGTATAAATGATGTGATTCAAGACATCGATGAAAAGAAAAGGGAAAGTGATTGAGAGCAAAGGGTGAGCAGCTGGCTTTGGCAAAATAGAAGGACAGGTTTTCTCTGACAGCAGATCATCAATTGTCCTGATGATCACTAAGTCCAAGGAACTTCTTTTATTCTTGACTTTGACTCCAGTGAGTTAATGTTGATTACCCTCTCTGTTTTTTCCACTTTTATCCTTTCTTCTAGTTCTCTTATTTGTCTGNATGGGCAGCAGATCAGAGAGCCGCTAACACCCCGGGTAGAAGGAAGAACAAAAGTAAAAGGCCTGGGGCAGGGGCCTGGCCTCTTGTAGGAAGAGAAGGCAGGTCAACGAGCCAGAATGGAGGGCTTCTGGGTGGGGGTGGGGCCGATGAGCGCAGAGAGGGAGAGAAGTTGGGGTTTGTGCTGTGCTCCAAAAGGGATGGGAAGCCAGCTGGGCCATTTAGCAGCGTTATTGAGATATAATTCACATACCATACAATCCACCCATTCGATGTGTACAATACAGTGGTGTTTATCTCATTCACAGGATGTGTGCAAACTCTACTTCAAAGGAAACCTGTACCTCTTAGTGGTCACCTTTCTATACCCACCCCCAACCCCATGTAACCACTCATTAAGTGCTTTTATTCTTCCTTTCAATCTGAGTCCTCTTATTTCTTATCTAATTGTCCTGGCTAGAATCACCCATACGATGGTGAATAGAAATGGTGAGAGACAAAAAACAGATGTCTTCGACTTATTCTTGGTCTTAGGTGGAAGGCATCCAGTTTCCACTATTAAGCACAATGTTAGTAGTAGGGTTTTTATAGATGCTTTTTAATTGGGTTGAGAAAGTTCCTAACTCTTCCTATTCTTAATTGGTAGAGTATTTTTGTCATGAAAGTCTGTTGGATTTTGTCAGATGCTTTTACTGCATTTATTGAGATGATCATATAGCTTTTCTTTTTTATTATATTAATATGATTTATTATATTAATTGATTTTTAAATATTAAATCAATCTTCCTGGGATAAATTTCACTTGGTTAATGCTGTATAACTACATTTATATGTTGCTAGATTTAGTTTACTGATATTTAATTGAGGATTTTGTGTCCATATTCATAAGAGATATTAGCTTATGTAGTTTTCTTGTGCTGTCCTTGGTTTTCATATCAGGATAATACTAGCTATATACATGAGTTGGGAAGTGTTCTCTCCCCTTCAATTTTTTGGAAGAGTAGTAAAGAATTGGTATTAACTCTTTAAATATTTGGTAGAATTCAATGGTGATGCCATCTAGTCCTGTTGTGGGTAGTTTATTGACTACAATGCAACCTCTTCGCTTGTTAAAGGTCTATTCAGAATTTCCACTTCTTTTTGAGTCCATTTCAGTAGTTTATGTCTTTCTAGGAGTTTGTCCATTTCATCTACGTTATCTAAGTTATTGCCACACAATTGTTCTTAGTATTCTTTTACATTCCTTTTTATTTCTGTAAGATTAGTAGTAATATCCCTTCTGATACTTCTGACTCAAGCAGTTTTTTCTTAGTCATTCTTGCTAAAGAATGATTTCTTGATCTTTCCAAAGAACCCAGAATTTGGTTTCATTGATTTGTTTATTATTTTTCTATTCTCTAGTTTGCTGATTTATCCTCTGATCTTTATTCTTTCTTTCTTTCTGTTTGCTTTTGATTTAGTTAGGGTTTTTTTTTTTTTTCCCAGTGTTTTAAGATAGAAGGTTAGGTAATTGACTTAAAATTTTTCTTCTCTCTTAATATAGTTATACATATACAATACAACCATAATACCTTAGAGAAGCTTTTAGGGAAGGCAGGTGCCTGAGAATCTGACCCTAATAAAAGACTATAATTTGTGCTGCCAAAATCTGGAGTCCTCTCCTGGATGGCTCTTGGTTTGTAGTCAACTGAATGAGTTTTCAGATTTATAAGGAAAGATCTGGAGAGAGACATAGGCAGGGAAAGGACTCTTCATGATAAAGTGGGAGAGTCAAGTTTTTTTGCCAGACAGATGTCAAGCCAGGCAGAGGGACTCTGGGGAGTGACATAAGCAGGGTGGCATCCAGGGTGGGGCACACGATGCAGATAAAGCCACTTCATGCAAGCAACAGGACCAGGTGCAGCGATGGAGGGAGAAAATTCAGCAGGTGCTGAAATGTAGAACCAAAGAAGAATATTAGGCAAAACAGAAGCTTGGGGGAGAAAAGGGATCAAGGCCACTTTTATTTAAGTATTATGAAATAAATGTGACTTCCCAACACTGGTAATGTCATGGCCAACTAGATAGTCTGGCTTTGTCCATGTCTCTTTGCCCCTGACATGAAAAGTGAGTCCTTTGAGAACATGACCTCCAACACAGTTTGGGACTAGGTTGTTGAAATCATCAATGAGCTGAGCAGGACATGAATAAGAATGGAAGCGATTGGGGAAGGAATTCAGAGGCTGGGGGTGCTGGGGCAGGCCGAACAGGGTTCAGGGATCAAGGAAGAGGGTTAGACAAGGACTTAACCAGAAGAAATTCAGCCAGAACTGGATTTCTAGCAGCCATGTTCCCTGAGAGGAGAAGTGGGTCCAAGCACTGAAGGTCCAACCAGCTGGGCTGTGAGGCAGACAAGGGGCTCTTGCCCTGGTTGGGGACTGTATTGTCAGGTGTTTTTTCTAAGGGCAGCCACTGACAATTGACCTTTATACGAAGTGTTGCTTGAGGTGCCTGGGTGGCTCGTTCGGTTCGGCATTCGGACTCTTGATTTTGCCTCAGGTCATGATCTCATGGTTCTCGAAATCAAGCCCTGTGTTGGGCTCCCTAGTGGCAGCATGAAGCCTGTTTGGGATTTTCTCTCCTTCCTCTCTCTGCCCCTCCCTGTTCATGTGCACTCTCTCTCTCTCTCTCTCTCACACACACACACACAAAATAAATAAATAAATAAATAGATAAATAGATAAACATGAAAAAAATTTTTAAAAAAAGAAGTGTTTCTTGAGTGACTTTGCTATGTTTGGGTAATACTAAGTAAAGCAATGATTTATGGGCAACCGTTGAGAGCAGCCATAAACCCAGCCCTGGGCTGGCAAGTAATATTGCTATATTCTCTGGAAGATCTCCTCTTCAGAGTTTATTATCCTTCTCGGGGCTGTAGTCAAATAAAGTTATGTTTGCTTAAACCGAATGTGCTTATCTGAGCTGTCTCCCTTTTAGGAAAAAAGAATGGATACAGTGACATAAATCTGCAGGTCACCATGGAGATGAGACTGACGGGCCACGTGCCGTGCCGTAGGAGGGAGCAAATGATGCCCAGGGGGATGGACACATTGGGAGAAAAAGTGAAAGCAAACCATTGCATTTGTACTGCCCCAGTCCTGGAAGTGGATTTTGATTCCTGTCACACACAGCTCCAAGGTGCCTTAGGAGCCGAGACCCTTCTGTGTTTGCTTATTTGTTTAGCAAAGGGAAATGTCCCCAGTCTGGCAGACTTCACCAACTGTTTGCCTGGAGGGAATCACAATGAGTGAGTGAAACTGGAAGGCAGGAAATAAGGCTTGAACATAGGCTATTCTTTTTTGAAAGGGTGTTTGTACAATGGCTATGTAATGTTCTGTCTGACAAAACAAACCATAGTTTAAGAAGTTAGTGGTTTCGTCACTTCTGTTTCCTCAGTGTCACATAGTAGGCACTCAGTAAATATTGCCTTGGTGCTTTTGGTTTATTTTCAGTTTTTGTCTTTCCAAGCGATGCTGCCGTGAACATGGCTACCTACAAGCTCTGCGTGTATCTCATTTCCTCCGGATAAATTCCTAGGAGCGAAATCCCTGGCTTAGAGCTGTACTTCTCAGGTACACACGGGTCTTGTTAAAATGCAGGATCTGATTCTGCGTGTCTGGGGTGGCACCTGAGAGTCTGTATTTTGGGGAAGCTCCGGATCCTGCTGATGCTTCTGGTCCAGGGACTACGCCTTGTCACCTGAGGCTCTAGGGGAGGACGTGGGGCTGTTCACCTCCAGGGGGTAGGTTTGAATGCATCGGGGCCTGGCGTATTCGGAAAAAAGAGAAAATTAACCCTTGGTCTCCAAAGTCAGTCCCCAGACTGTCCAGATCTGTGCTCTTCCTTTATTAAATATGAGAAAGAGTAAAGAAATATCAGTGGGGAGTTCTGTGATCTGTTTGGAATCAAGTAGGTCCACTGAGAACCCAGAAAATTACTAATGAGCTGATAAATAGACTGCTGGCAACCTGCCAGTTCTCAGGAGCATCCATCCAGGCCCCACAGGGGAACAGGTGATTGGGGGGGTCAGCTCAGGCTAGCTTTGCTGGGGACAGTCACACTGCCATCTGCCGAACCCTGCCTGGGGCTGAGAGCAAACAGCTCCCTCCTTCCTGTCTCCACCGTGGGGTCTTGAGGGACACTTGCCTCAGCTCAGCTCTGGGTCAGCAGGAACCCTTTTCTCCAAAGAAACTTGCCCCAAGATACCTGTTTTCCTTCTACCTGGGTTTACTCCTTCTTATGTTTAAGTCTCCTTTGGAGACTGTTCTCTTCAAAGCAGCACTTGGGGGACCCACCAGAGAGGGGTGCGGCAGGTCGTGTGCCCCCAAGAATTTCCATTGCAGATTTACAAACGGAGTGTGAGGAGCTCGCCAACTGGTTGACCTCCAGGGATAGTTTTGAAAAGCTGCCATGGTTTTATCAGTTCTTATTAATGGTTTCATTTGGAAAGATTTGCCCCTGAGGTGATTTTGTGAGATGCTATCTAAAACCAAAACAAAGAAATGATTCACCAAAACCATCATTTAGCCTGCAAGGGGAAAGAAATCATTCCTTCCATAAAGGCCTTTATCTGCTAAGAACTAAACGCTGTGAAACCCTGAAACGTAAATACTACATTTATTCTCAGACAGTCTGCTATGTCCCGTGTTTCTCCTTGTTTGATCACACGAGAGAAAATTTCATTTCCAACAGGCAGTTTCAGAGAACTGACCACCCGGGCCCCGAAGGAGTGCTAGAAAGGTCTTGCAAACACGGGACCTGCTTCCACTCATCCACCTGACCCAGCTAAGGAGACAGACCAGAGGCACTGGGACCCAAGCCCTGAAAACGCATATTATAAGACTGAGCAAACACAGACTAGCCTGATATGTACAGACGTCTGATCTCCCAGGAGAAGCAGCCTTTCCCCTCCCCTCTCTGCAGGTCTGGGAACCTTGTCGCCTGTGTGGAGCACTCTANCTGCTGGCAACCTGCCAGTTCTCAGGAGCATCCATCCAGGCCCCACAGGGGAACAGGTGATTGGGGGGGTCAGCTCAGGCTAGCTTTGCTGGGGACAGTCACACTGCCATCTGCCGAACCCTGCCTGGGGCTGAGAGCAAACAGCTCCCTCCTTCCTGTCTCCACCGTGGGGTCTTGAGGGACACTTGCCTCAGCTCAGCTCTGGGTCAGCAGGAACCCTTTTCTCCAAAGAAACTTGCCCCAAGATACCTGTTTTCCTTCTACCTGGGTTTACTCCTTCTTATGTTTAAGTCTCCTTCGGAGACTGTTCTCTTCAAAGCAACACTTGGGGGCCCACCAGAGAGGGGTGCGGCAGGTCGTGTGCCCCCAAGAATTTTCATTGCAGATTTACAAACGGAGTGTGAGGAGCTCGCCAACTGGTTGACCTCCAGGGATAGTTTTGAAAAGCTGCCATGGTTTTATCAGTTCTTATTAATGGTTTCATTTGGAAAGATTTGCCCCTGAGGTGATTTTGTGAGATGCTATCTAAAACCAAAACAAAGAAATGATTCACCAAAACCATCATTTAGCCTGCAAGGGGAAAGAAATCATTCCTTCCATAAAGGCCTTTATCTGCTAAGAACTAAACGCTGTGAAACCCTGAAACGTAAATACTACATTTATTCTCAGACAGTCTGCTATGTCCCGTGTTTCTCCTTGTTTGATCACACGAGAGAAAATTTCATTTCCAACAGGCAGTTTCAGAGAACTGACCACCCGGGCCCCGAAGGAGTGCTAGAAAGGTCTTGCAAACACGGGACCTGCTTCCACTCATCCACCTGACCCAGCTAAGGAGACAGACCAGAGGCACTGGGACCCAAGCCCTGAAAACGCATATTATAAGACTGAGCAAACACAGACTAGCCTGATATGTACAGACGTCTGATCTCCCAGGGGAAGCAGCCTTTCCCCTCCCCTCTCTGCAGGTCTGGGAACCTTGTCGCCTGTGTGGAGCACTCTAATGCCTCTGTTGCTTCTGATCTTACAGAAAGCTATTTGTGAATTTATCTTAACTCCCTATATTGTAAGCTTCTTGGAGAATGTTAGATCTGGGTCAACTTGGGAGGCTTTGTAATGGACTCTCCATCTCTTACGAGTGAATGACTCATGGAGGATCAGGTAGAGACAGCTTAACAGAAGAAGGATTCCTGGAGGAGGTGACTTTCCTTCTAGCTCTTGAAGAAAGTGATGATCTTGGGTTTGGTGAAAATATCTCCTTGATTTTCCTTTTCTCTGTTTTGTAGCCTTCTCTGTATCCTGTTCTTATTTTATATTTTATTTTTCATTTCATTTTTAAAAATTTATCTATTTTTGAGAGAGAGAAAGCAAGCAAGGGAGGGGTGAAGAGAGAGGAAGAGAGAGAGAGAGAGAGAGAGAGAGAGAATCTCACGCAGACTCCTTACCGTCAGCACAGAGCCTGATGTGGGGCTTGAATGCCCCACAAACCATGAGATCGTGACCTGAGCCGAAATCAAGAGTCGATGCTTAACCAGTTGAGCCACACTGTTCTTATTTTATTTATTTATTGTTTTTCCCCTTTAAAATAAAATTTTATTTATTTATTTATTTATTTTTTACAAATAGTTTATTNCATGGCCAGATTTCATTGTTTCTCATTGCCATGGAGTATTCCATGGTATAGATAAACCACAATGTTCTTATTTTAAATGTGACTAATCCTCCAGGCCCTGTCATGAGTTTCTCTCTGTGTTGGTATCATCTATCTATGTCTACACCCTTTTCTTTGATCATCTTAACCCTCATCTACATTTATATGGCACCTCCCTTCCTCCTAAACTTCCATCAGACATGCTTGTGGACAAACTTGGCTGCAGATTCCTCCCATTTTCCTTTGTCATTTGGGATCTCAAGATATGATTTTACTGGCACCCCGACTCTTTCTGTAATTCCTTTGCTGAACCCTCGATTCACAATTTCCTCAAAGCCTTTTGGTGAGTGGTTTATCTATACGATGGAATACTACATGACAATGAGAAACAATGAAATCTGGCCTTGCGCACCTCGACGCCGGGGCCGTGCTGCCTGCTCTCGCGGTTCAGGAAGAACTGACTGGAAAGTCCCAAAGCTAAGTCTATAGTGTCACCCTTCAACTCAGCCCAGATAGTGACGTTTGGTAAGTGACGTTTGGTAAGCAGGGGAAGCTGATAAGCGGGAGCAATTCCCTCCCGGACATGTTTCTAATCAATTAAAGCAGGTAAGTCCTATAAATATGTACTTCCCACCAAGGGAGAAAAATACAGCCCTTAAACATTTAGTTTTCCTTGAATTAGCCCTATGCAAAGTAGCTGCTCTCCTCTGCAGTGAGAACCTATTCACCCCAGAGTCTGCTTTCTAATGAACCTTCCAGAGGCCCTAGATTTGAATTTCAAAGAGCCTTCTGAAGGGTCCAGAGTTGTATCTTTACATGTAGAAACATTCAGAACAGAAAAGAGCATGGAGATAATTATTTTTCTCATCATCTATATTAAAAAGTCCTTTTCTCGGGGCGCCTGGGTGGCTTAGTCGGTTAAGCGTCCGACTTTCGCTTAGGTCATGATCTCGCGGTTCGTGGGTTCGAGCCCCGCGTCGGGCTCTGTGCTGACTGCCAGCTCGGAGCCTGGAGCCTGTTTCAGAGTTTGTGTCTCCCTCTCTCTCTGATCCTCCCCTGCTCACGCTCTCTCTCTCTCTCTCTCTCTTAGAAATAAATAAAAAAAAATATTTAAAAAAAAAATTAAAAAAAAAAGTCCTTTTCTCAGCTTTATTGGCTTATAACTGACAAATAAAAATTGAATACATTTAAGGTGTACAGTGTGATGTTTTGATACACGCATACTTGTGAAATGTTTACTACAATCAAACTAACACATCCATTACCTCCTGTAGTTACCTGTGTGTGTGTGTGTGTGTGTACAATTAAGATCTACCCTCTCAGTAAATGTGAAGCGTATAATACAGTATTTTTAACTGTCTGTGCAAATAAATTCTCAAATCTCCTGTGGGTCAGGGTCATGGCCAAGGTTGAACAGTGAGTGAGTAGGAATGAGGGCTGAGATTACCTCATAGGAGCACCATGCTCCTTAAACTCCTGTTTTCAGAGTCACAGGAGGAAGGTGTGGGGAGGGGGAGGCAGGATGAGACTCAGGAGGAAGGGGGAGGAGAAAGACAGTGACTCATGCATCCACCTACATCTTTATGGTCAGACCTTATTACTGAGCAGCTTGAATGAGCCTGGGTGATGTGCTGGGCTCCATAAGGTTTAAGGGTGCAGTGACTCAGTCCTTTGCACCTGATCTCAGAATCTGGCTGAGGAGCAGAGTGAGGACACCAACTCTTGGTGTCCTCTTGGAATACACGGGATGCTGTGTTATCATGGGAGTTTCCTAAAGTGCTCTGGGAAACCAGAGGAAGGCGAGAGTGACAGTATCTGGGGCCAGCGAGAAGGCTTCAAGGAGGAAGAGAAGCAGCAGGAGGAGGGAAGGGGGGAGGAAGGCGAGTTTTTGCAGGAGGTGGTCACCCAAGCCTGCTCTCTCCTCTGAGAGGGTGAAATCAGGGAAAGCCAAGAGGAACAGAACTCTTTTGGAATTTACCAGAGGCCTGAAATAAACTCAGGATACTATTGGCATTTGGAGACTGCCATGAACTATAAATAGAGAGTAGAAAAGATATTCAGAATATTTTCTGAATGTGGAGGAAATTCATAAATGTTCCCAGCACTGAGGCTGTTCCATTAGAGCTGGGACAGGGTAGAATCCATTGGATGATGGCTTTCCTTTCCCAGGGAGGCTGAGGAGCTTGAGAGCCCAGGGGGACTTCTCAGAGCTCAGTGCTCAGCGCTCCTTACCCACATGGCTGTGTGGCAAACAGAGACCACACTGAGCACAGAAGGTGCTCTGGGATGTCCATCAGCCAGTGAAGCTCACTGGCTTCTCAACAGCTTAAAAATACTCGACAGTGCTTCCTTATGACTTATACTCTTTGTATAGGAGAATCCAAAGAAAGTAATTGACGGGGAGCAGGGAACTTCTGCATTTTCCAGAAAAAGAAATCTTGGGGTGAAAGAAGCAGATGAGGTTTCTGACCCTACTTTCTCTCTAGCCTCAGTTTCCTCATTCATAGCAGAAGGAGGCAGGGCTGGCGGAGCTCAAATGCGCCTTCCTGCTGAGACATTTTCTTAGTCTGAGCAACATGCAGCCCAGCAGCTGTTTGCAATTACTCAGCCAGGCAGCCAGAGGATGTTCTCTCTCCACCATGTTTCTGCATCTGCCAAACTGAATTCTTTTTTGGGCAACATCTGTTCTTATTTCCCACGTGATGCTGTCCCAGTTGACCACAGAAATAATTACATACTTATTCTGAAGTAATCAGTTCATTGAAATCCCTTTCAACAAGATAGCAGATTTCACTGGGAAAAGTGACATCTCAGGAACAGAGTTCGTCTTGGGGACCACAAATCAGGGAGCTTACTGGTGCCTTTGTCTTTGGCGCTGGTGGGGAGAGGCAGAGATGACTGCCATTTGGAGTCATGCTAGACCTAAAATAACAGCCTTTCCTCTCCCTGCTCTTCTCTCCCTCGGAGCTGAGCTGTGAGAGGGCTGCTCACAGACTCTGAGCCAACTCTTATATAAAGTTCACGGTAACAGAGGTAAAGGAAAAGAGCACCTTCTTATAGCCAAGAGTAACACAATTACATATATTCTATTTCCTTTGTTATCTGCCTAAAAGATCTGAATTAAGCCAGTAGTAAAAAAATGAAAATAAATAAAGTGTGCCTGAGACAAACTCATCTCTTTTTGATCCCTGGAACATAGTATGAGTAAGGGTTTTGGGTCAAAGGGTGATAATAAGATTCATAATCATTTTAAGGAAATGAGTGAAGGTTTGTAGAGCAGAAAATAACACTGGAAAGGCAGACTAGGTGTTAGATCTTTGATGACCTTGTATGACAGGTTGAGCTTTTGTACTGCATTTTATGGCAAATCATTGGGAGCATCTGAACATTAGGTTTAATTGGATTTTACATCTTTCTTATTTCAGCCTAACCCCCTTTGAGGGAACGGAGCACAATGTACCATCTATCCCTGTCATATATTGTTCTGAGCTCTACATACTTCCCTTTTCTTCCTCAAAAGATGGTCTTGCATAAATGTTTTCCAGGAAACTGGGTTTTCTGGGTTTTGGTGGGACTGCTAAACCTTTTAAAGGCAGTAGTTATGAAACTTGTCTGTGTTCATTTATTCAGTGAACTATATATTAAACACCTCTTATATGTCAGATGGTATTCTAGGTTCTAGGGATAAATCATAGTCCTGACCTCAAGGATCTTAACTGGGGAGGGAGGGATATATTTATTGTAATGTAGTAAATGAGATAGAAATAAGCACCCAGAACGGGGTGCGTGGGTGGGTCAGTCAGTCGGTAAGCATCCGACTTCAGCTCAGGTCATGATCTCATGGTTCATGAGTTTGGGCCCTGTGTCTGGCTCTGTGCTGACAGCTCTGAACTGGGAGCCTGCTTTAGATTCTGTGTCTCCCTCTCTGTCTGCCCCTCCCCTGCTTGTACTCTGTCTCTCTTTCTCTCAAAAATGAATAAAAAACATTAAAAAAAAAAAGATGCACCAGGATCTGTGGGATTATAGAGGGTCAAAGGAAAGCTTTTTAGAGAAGATGAAACAGGCTCTGTGGGTTAATGGATAGCCAAGAGTTAAGTAAACAGGTCAAAAAGGGTGCAGGAGCATTTTAGGCAGAGGGATCAGTTTGGTGTGTACAGTTAGGTGTTATGAGAACAGAATGCTCCAGAGAGAGGGGAGCAAAAGTCAAACTGTTAGAGCGGGTACTGAGGAACCAGAGGAAATGGAGGCAGGCAAGGAAGAAGCTTGTTTTAATGACCATGCTGCTTCTAGAAATATGTAAAACAGGATTATCTCAAATCCTTCTGTAAATGCCCAGAAATTCTGGACAAAATATACCAAAGATTCCTCTGAATGACTGAGGATCTTTGAGAAAACGAGAGGAAATTCTCTGGTTCTAGAAACAGAAGGAACTGAATATCAGAATGGTAAGCCCTTGTTTATCCCTTGGGTTAGAGGAGAGCATAGAACAGGTGGTCAGTCTCTGTAGTCTAGGAACTTGCAGTTTAAGACCCACAAGGCAACAGGCCATGTGACCATGAGCTGATAAAAAAGACAGAACTGGAACTGAACCAAACTCCTCCTTCAATCCACATGCTCAAGAGGCTCTATACCCTCAGCAAAAGGGGACTAGGAAAATTTGTGCACTGGCACAGAAAGATAACAAAAAGCTTGTTTGTCTTTGGTTGGAAAAAAGAGATCTCCCTTCCCTTTTCCTCTAAATTCATAATCGCAGGGTTGGGCTTCATCTGAGTTTTGGGTAGTAAGTTTATACTACCCATATGATCCAGCAGCAGCCAAACCAAACATTTTTCATACAAATGGTTTCCAGATTAGGGATACAGCAAGGACTCCTTGCAGGAATGAATGCAAAAGTGTTCTGAAGGAGACAAGTACTCCCACACAGGACGTAAAAGTGTGTGTAGCAGAGACAACGAAAATCAGGTTAGATCCCTAAGAATTTTCAATAACTGAATGCCAATATTTTAAGGATAATGTAAAATAAATATATGTAAGTGATTAAATACAAAGTGATTGCATACAAAGAAGGATTTAAAATCATAACAACAAGACAACATGAGAAAATAATTGGCAGATGTGAAAGACTCACATAGAACTTTTGGAAAAAACCATCATTGGAAAAACAGTGAGTAGTTTAAACAGCAGAGTAGATACCATTAAATAGAGAAAGAGTCAAATGGAAGATACAACTGAAGAGATTTCCAAGAATGCAGCACAGTGAGAGGTAAAGAGAAAAATATGCAAGTGATGTTAAGAAATGTAGAGGATAGAATGGGCACATACAAATCATGTCTATCAAGAGTTTTCATAGGAAAAATAGAGTAAAAGGATAAGCAATATTAGAAGAGCTCATGACTTTGAAGTTCCTTGAACTGGCAAAAGATATGAATCCTCAGGCTCAAGGAGCACGATCATTCCTGAAGGAAAAGACATATAATGCCACTTCTGGACAAATGGTTTTTTTTGGAGATTCAGGATTTCAAAGACAAGAAAAGATTCTATGGAAACCAACTTGACAATAAACTATTTGTAAAAAAAAAAAAAAAAAAGAAAGAAAAAACGAAAATAGAAAAAAATAGAAATTTTTGAAATAGAAAAAAAAAAAGACAAGAAAAGATTCAAAGAAACCAGCGAGAAAAGACAGATTACTTAAAAATGAATAAAATTAGAATTTTCATAGACTTCACAACAACAATATAAGCCAAAAGATAATGGAATGATATTTTCAAAATGTGAGAGTATCAACCTAGAATTCTCATTCTAATTAAATACTCCTTTAAGAGTGAGGATGAAATAGAGACATTTTTAAGTTCAAAAGTTGGAGGACTTACTACTTTTAGGGAACGAAATGCTGAAGGATGTACTTTAAGAAGGCAATGCATTTAAGTTGTCAGCAATGAATCATGGAAATCTACCCCCAAAACCAAGAGCACACTGTATTCCCTGTATGTTAGCCAACTTGACAATAAATTATGTTAAAAAAATAAAAATTAAAAAAAGAAGGCAACGCAACCCAAAAGAAAGCAGTAACATCATGAAGTAATTTTGAGCACAGAACCTGGTAACATGCAGGTAAATTTAAATAAGTATTGACGAATGATAGTGACCAATTCAGTGCTAAAAAAAAAAACAAAACCAAACACCCATAATATCATCATGGAAGATGAGAACAGAGTAATTAGAGTTAAACTGTTTTAAGATGTTTGTATTTTGGAGAGAAAGAAGAAAAGTTGATTATTTTAAATTTTTTTATGTCAACTGTGTATATTAAAAATTTAAGAGTTACTACTGAAAGAATGTAAATAGAATGCTTAAGTTTCAGACTGGTTGGGAGAGAAAAAAACAATATGAGGCAAATATAATTAATCAAATATGTCAGGAAAGAAAAAGAAATAAACCATGAAAAAGCAGGGTATATAGAAAATATAATATAAGGTGACAGAAATAAATCAAATATATGTGATCTGAATTGTTTTACATGAATTAAAAAGGATAGATTATTAGGAGAGTGAGCGGTAAAATCCAACTATAACATAATTCCGTGACACACACCTAAAACATAATTAATTACACAAAACAAAAATGAAGAGACGGAAAATAGCTGTCAAGCAAATACAAACCACAAAGAGAAAACCATATATGGCCATATAAATATTAGATAAAACCAAGTTAAAGGCAAAAACCTCATTGTTAATAACATATGTCACAGTATAATGCTAACAAACTAATTCAGAGGGAAGATACAAAAATTATTAAATGAGTACAAAAAATGGTGTGAAAAGATACCATCTATACCAGCATTTAGTAATCTGGCCTCAAAATATAGAAAGCAAAAATTGTCAGGATTACCAGAAGAAATCCACAACCGTGGTGAAATACATCATGATAAACTTTTCTCAGTAATTTATCAAGGAGACCACAGATTTAAAAGTGATGCAATATTTTAACAACATAATTAGCAAGATTGATATACATGCACAGAACTCTGCGTACCCAGCATTAAAGAGCCAGTGAGAATTCAGCTTTACGCGCTCTGAAGAGAACAAAGCGTCAGAGGATGGTGTGTATACAGTGGAGGGAACTTAAGGCAGGAGTGACTGTGTGGAAGACAGCTCTTTTGCCAGTTGTGGCCCCAAACCTCAGAACTGCCATGAGAGAGAAGACTGCTTTATTCTTGAAGCCTCTGTATTCTTTGGGATGTCTATTACAACATTCTACCCTGATAAACTGAAGTTCTAGCAAACGTTCTTTTTTAATTTTAAAATAATTTTAGATTTACAGAGAAGGCAAATAATAGCACGAAGTTTCCACATGCATTTCACTCAGGTTCCCCTAATATTAACAATTTTACATATCTGTAATACAATTATGGAAAGTAGGAAATTAACATTGATACAATACTATTAATGAATTCTGCAGACCTTATAAGAAATTTTCCCAGTTTTCCACCGTATCTTTTTTCTGCTCCAGATTCAATCCCAAATTGCATTAACTGTCTTCTTTTTTTTTCAAATTTTAATTCCAGTATAGTTAACATTCAGTGTTAAATTAGTTTTGGGTGCACAATATAATGATTCAACACTATGTTACTAGGCACTCATCATGATAAGTGTACTGTTAATTCCCCTTCACATATTTTACTCATCCTATTCATCCCATTCACCTACACCCCAACTCATTTAGCATTATATTATGACATATTTCTTATTAACGATGAAGTTTTTGCCTTTAACTTGGTTTTATCTAATATTTATATGGCCATATATGGTTTTCTCTTTGTAGTTCGCATTTGCTTGGCAGCTATTTCCCATCTCTTCATTTTCGCTCTGTGTAATGAATTATGTTTTAGATGTGTGTCATGGAATTAGGCTATGGCTGGATTTTACCCCACGGTCCCCTAATAATCTCTCTTCCCCACATTTTAGGTATATGGTGTCATACTGTATATACTTTTATTTTGTGTATACCCTCATTGGGTTTTAATTTTACCGCTTTTGTGCTTCCTACTTTTCTTACTCCTATTTATAATCTTTCTTTTTTACTCATAGTCTCCTTGAATATTTCTTGTAGGGCTGGCTTCATGGTCATGGATTCCTTTAACTTTTGTTTGTATGGGAAATTCTTTATCAATTCTTCTATTCTGAATGATAGCCCTGCTGGATAAAGTACTGTTGGCTGCAGGGTATTTTTCTTTCAGTCCTTTGACTATATCATGCCACTACCTTCTAGTCTGCAGTTTCTGCTAATAAAAAACCACTGCTAGCCTTATGGGGGTTTCCTGTGTATGTAACTATTTTCTTTTCTCCTTCTACTTTTAAAATTCTCTCTTTATCACTGCTTTTTGTCATTTTAATTACTATGTGTCTTGGTGCAGACCTCCTGGGGTTGACTTTTGGGGGGACTCTCGTGCCTCCTGGACCTGAATTTCTCTTTTCTTCCCCAGTTTTGGGAAGTTTTCAGGTACTTTTTTCTTCAAAAAATATTTGTCTTTTCTATTTCTGGGATCCCTATAATGTAAGTGTTATTATGGTGGATGGTGTCCCTGAGTTCTCTAAGTCTTTTTTTTACTTCTTCTTTTCTTTCTCCTGTCAGCTTGATTGCTTTTTCTACTCTGTCCTCCAGGTCACTGATCTTTTCTTCTGCTTCCTCTGGTCTGCTGTTTATTTCATCTAGTATATTTTTAATTTCAGTTATTGAGTTCTTCACCTCTGGTTACTTTTTTATGTTTTTTAATCTCCTTGTTGAGGGTCCCACTGAGGTCCCCCAGTCTTTTCTAAATGCCACTGAATATCTTTATGACCGTTAATTTAAATTATCTATCATTACTTTAAATTCTTATCTCCATTTTGTTTGGCTTTCTTGCTGTGATTTTGTCCTATTCATTCATTTTGGACACAGTCCTCTGTCTCCTCATTTTCTCTAACTCTTACATCTGTTGCTATATGTTAGGAAAGTCAGCTATGTTTCCTGCTCCTGAAAGTAGTGGCCTTATGAAGAGGAGTTTCTCTAGTGTTCTGCCGTGTGGTGTCTGTCCCTTCACCAGAACCTGGCCCTTCAGGGGTATCTCCTATGTGTGTTGTGTGTGCTCTGCTGTTGTGGCTGAGTCACTTTTGCCTTTAATCCAATCATCTGCATGGCTTTTTTTTTTTTTTTTTTTTTTTTTTTTTTTTTTCTTTTTT
>NW_027527955.1:1565038-1571030 GCF_008692635.1 Crocuta crocuta
TTTTATCTAATTCCAAAATTTTTAGTGTCTTTTTTTTTTTTTTTTTTTTTTTTTTTTTTGCCTGTTGTAGGCAAGGTGTGGTCCTTGTGTTGTTAGTGGGCCAGTTGGGGGCCACTTTGGGCTTGAGTTGAATCAGATCAAGCATTTGCCAGAGATATAGTAGCGCCAAACTGCAGGGCACTTTCCCTGTGTTGCCTCCAGGGAAGCTTTTGTCGGTGGGCAGGGCCTGCAGTCAGACCAGATATCTGCCTCCAGCCCACTGCTGGAGCTGCAGTCTATTGGTGTTGTGTAGTTACCTTCCCCTCTCCCCAGGCAGTCACTTAGGAGAGTGGTTCTGGCCTCGCTCAGGGCTTCTTACACACTGTCATGTTTGTGGCACTGCTTTGGATGGGGTCTGGAGGGGGCCAGTGACAGGAGAATGTGGGGACAGGACACTCAGCACCAGCAAGGTCCTGTAGCTGCCTGGGAAAACTCCTGCTGAGGCTAGGCAGGTTGGAGAGGGATGATCTGCAGAAGTACGTTGGGGGTGGGGCTGTGGTATGGCCAAGTTGGGTAGAGAGTGTTGGTGCTGGTTCCCACAGTGTCTATGTGTCTGGACTCAGGGGTGAGAAGGGAAAAATGGCACCCATCAGCTCTTTTGTTCTTTGAGAAGTCTCCCAATGATCCCTGCTCCTCCAGCACATGCTCTGAGATTAGTAAACAAATCTCCCTCTCTAATACCCTAGATGTTTTTCAAGCTGCTGCTTCTATGCTGTATCTCAGAGGGATTGTTTATTGTGCTGTCTCTTTTGGGTTGAGGACTCAGTTTATTCTTGCCCTCTACCTCTCCCAGAGCTGAGCCTGCTGGTTTTTTAAAGTTCCTGGTGTTAAGTCCTGATGATTTGTAAGAACTTATAAGGTTAAACCCTTCTGGCTTTCAAAGCCACATGTTACGGGGATTCATTTTCCCCATGTGGGTTCCCTATGCCTAGAGTGTCTACTCCTCTCCCCTCTCCACACCCTCCATGTCCCTCCCTCCCGTGGATAGTCCAGAGGGGTCATTTAGCTCCCAACCATGGTTTCCCCCACTCCTACCCTCCTTGATGTGGCTTCCTCTTTACATTCAGCTGTGGAGAATCTGTTCTGCCAGTCTTCAGGTCATTTTCCGAGTTATTTACACTAATGTGGCTGTTATCTAGTTGTATTTGTGGGATGAGATGAGATTAGGGTGCTCCTACTTTTCCATTCTTCCCTGGAAGTCTCTTGTCTTCTCCTATTTTTGACAATTTCTCAACCTTCCTTTGTCTTTCATGACCTTGACTCTTCTGAATACTGGCCAGTCACTTTTCAGAATGCTCTTCAATTTGAAATTTTCATTTTTCTCATGATTAGATTGAGGTTATGATTTTTTGACAAGAATACTGCAGAGACAATACTGTATCATTTCTTAATGCATCATATCACAAGGTGCACATGGTTGACATGTCCTTTTACTGCTGATGTTAACTTAGTCACTTGTTTAAGGTCGCATCTGCCAAGTTTCCCACTGTCAGGTTACTCTTTTCTGCTTGTGATTAATAAATATCTTATGGGGAGATACATTTAGACTTTGTAAATACTGTTTCTCATCAGAATTTTAGCCAGAAATGTTAGCATCTATAGATAATTTTTGTTTTTACAGGAGGGGTCTTCTTTTTGGCAGGCGTCTACACAGGGTGTACCCACTCTCCTCAGCCAAGGGGTGGGCTGGGCAGCACAGACTCTAATACCTGCAGGACCTAGCAGTGAGTAAGAGGCCATGGTCTGGGCAGGCCCCATGGTCTGGGCAGGCCCCATGGTCTGGGTGGCCCTGGATGTGGTAATGCTTGTTATGGGCTGAGTTGTAACCTCCGTTCAGATTCAAATGTTGAAACCTTCATCTCAAGAAGGGGGCCTGGCATTTCACACATCTGACAAACTCCCAAGAGAAGCAGGTGGTCCAAGGAGCACCCTAGGTAGCAAAGCTTTGGAATGCCTTAGAGTCCCGGAGTCCTGAGCCTTGCCTTTGAATTGAAAGCTCTTTAGTAATTTCAGAGGAAGATTGGGAAACTTATTAGAGCTCAATTCAGCAACTACTTTGAGCACTTTCTAGAAGCAAAGCCTGTGGAGTAGCCCTAGGAGGGTCGGTGACAGCTCTTCCAGGGGGAAGGGAGACCATGCAAGAATCTGTCTGAACTGCCAGGCCCTCTATAGTCTGAGGGGAGCCAGTTTTATCTCACTGCAGGTATAAAGGATGAGGCTTGCCCATCAGTCATGTAGGGCCACTAGGAAGACAACTGTTTCATCAAAGCTTAAGAAAAACGAGATTAGTTTTTGAAAAGAGTGGGAGGCAGCTGAGAGTTATTTGTTGATGTCAACTGGCCTTGGAAATTCTAAATGAGATTCTCTTTCATTTGCTGCCCTTGGGTCGGGCTCCTTCTGTGGAAGCATCGTCCTCTTCCTGTGCCTGCCTGTGAAGATGCCTGGCTCAGGCTCTCTAGCGGTGGTCAAAGTCAGGTGGGCCTCCCCAGGCCCCGACCCCGTGTCATTTTAATATACCTTCCCTCCACCAACAATCAAGGCTCCTTCAGGAGCTGCGGTAAGGAGCAGTTTCTGTGCTTCACATGGCTCTTTGTCCAAAGCTCTGGGAAAACAATTTGTGATGGAAATTTGGGTGCAAGTCGTTGCTGAGAATTACAAAATGGTGGGATTATTATTATTTATTAATCAGCCTAATTAACCGCCCCTTCCCAAAAAGTCCAGACGACTCAGCCTGAGAGGAATAAAACTGAGCTCCATTTGATTTCTTTAGTGAAACCTACCCCCAGATCAGGAGGGAATGGTGTGGGTCAAGCCTGGGAGAGGGGTCTGTTGGACATCCTGTGAGACAGAGGGCCCTGCGGGAGCCAGGGTTTCTGTAAGGGATTGTTTACAGAAGGTGTCGGGCCCACTGAGTTTTTCTTTGCTTCTTTTGATAGATAGAGCCCACACCCATGACTTGTGACCTGTCTCCTGTTTTTCCCGTGGCAGGATGTCATTTTCACAAGAGCAGAGCAAGGGGGATGGTGGTTTCTCATCTCACTCATGCCAGAATCCACACCCCCCCAAGGGCCCTAGCACTGGGGAACTGAATGCTTGCCATCCTCCTTTGCCCCACAGCTCTTTAATAAAGCAGTTCTGAAACAGTCAGCTGGCCCTGCGCGTGCGCCAGGCTGCTCTCCCTTGGAACCTGAGGACCTCTAGGAGGTCCCCTCTGGCACCTCAGGGCATGGAACAGAAAGGCGTTTGCGGTTTCTGCTCTGTTTTGTTTTCCAGCTTTATTGGGATAGCACTGGCATGGAACATTATGTAAGTGCACAGTACGTTGATTTCATACACTTACATATTATTGCAAAATGATGAATTACCACCCTAGCATTAGCTAACACCTCCATCACTTTACATAATTACCATTTCTTTTTTGTGGTGAGAACCTTTAAAATCTACTCTCTTAGCAACTTCAAATATGCTAATAATGCTGTTTTATTAGCTATAATTCCCATGTTGTACTTTAGATCCTGAGAACTTGTTAATCTTATAACTGAAAGTCTGTACCCTTTGGCCAACGTCTCCCTATTTCCTCCATCCTCTAGCCACCATTTTACTCTGTTTCTCCTGGGTTTGGCCTTTTTTAGATTCCACATATAGGTGATACCATATAGTATTTGTCTTTCTCTGACTTGCTTCACTTGGCACAATGCCTTTTGGTTCATCCAAGTTGTTACAAATGGCAGGGTTTCCTTCTTTCTCATGGCTGAATAATATTTCTCTCTCTGTATGTATTTTGGAATATTATTCAGCCATAAAAAAGAAGGAAACTCTGCCATTTGTGACAACTTGGATGAACCTGAGGGCATTACATATACTACATATAGAGAAGGAATCTTCCTTTTAAAAATTATTTTAAAGTTTATTCATTTTTGAGAGACAGAGAGCAAGTGGGGGAAGGGCAGAGACAGAAGGAGACACAGAATCTGAAGCAGGCTCCAGGCTCCAAACTGTCAGCACAGAGCCCGACGCAGGGCTCGAACTCACAAATTTTGAGATCATTACCTGAGCTGAAGTAGGATGCTTAACCATCCAAGCCACCCAGGTGCCCTGAGAATCTTTCTTATCCACTCATCTGTTGAGGATTAATGGTTGTTTTCATATCTTGGCTGTTGCGAATAATGTTGCAATGAACATAAATATGTAGATATTTCCTTGAGATTCTGTTTCATTTCCTTTGGATGGATATATACCCAAAAGTGGGATTGCTGGATCATATGGTAGTTCTCATTTTAATTGTTTGAAGAACTTTCATATTATGTTCCATAGTAGCTGCACCAGATTGCATTTCCACCACAGTGCACAAGGGTTCCCTTTTCTCCATTTCCCCCTCAACACTTATCAACTCTTGCTTTTTTTTTTTAACTCTTGTCTTTTTAATTTTAGCCATTCTTTTTTTTTTTAATTTTTAATGTTTTATTTATTTCTAGGAGAGAGAGAGAGAGAGAGAGAGAGAGAGAGAGCATGAGCAGGGGAGGGTCAGAGAGAGGGAGACACAGACTCTGAAGCAGGCTCCAGGCTCTGAGCTGGCAGTCAGCACAGAGCCCGACGCGGGGCTCGAACCCACGAACCACGAGATCATGACCTAAGCGAAAGTCGGACGCTTAACCGACTAAGCCACCCAGGCGCCCCTAATTTTAGCCATTCTAATAGGAGTGAGGTGGTGTCTCATTGTGGCTTTGATTTGCATTTCCCTCATGATTAGTAGTGTAGAGCATCTTTTCATGTGTCTATTGGCCATCTGTGTGTCTTCTTTGGAAAAATGTCTGTTCAGATCCTCTGCCCTCCTCTTAATAGGATTGTTTGTTTTTTGGTGTTAGGTTGTAAGAGTTCTTTATATATTTTGGGTATTAACCCTTATCAGGTATACCATTTGCAAAATCTTCTCCCATTCAGTAGGTAGCCTTTTCATTTTGCTGATAGTTCTCTCACTGTGCAAAAGTTTTTTAGTTTGATGTAACCCCAATTTAATTTGCAATGTAAACATGCTTTTAACTCTAGTTTTTGGAAAATTATAGACTTTTTTTTCTTTCTACAAATGCACCAAATGATTCATGACAAAGTAAATTGATAATGATGAAGGCAGACTAACTATAATTTATAATTATAAATCAAGAATAGGTGGCTCAGTAAGTTGGGCATCTGACTGTTGATTTTGGCTCAGGTCATGATCCCAGGGTCATGGGATCAGCCCTGCGTCGGGCTCTATGCTGAGCATGGAGCCTACTTGGGATTCTTTCTCTCTTCACTCCCTCTCTCTCTCTCTCACTCCCTCTGCCCCTCTCCCCCCACTCACATGCTGTCTTTCTCTAAAATAAAAAAAAAACTTAAAAAAGAATAGTAGCAACTCTAACCAACTGAAGACAACGTTTACAATGCACTAATAGCAGAGAGTTATTTCAGAAAATTGTGGAAATTATAAATCTTTACCCATGTACTTTTGTTGCCAAACATTGTGTGGCTGCCAGACTTCTTAGGAGAATATTGAATGAGTGGCCCCAGTAAATTGCAGTCGCAGGTTAATTTTGGTTTATGAATTCCATTTTTCAGTTTTTGTCCATAACTCATTTAGTAGATTACTACTGAATAGCCCTAATTTGTGGTTAAGAGACAGTCTGAGGGATAGCCTACAAAGTATGGAGGATAGGGTTTTCATGTTTGGATCCTGTTCAGACTCATCAGGTGGTCTATAAGGGGATGTGCTGGAAGAAAAATATTGCTCTGGGGAAGGAAATTGGATGGTGGTCATATCAGAATAGCCAGGGGGCACGTGTACTTTGGAAACAAAGGCGTGTTTTATTTCGTTGCTTTGATTTGCTTTTAGTCATGATATTTAATTTCTTTTTAATTTAAAATAATATATTAAAGTAGGGCATGAAATTGTTTTCCCAGCTGGGAAATGTTTTAG
>NW_027527955.1:1571109-1598129 GCF_008692635.1 Crocuta crocuta
TGAAATTGTTTACCCAGATGGGAAATGTTTTAGAAAGCTGTTGGATCATTCATCATGTAAAATTGGTGTGAGTAGAGTGATAAATTAGTCCCCAAATTTATTTATTAATAGAATCTGGTTGAAAGCAATGGGTGTCTTTACTCAAGTCTCTTGCCTCAGGTCCATTGCCAGAGGCTACCAACCCCCCACTCCCCACCTCTCCTTGCCCTCCAGTGACCCTCCGAGCCTCTATCCTACCACTCTTCTTGTAACCCTCTCCCCTCCGGTCGTAACTGGCATTCTTATTGCCTCTCAATCAACAAGACATGTTCCTGCCATAGGGCCTTTGCACTGGCTGCTCTCTCAGCCTGCAATGTTCTTTCCTCAGACACCGTTGTTGCTCACTCCCTAACTTCACTTTTAGTCCTTTTTTCAAACTCATTTTCACAATGAGGTCTATCGTGACCATTCTCTTTGCTCTGCAAACTGCCCTCTTCTCCTTTCCGCTAACTCCTGAATGCCCTTATCCTGTTCTGTTCTTTTTGTTTTTTCTTTTTAATAGCACTTATTTCCTTCTGACATACTATGCAATTTATGTAATTATTGGTTTGTGATATTTATTAAGACATGAATCTATTGAGTGAGATTTGGAAACCCAGGTCTCTAATATTTGGAAGGTCTATTTCATCATTGTTTTGTAATCCAAGGAAGACAATTTTGAACAATTGTAGACTTTTCTGATTGGGCAAGAGTAACATGCTCTCATATTTTTTTTTTTTTTTGAACTGCTTACAAAACATAGGTTTTCAAGACTTCTTCAATCAGCATTGTTTACCAATCAGTTCTAATCCAGTTGGCTTTTAGGCTTGCACACTTGCTTAATCTTATCACTTCTCCTAGTCTGCAGAGGATGCTGCTTACCACCCACATGCCCGCTTCAGGGTCGAGACACCCATTCCCTAGCTGTCGGGAGTGTCAGCTGCTGATGGCTCTCTGGGACTTGCCTTCAGTGTAAAGGAAGCATCTCACCCAAAGTTACACCTCCCTCTGGGCACCCCACATCCACTGACTGGTTGGGGTGGGGTATGAAGGCCTAGCCTCCTTGACTCATCTGAAGTCAGTTCTGAAGGGCCAGAGCTGAGGCTTTTATCGCAACTGCATCGTAGTGCCTAATCCAACTTTCCCTTTCAGTTGTCCCTCCAACCTTCCCCACTAAACTTCCTGCACAAAAATCCTCATCTCAGAGTCATTTAAGAAGCACTCCACCCAAGACAATTAGAACTAGAAGTGGGACTTTAGAGCTGGATTACCTACGGGGTGGCTGGCAATAAGGGGCCCATCACTGATGTTAAAGGGTTTGGAGAGTTCCTGGCAGGCTGTCGCAGGAGAATTGTTGAAACTTTCACCTCTGATTTGGGATAGGATCCTGGAATGTTGATAGAAGGAAATGCACTGGTGGTGGAAGCAACATCATGGGCATTTGAGAGGTCCTGGAAAGTAGTGACTCTAAGGCCAATGAAATTGGATAACTTTTATTAGATGCTGTCAACTAAAGAAAGACAATCAAAGGCTGAGGGTAAATCACTAATTTAAATTAGTGAGGCTGATCACTAATTTAACATGATGTGGCAAAGCAAGAGGGCTTTCTTACAGTGTATAGAGATACTCTTATCTCCTGCAACTGGAAGGTAGAAAAAGCTGTGGATCTGGCTCAGGCATTAATTATAGGGTTTTTGGAACTTTACATAAAGTTGAATTTAGAATCTGGCAATTCTGGCACATCAGGGTCAAGGTCCAGGTTAGGAATTAGTGGGACCCTCAAACTTGGAATAAAGACATCTGGGTTGATGCACTTCAGATTCTTCAATCCCTAAATATCCTAAGAAGTACCCCACTCCTCTCTGTTAAAGACTATCATTCCACACCCAGGTTTTACTTAATGAAAATTAAAAGGCCTCTGACTTACAATACAAAATTTCCCTCCCTCAGGATCTATTCCTACCTCTCCAAATAATCAGTTGCATCCTAACCTGGATGTACAACTATTGGTTTGGTCTAGGGAGGAAAGGTACTAATGGAAGGAGCTGCAGGTCTTAGCCAACATTTACTGGCCAGAGCCAAAGGAATCTGTCTGGGACTAGATCCTGAAGGCAGAGGATCAAAGGTGGCAGAGGAACACTTGGAAATGAAGAATTTATTGATGATTAGCATTCTGATTTCTGAGAATTTATTGGTATGGTAGGATACGGGATTTAATGTATTAACATGCTACTCTTAGAAGCTTGAAAAAAAACAATGGCTCATGCAAAGTAAAACAGAAATTCTAGAATTGCCACTGCAGACAGTGAACTTCTACTCTCTAAGACCAAAAGACTTAAGAGTAGTTGGCATGATAAAGTTGGAACACTATGCAAGGGTAGAAGGCCTACCAGCCCACTGTAGTCCAAAGGAAGGCCCAGCAGACACCCAAAGAGACAAGGAACACACTGGTGAGAGCCACCAGCCAGGCTGATGGGTGATTCTGTTAAAAAGCTGTGATCCTTGAGAGCAGTGGGGATCATAAAATCCTGAATGATAGACTCCAGGTGGTGCAATGTTCTTTATGAGCAAAAGAGTGAAATAGCTGCCTTGGGGTTCTGGTGTGTAGAGAGCCATGAAATGACTAATGGAACATGGTGTCCTGGAGCAAGATAGGTGGGCTGCCAACAAGAGCATTGTTCAGTTGAAGCAAGTAAAAAAAATCAAGTATAGATAATCAGGATGCTGAAGGCACCTGCCTTAATAAAAAGTCATAATTCCTTGCCCCGTTTCCTCATCGGAACCAGTTTTCAGGACCGGAACCCATTCACAAAGGAGAGGCAGATCCTCCGGAGGAACAGTCCTGCAACACTACAGCAAATGTATATGGTAATGAGTTTCCCAGTCCTTCCCCAAAGGAACTCTGGCCATTTACTTGGGTAATGGGGAGTGACAAGGGGAATAACCAAGCATTTCAAGGACTGTTGGACGTAGGGTCCCAGTAATTGTAATCCAGGAATCTAGCAACTGAAGCATCATCATGGCCACCTTGTTACAGCAGGGACATATGGAGGCCAGATAGTAAATGGAGTCCTGGCCAGGCTTTATTTCACAATATTTCCACTAGGCCCTTGGACTACCTTGTGGTCATTTTTCCCACTCTTGAATACATATTTGAACTGGACATACTTCCCACATCTGAGCCTGGGAGTATGTGGTAGGAGCTAATACAGTGGGGAGGGGGCAGTGGAAACCTCTGAATCTACATCCTTGCCTCAAAGGTAGTAAAACAAAAATCATATTGTATCCTGGAGGAAATGGTACAGACCAGTGCCACTCTTAAAGATTTATGGGATGCATGCATGGTTAGCCCTTTCATATGTACATTTAGTTCACTAGTTTGCGTCCTATAAAACCACATGGATCCTAGGAGTGGATTCCTACCAATTCAGCTAAGGAGAAGATCTAATTGCAGCTGCTTTGCTGGTATCATTACTAGAGTAGATGAATATGGCCTCGGGCTCATGGCATAAGGCCATTCATCTGGCAAGTATGTTGTCTTCTATTCCTATTAAGAAAGAGTGCTAGAAGCAGTTTGCGTTCATGTGGGACAAAAAACAGTTTACACTTAGTCTTTCTCTAGCTTTTATGTTAACTCATGGCCTCTGCCTTATTACAGTCAAAGGGGCCCCGGACCATCTGGAAATTCTGTAAAACATTATATTGGTCTACTATACTGATGACATTATGTTAATTGAACTAATGACCAAGAAGTGGCAAGTATGTTGGAGGCCTTGGTAGGACACATGCCCTCCAGATGGTGAAAGATAAACCTAATCAGAAGGCCACCTTGTCAATGTAGCTTTAGAGGCCCCATGGTCCGAGGCATGTTGAGAAATAAAGCAAACATTATTTCTTCTTGTTCCCTCCCCTAGTAAAACTGTAGCACAATGTTGGATTGGCCTTTTAGGTTTTTGGAGACAGCATATTTCATACTTGGACATAATGCTTGGCCCCGTTTGCTGAAAGACATGGAAACTTTCCAGCTTTGAGGGGGGTCTGGAGCAGAAAAGGCTCTAGAGCGGGTCCAAGAGGGGCCATAGGCTTGGCAGACCTTGCCCAATTTTAGTAATAAGTGAATAAAGGCAGCTGCCATTGCCCAAGAAGACTTGGTGATCAGGGCTTCAGACAGGTTCTGGTTCACTCCATCAGGTAATTCACGAGAAGAGCAGACATGCTAGTATACAGTGAGGGAAATGTAGCATGGTTGGTAGAAGAAGGAGAGGATGAGTATCACCTGGGGCCTGAGATCAGCTGCAGCAGCTGGGGTGACAGTTTGTCCTATTACATTCAGACTCCTAAAGGAAGTATTCTTGGAAGGGGTAAACTGACTATACAAATCACTGGATCCAAGCAGTGCAAGGGTTGGACAAAAGTGCATGCTGTAGTGTGTCTTCCAGAACTTCCTTCAGGACTGAAGAAGAGATCATCTTCGTAGCTGCTAGGCATGTTGGCTGCTGATGGCTGATAGCTAAGCCCCTCCTTGGGAAAAGCCCACATTTAATGACCCGTCCAAATGCTGGGTCAAAGGCTAGGCCACCTGGCCTTCATTTGAGATATCTATGAAATGCTATCCCAGCTTCAGTGCCCTCCACACCATCGGATGGGGTCCCTTGCAACTGAATTACTATCTAACTTCTTCCTCTGCCAAGTCTGCGTCCTCATTCCCTCATGGGTATTGTCTTCAAAATCACTCCCTAATATGCTTTCTATACACACATATCTTTCTCAGGTTCCATTTTCTAGGTAATAAAACTCACAACACTAGGAGATCCAACCTGTCATTATATTAGATGTTAGATTTGAGGCATCTGGAGATCTAGTGATAAATAGAGTCCTGGTCCAAGTCGTAGTTGGTCTAGAGTTCACTGCCCAACTGTCGTCATTTCCCTGGTCCCCGAGTCCCCTAAATGGTTAAATTAGCAAACAGTCTTCAGATTTTCTCTCTTACCTGTGGCTCTCTAACCCATAGAAGAGGCCAAGTGAAGAACTCTGACATTGCCACCCCTTTCCAGTTTCCCCATCTCCAGCCCAGATAATAACTCAGAAGCAAAATCTCATTCTGGTGACATGGCAGAAATTAGTGCCATTCTTAGAGACATATAGGGATGGTGGTCCAGATCATCTCTTTGTTTAATTCATCTCCCTCTGACAATGGACTGCAGTACATTTAATCAAGTGATAGCTCCAATTATGGTTGTTGTGTGTATGTTGTATTTTTACTTGAAAAAAACCAGTGCAGCTTCTGGCTGTAGTATGCAGTATGCAGCTACTGGTATGGAAAATGCATCGTTTTCAATTCATAGCAAGAAAGAGATGCTGAAGCAGTTTGCATTTACTTGGAATAGATAGCAATGTACATTCCTGGCCATGCCTCAGACCTGTGTTCTGTCTTACATTCTTTGTTATAATATGGTCCAAAGGTGCCTTGATTATCTAAACATTCTTCAGAACATCAGATCCGTCCACTAATATTTGCCAATATTATGTTGATTTAGACCTGGAAGTGTAGATGGCAAATACTTTGGATGCTCTGTTAGGACACATGTGCATCATAAGATGGGAAATAAACCTCAAAAAATCCAAGATCCTGGAATACTGGTGAAATCTGTGAGCTCCAGTTATCTGGAAACATATATGAAGCTTTATAGTGTTGTTATGGTAGACCAGGATGTTCTACAGTGTTTCTGGCAAGCTCTGATAGGAGAGTTGAAGAACAGAATCCTTGGCTTCTAAAGTGAGACCATGCCATCTGCAGCAGAGAGCTATTCACTGTTTGAGAAGTAGCTCTTGGTATGCTGCTGGGCCTTGGTAGAGCCGGAGCATTTAACATGGGACAGCAAGGGATTAGAGATTTCCATCACGTCCTGGGTATTTTTGGACTTGCCAAATCAAGCAGGTGCAGCAGCAATTCATCATACCATGGGAATATTACATATGGGATATGAGTACATCTGGAAAACACAAATAAGTCACCTGAATGAATGGTCCAGTTCCTCGTGCACCTATCTCTCTTGCACCAATGCCTCCCCCGTGGCTTCGTTGATACTTCCCGATGATCAACAGAGAAACATCTTGGGTCTTGTTCATAAATGGGTCAGTTCAATATGTGGTTACATTTGATATGCTGCTATATTACAGCTCCACTCACAGATGCCTCTGAAAGACAGTGGTTGGGGAATGGGGAAATCTTCCCAGTGACCAGAGCAGAGAAGATTCAACTTTATATGGGGTAGTTTGAGGTAAGGACATACTTGGATTAATAAACAGTGGAGAATGATTTAGCTTTTTAGTCAGGGGCTTAAGATAAGAAAGATTGGAAGCTCAGAGACAAGGAGGTCTAGAGAAGTGTGAATACATCTAGGGGAGTGTGAGGATCTTTGGGTTCAATTCAATGACCAATTCAAGAAGCATCCTCCACACAGGAAGCCCAGAAAAACTGAGTGCATAGAATGATTCATCCAGCCGAAATAAGGCAGCTTTTCTCCTTGGTCACCTCCTTTCTTGCATTATGGTGCTGTGATCATAGTATTCATGGAGATGGAAACTGAGGCTGTGCACAGGTCCAAGAGCACAGACATCATCACAAGGCTGATCCACCTACTGTCACTGCTGAATGTCAGAGCCATCAGCAGCCGAGGCTGATATGGAATCACCTATAAGGAGACCAACTAGCCAACAACTTGCAGGTTCATTGCATTACAACTCTTCCATCCTGGAAGGAATACTGAGTCATCCCTACTGGAATTATTACATATTCCAGGTATGTGTTTTCCTTTCTTGCCTTTAGTGCTTCTGCCAGCACCACTGGTCCTCAGTCTTTCTGATTTTTTTATATCACTTGAGACCAGTGAAGGAAAGTGAAAATGGGCACATGACCTTGAGATCCACTAGTTCTGTTGTGCTTTGTATCATTCAGTAGTGGCTGACCTACTAGAACATTGGGATGGTCTCTTAAAGGTGCAGATCAGATGCTAGTTGGGAATTGGCACCACAGAGGTTGATACACTGTCCTTCAAGACAGAATAAAAACATTAAACCAATGACAGTGATATTTTTCTCATACTTAGACTAGATGGGTCTAGGAACCAAGCAGTTGGAGCAGGAATGGCCCTTTTCACCATTACTTTCAGCAACCCTCTTGGGGTAATTTGTGCTTCTAGCCCCTCAGCTAGATTAGAGGTCCCGGTCCAAGCGGAGGGATATTCTGCCAGTGGATGCAATAAGGGCTCTACTAAATCTAGCTGCTACTTGTTCATTTCAGGTTCCTCATGTAAATAGGCCATCGGGCAAAGAGAGAAGTTGTCAAACTGACAGGGGTAGTGACCCTGCTTATCTTGAAGATGGTTTCTGCTCCATTACGGGGGCAGAAAAGTTATGTCTGGAATTCCCTGGGTTGTTTCTTGGTGCTTTCATTCCCAAAAGATAATTATAAATGGGCAATTGAAGCAGTCATAGCCTGGCAAGGACATGACGGCCAAGGACTTATACATACTAGAAAGAAAGAGCTGGGTTACCTTGTTAGGTAAACAGCCTAACTGGGCAACACTGGCTGGGTGAGCAACTTAGACCAGTGAGCTGCCTGAAGATGAGGAGAATCTAGAATGGATTCTAGACATGGGGATGATTAAATATCACCTGCAGCCTCGGAACCAACTGGGGCAGAAGGGGATATCACTTCCTGTTATAAGCTGTTTCTTTAGGAAGTTGTGACCGGTCACCACGTTGAGGAAACATTGACCAGACAGTGTGAACTTGAAGAGCAGTACCACTGGATCTCAGTGGTGCAAGGCCAGGCGGCACAACAGACTGTCAAAGCCTTGCTCACATCCCTGGGACCCCACCATTTCAGTAGTGTCCGGCAGGATGACTTTTAACTCTCAGTATCTGCTAGACACCACAGAGCTTTTTATTTTTATTTTATTTTTTTCAAATACAGAAGGCTGCCTGCTTGCCCAGCAAACCAGAGGCCTGGAGAATTCACAGCCCCCATCTGGGAAGCTGCCCTCAGCAATGACAGACAGAAGTTGGTGTGTGGCTACTCCAGCTCCCTCATCTGGTAGGCGGAACAGCTTTGAGACATGTACTTTGCACAGTTTCTTGGCCTTTTTGTGTGGGATAAATTGGCTGCCCCCTGTTTCAGGTGGTTCCATGTGAACATTTTATGAGCAACTTCTCTGTCTCACTTTCCTACTTCTCTGCGGTTGCCGCTTGTAACTTCTACATATACTACTTCTGCTCAAATCCTGTGGCAGGGTCTGCCTCTGGGAGAATGCAAGGTAAGATGGCTTCAGTTACTGCTTCTACCTTTATTTTCCTTTCACATAGGTCTCTTGTAATACCTCTCATTTGGGCTCCTGTGTCTCCATTTGGACTGTTTCCGGGGGCAACTCATCGGCAGATCCTTCCTGACTAAAGGCAATCCAGTCCATGTTGTCTTTAGGCTCCAGGGCAAGTGGGCAAGCATCGTTTGAGGATAATTAAGAAAACAAACCTCAAGTAACTAAGGCAGCTTAACCAAAGCCATGCTGTATCAGTAGCAGAACTGGGAATAGAATGGTTTTCCAAATAAATTGTGTCTTATCACAGAGAAGAGAGTTGGTGAAAGTCTCACCAGCCTGGGAGCACATATGTTAATCTTCGGCCTTCATCTTGCCAGCAGGAGCTGCACATCCCTTAAAGAGTGTGCCAATGATTTCTGAGTGCTTCAAGCTGGCATTCCAGAATTCGCTCAGCAAACATCTCCCAGGTTCTTTTTCTCCTGCTCAGGCTCCTGAGGTCAATGTCCACAGCCCTGGACAATGTATTCCTGATGAGAATGCCAATGTCTTTGCCTAGGGGGGCATTGTCTCCCAATGCTCTGGCTTCCCTGGTAGATGCATACAGCTCAGGAATCTTCCACAACTCTTGGCCAGCCATCACGATGATGTCCCTGGTGAGAATATCCTGTCTTCCCCAAGAGACTGTCTCTGAGGCTCTCAGAGCTGCCACTCCCAGGACGCAGGACCAGGCAACCCCAAACACAGAGCACGGAGCCTTTTCCAGATCTCTGGAGCTGTGCTGTTCGTACCTGGTTTTCATCTTCTCTGTCTTGAAAGCATCTTCTCCAGCTTCTGACCCTCCTGCCCAAATTCCCCGACAGCCCTGATCCAACAAAAACATACACATCCTCCCAAGAACAAATAGCAGTTTTCCTGCACAAAGATGCCTCATCCATTCTTAAAAGGTAAAATGACACAAAATCTCTCCAAAGGCAACTAAATACACAGAGTGGGAAGTGTACTTTACATACAGACAATACTTTTCATGATCACACAGAGCATTTCAGGCATAGCAGTGTCTCAAAAGTCTCTTTCTTCGACAGTTATGGTCTCAGTTTCATGTTAACATGCCCAAATGGCCCCTTGAGTGGGTTTCCTGGAACGAAGGGGCTTCTGAAGGTGTACCCAAGTCTTCCTCTCTTCTTACCCCAAATTCCTTTGAAATGACAGCACTTGTCCTCTAGCACCTGCCCCACCCCACACAGGCTTCCTTCATTCCTGTCCTGTTTTCAGAGATCTTAGGACCAACTTTCCTGGGACCAGTGGTATCTGCAATGTCTCTCCTTTAGTGGCTACAGTGGAAAGTCCCGTGGCCTTCCTGGACATACATGAGCATGGATGCTGATTGACCAGAGCCACAGGTCTGGGGCCTTTTTCATCACACCCATGCCAGCTCATAGTCAGTTTTTAAGCTCAGTCTCAGGTTAGCCCCTGGGCCCAACCCACTGACAAATTGTCTTTCTGGCTCCAAGTGCAAGACTGTTGCCTGATGTCCCTTAGAAAGGAGGGTGAGATTTTGAGGATGGCAGGGCCACGCCTTGGAGGGGCCCCGTGGAGGCTGGCTCTGGGCAGCTCTCACCAACCATCCAGTGGGAAAATGACCATCACAAACTCTCCTGCTGCCAGACGTGATGCCCCCTAGAAAGTGGCTGGACCATGTGAGGACATCTAGGTGGAAGTCCTCACTTTCAATGTCAGTTTGAAAGCCTTCCCGGAGTCCCTCTCTCAATCCAGACCAAACTAAACGAAGCGAGTCTTGGGAAAGCTGACTCATCCTGCTTTGCTCAACTTTGCTCTGCCTCCTACTCAGTCATAAATTGCTGCACAGACTGTGCTGGATAAATTGACATTAAGAGTTATTAAAGGAACGAGTCGAGGGTTTAGAAAATGTGCATCCACGGCAGGCGTCGGCGGTCTTCTGGAAGAGCTGGGGCACGGCAGAGTGACTTGGTGAGTCACCGAGCCAGGGCCTCGAAGCTCCAGCAGTGGGAAGAAACCCCAGGGCTCCGGGAGGCCCAGCACAGCCCCTCAAGGAGGCAGCCATAAAGGAACCCAGTGATGAATCAATGTAGCCTTGTCTGTGATACCAGATTTTATGGTCTGTGGGTTTATGTAATTATTTGGGTTTTGTACAGAGATCTGTGTATTTAAGCCTTCCTTTAAAAATCATTGTTTTCATTTTTGGCAGCCTGGTGGGAGTGAATCTTGGTGGGGGCAGGGACCCTCCTATCGTGCGTGGGCAGCTGGAGCTCCTGTCTGTTGTGTTTCCCTGGATCTCCCCCACTCCAGAAGGGGTTGGTTAAATTAGATCACATCCAATTCTGGTGCTTCTCTTGCACACAATTCTAAAACTCTTGTGTTGCCATTGAAGTGTTTCTGTATGGCTTGTTTCCCCTACCAGATGGTGAGCTCCTGATGCAGGTAGCTGTGTGGCCTTCCCACCATGCTATGGAGACAGTAGGCGCACATTGTTTGCTCGCGTGATTGTGGAGCTGCTTCAAGGACCGGCAGCCGGCATCGGGAGGAAGACTTGTCATTTCCTGTACAAGGGAGCAGATAGATTTGTTAAGATTTAGTGTAAAACCAGCTGAGACCTGTCTGTGACTTAAGTGGCCAGGCTGTAGTGCCCAGGTTTTGCAGAAGGCTTGCTTGGGTGTTGTCTCAGACAACCATGGTTGCCAGATGAGTGACCTCTGGCTAGCAACAGTTAACGTTTAATTACATGTTTGCTGTATGCCAGAGAATGTTCCGCAGGCTGTATGTACATTAACTCATCTAATCCTCACAGCAACTGGTTGAGCTAAGGTCTCTTATTACGCCTGTATTATGGATGAGAACACTGTAGCACACAATAGGCCTTAAGTACCTTGCCGAGGATGGCACAGCTAGCAAGTGATGGAGCCGGGATTTAAACTCAGACATTTTGGCTCCAGACCCTGGGCTCTTAGGCAGGACACTACAGTGCTGTTTAGCAACTTTTGAACACGTACCCCCACCACCACACACCACAACCACAACTACCACCCCTTCCCATCCCTCCACACACTCTCCCACACATGCACCCACACACCTACTCAAGCATCCATCAAAAATTTAAGTCCCTTTTGGAATAAATAGCTTATATATAATGACTATGCTTTCCAGAAATCTGCTAAATCTACATTTCCCCTCTTCCCAAGCACCTTTTTGGCTGTCAGGCTTGGTAGAGGACGCCCACAGTGAATAAAACCTCTGTCTAGGATTTTAAAAGCAATAACGAACACTAGAAATGATGACAGTAATTTGGAGTCCATGGATTTATTCTGGAGAAATCAAGATAGGGACTGACTGAAAATTATATGATTTGTGATATGTATTAAAAGTTCTCAGTTATGTGGCATGTTCCTGGAAAAGATTCAGGGTGAGACTTCCATGTTTTCATTATGCTCCAAATGTTGAGTCATATCTTTATATTCTATTCCTTCAGAAGCTCTGAAGGATGTTTATTGTCCATTAGTGTTTAAGGGGGTATCTGCCTCTCCTACCTGTGAAGTTGTCTGAGTGATCTGCATATGTGCTTTTGATCTAACTGTATCATCACTAGCTGACCGGTGTGGGAAAAGGAACAGCTTGGATTCAGATCTGGTAACACTGGGTAACTACTGACATCTTCAGGACTCAGTTTCCTCCTCTGTACAGTGAAAGGAATGAATGAGAGGACTTCCAAAATCTGCCTCAGTTCTAATAGTCCATGATTCTGAGTATTTTTAGTCACATTTCTGGAAGGCTAACCTTTCTACACATTTTTCTTACATGTGTAACAAAGCTTTTTATCCTTGGCACTGGGATTTTGGCACAACAGCACCTTCAGACAAGCCTTCTTATCTTGGAAAATAACATTCAGAGAAAGGGGTGATTTAATTTTTTACTTTAGACAAGTTACAAAATGCTTTTTTCTGGTCTTCCAAATCATTTTCTCTTTATGCCTTTTCGTAACTATTGAGTGGGCAGGGTGTCCAGTAGCCAAATACCCTTTAAATGTGGAGGACCAACTTCTGGCCTCTTCCGGAGGCTGCTCACAGCAATCACTTCGTAGCTTAGCAGGTCTTTTCATAGGGATAAAATGCTGGTTCTGCCTGCTGGTTGGTTGGCAGATGTCCTGGAATTCACTAATGTTGCATTCATAGTCTGGATTTGGGACTTTTGTTCCCTATTACCTCAACACCTCTTTGCTTTTAAAAAAAAGAATCAATGTCAATGAAAGATGCAAACAACTAGGTGTCAAAATGGTAACAGAGTTAACTGTGACTTGAGTAACAAGACAGGCACACTTCAGAGGTTCTGCAGGCTCCTTTCCAGACTACAGCATTGAGGTGAATATCACAGAAAAGGGAGGCAAATGAAAATTTTAGTTTCCTCATGTATATGAAAGTTATGTTTACACTATACTGTAGTCTAGTAAGTGTGCAATAGCATTGTGTCTAAAAAAATATACGTTCCTTAATTAAAAAATACTTTATTGCTAAGAAATGCTAACCAGTGAGTCATAATCTTTGTGCCGAAGGAGGGTCTTGCCTTGATATTGCTCTGCTGACTCGTCAAGGTGTCACAGGTGGCTGTGGCAATTTCTTAAAATAAGACAACAATGAAGTTTGCCCCATCAGTTGACTCCTCCTTTCACCTGAACACTGTGAGACCATTGTGGGGTTATTTATTGGCTTAATATCAACATAGTTGTGCTCTAGGGTATAAGGAGGCTTGAGGAGATGGAGAGGGATGGAGGAATGGCTTGTTGGTGGAGCAGTCAGAATATATACAACATTTATCGATTAAGTTTGCTATCTTATATGGCTGTAGGTCATGGCGCCCCAAAATAATTACAGTAGTAAGATCGATGATCACTGATCTTGATCACAGTAATCACAGATCACCATAACAAATGTAGTAATAATGAAAGAGTTTGAAATATCATGAGAATTATCAAAATGTGACACAGAGACATGAAGTGAACAAATGCTGTTGGAAAAATGGCACGGATAGACTTCCTCAAGGCAGGGTTGTCACAAACCTTTGATTTATAAAAAACTCCTATCTGTGAAGCACAATACAGTGGAGCACGATAAAACAAGGCATGCTTGTAATATGCAACATCTATTGAAGACTTTGTATTTCCAGCTTCTGCCATATTCTCATCTGGAAGTCTGTGATGTGTTCATGCAGTGAGCACAGTTTGCACTTGAACAAGTGGTTAATCTGAAAGATGACTAGCAACAACCATTTCCTGATGCAATCTAACTAGCAGCTCTCTTTTAAGGACAGCACACAGGGTGTTTGCTGATAAAACTGTTTGCTCAGATGCAATTGGCCAGGGACATCTAATTCTGTCCAGTTGCAGATAGAGGGGGGATATTTATTCAATGTTGCTGCCCTCATTGGGCACTTGATGTACTGGACATTTGTACAGTGCTATGGCCTGCAAGACGCATGAAGCCACCAGACTGTCAGTCAGTGTGGTCATTGGGAAGTGTAGGAAATTATGGGATAGGTATACAAAAATATATGTAGGAAGAAGAGTTTGAGCTGTCCTGCCACGGGGGAATGTAGGAAGTAGGCTGAATGCCCTTGCGTTATTATTTACTCTGTGGTTATGTGGCAACAACTACTTATTTGTTTTTGATAAACACTCCTGCTAGCAAAGATCTCAAAAAATGGCAGTCTATGTTTAATGGAAAATGAAGTAATAAAATTCTGCTTCTTAAGTAAGTTGATGGTGAATGTATAACTGGCCCTAAAATGTTTGTCCATACTCACCATCCACCACGAGGTGCATAGTGATATCACTGACCATGTGAAAACCAAAAGATACAAACATCATGAAGAAGCATCAGCATCTGCTTCACAAATGAGTAGTTATTTTAAGAAGACCATGCCTAAGGATGACAATTTAACACCTGCAATGACAGAAGGTGCTCTGACACATCACGCTGGCAATGATGACTTTTCATTTAGATCAAAAATTGTTTTTTCTAGGTTAATTTTGCTCATTTTCAATTCCCAATTTTTTTTGCTCATATATGAAAAGACATTTACTGATGTCTTCATGCCATGACCAGAAGAACTTCATCGACAGTGAAGGCTGATTTGTATTAATGTCATGAGAGCCTTCAAACAGAAATCATTTAATTCCAATAATGTTTGTGGGGTTTTTTTTTTTATCTGCTTCATAGCATCAAAATGAAGCTTTCAGAAGTTCATTCTATTGAAGGAAACATTACTGTAAATGCTATTATAAATTCAGATATAAGGTTAACATCAGAGATAACATTTTTATTTATGATGATAATGACAAATATAAATTTTGGTGGGGCCAAGTATTGTAAAAACAATGCTTTTAGTAAGTTAAGAAACTTAAGGAGCATAAATATACTTGTGGTTGATCGTGATGCACTTACAATTTATAATTCCATCCAACCAAGATGCAATATTTTACTAATCAAAACAGAAACTGTAATTGTCAAAAATTACAAATATTTACACATTATCACAGTTGTTATAACTGAGTGACAAAATTTTTGTGATGGAATATTTTTTGTATTTATCAAAACATAATGGATTTGATGAATACAAAAACATATTTTAGCTGGTAGAACATGCTTTCTCTCTTTGCTGCCAACTGTCAGCCATAGTTTAGGTAGGTATGCATGTACCTTTGGAGAAGAACTTTGTAAATCAATGTATGGCATTGAACTTTCTATAAAAGATTCTGATAAATTTTGGTTGTACTTTGTTCAAAATCGGTTGGGATTTTTTAAAATTAGTATATCCAAAGGAAATGTCAAAAACTTCAGATTTGAAGCTTTTGGTGAATTTTAATAATTGAGAAAAGAGTTTGTGAAGAGGAAAGCATTAAAAATTATTTCTATAAAAAGCAAGGGAAAAGCAGAGCAAATTAAATAATATTAGAACAAACTAAATTTAAAGTTTAATTTTGAATTATTATAATTGCACCTTAGAGTACATTAAATTGTGGGAAGAATTTCTTGATGGAACTTTTACTTTATTAAAAACTTGTATTATGTATTGGAACGGAATGAATTCAGAAGGTCTGATGTTGGAGCACCTTCGTTTGGCAAAGCCTTGAAAATAATAGTAGAGATGATGCATTTAGGGCATTTTGTCTTTGTAGCAATAACTGTTAAAAAATACAGGCAAAAGGCAATTCTTTTAAAAATAGTTGGCCTACAATATTTATACCTTTCAAGATAAAGAACATTAGAGAATGGACGAGGTGATCTATGTGTCTAAAACTGGGTGCTAGCGGAAGTGCTGAGCAGGGGGGAGGCAAATCCATGCCCTTAATGTGTGGGGACATATGCTATCCCTCTATGGCACTGACTGGTTATTCCAGGCAATGACACCATACTGGGGGCTCAGTGTTGGCTTCTGTTTTTAGCAAGTTGGGTACCCAGGGTTTGTGGTAGCCAGGTAAGACTTGTGGAAAGGAACACTGTGTTATGTAGCTTCTGTGGAACAAGCTTACTGACATGTAGAGAATTGGCCCTCTTTCCCCTGATTATCGAGAACCTCCTTGGTCACGGATGTCTCTGGCAGACATGTGCATGGGCCATAAACATCTTCTGCTCTATAATCACTCTGAAAGATCCACCCACACATCTCTACCCTAGACTTGTCACCAATTCTCCAAATCTCTGAGCAAGCAGCCAAACCATTAGCTGTTGATTTGAATCATTGTAGATTTGTCTCCCAGGCCATTTCTTCCTCCACAGGAAGTGGATGACCAGATGTACGACTTGAAGTTTTGCCCACCAGGATCATTTCCTTCATCATTGCCTTTTTGGACCATCCCTGAGTGTGATGTAGCAAGGTAGGCATCCACTTCTGGCTGGTGCCAGCATGTCATGCTGATTTATCTATAGACAGGGTCTGTGATTTACCTTTTTTCTGATAACTGGACATAATAAACTCACTTAAAGGCCATGGGAGTGAGTTCAGGAAGAGGTGGTGAAGTCGTGGGAACAGGAACCATGGGAAGCAGAGCCAGCTGTTGGTACAGTTAGCCTGGGCTTTCCAGACCTGCTTGGTCTTGCTCTCATGTATGCACTTCCAATGTATAATGGAGTGTCATTAGGCATCTCTAATTTGGTAGTTTGGTAGGTTTAATTCATGATAAATAATACATGATCAACAGTCGGGTTACACAGTCAACTTGGTATCTTTGGTGAGGTATAAAGTCTCTACCAGGGGCCAGGAGCCAGCCAGGGTCTGCTTTTAAGAATGGAGCATAGTTATCAGCAGAAAAGGGCATTGAGATTTGCCAGGCATGCTGATGGGCTCCATTAACACTTTCATACCTTTGGGTCATTGATATTGAGAGTGAAGGGGCAAGGCAGCTTGCACCACAGCCTGAACATGCTGAAGAATCTTGTTTTGTTTTCTGCTCCACTCAAAACTAGAAGCCTATGAGATCCTTGGTAAGTGAAATATAGCAGCACCTATCTATGTATGGCATATATTACTTCAAAAGCAAAAGAGGGCCACATATTTTGTGGCCAAATATTATGTTTCTTTCTTTGTGCTACGTGATACAAGGGGAAGTAACTTGGTTCTCACTTTAGAGGGAAACCCCCACACACTCCACTCTCCTCCATCAAAGCCCTGGAAACTTCAATGTTGTACATCCACATACATTTTCATGGGTACTATCTCCAACCTCTGGCATGTGGGTGTCTTACTCAGACATCAGGGGTGTTTAATATGACCTGCTCACAAGACCAAATAGTAAATTATCATCAGTATAATGGGCCAGCATGATGTTTTATGAGCTATTGAAATTATTATGACTCCTCTAAACTATATATATATACACATGTATATTAGATAGATAGATACATAGATACATAGATTATAGATACATAAATAATAGATGGATAGATAAATACAATCTTGGGGGTAAGGGGTGGGATAAAGGTAAGTATTGGCCCTGACAGCAAAGATAAAAAGTGGAAGTAAGCTGTGCTTGTCATTACCTCATCTGATGAAGTTTGCCATGATGTATAGTAATTCTTCATGACCCATCTGACCTTTGCTGTGGCCAAAAGTGTGACTACTTAGGGAAATGATAATAATCACCATCCCTTTGTCTCTCACATCTTTGATGGTAATACTGGCCTTTGTCATCCCCTGGAGATGCTTTGCTTTTGCTTTACTCTCTTGGCTGAGAGAGAGTTTTTGGGGGGGAGAGGATGGTTTCTGGGGTTTCTACTTGGTTCTTCCTACCAAAACAGCTTTCACTTCACAGATTAGGACACTGGTGGACAGATTTTGCTACTTTCTCTGTGTACCCATTTCCACTGTAGTTAGAGATATAGCTACCAAATGGGTCCTCCGTTCCACTGACCCTACTGTTGGGTAAGTTCAACTCCTTCTAACTCTGACCTCCATAAGGCCCTACTCCAACTGGTGGCCCACAGTGGAATTTTGGGCTTCCATATGGTCAGTGGATGTGTAAGTGGGAAATCTGAACGAGGCTTATGGATTGTCCCAATACCAGTTTCTTGACTTTGATACTGTGTTGAAGTTGTGTAATATGTTAACAATGGGCAAGGGAGAGGGTATTTGGGACTTCCCTGTACATTCCTCTGTAACTTCATGCGACTCCATAATTATTTCAAAACAAAAAATTTCTAAATATAGTTGTAGAATTGCTGGCTTTGCTAGGCTGTTGAGAAGATCAGAGTAAAATACATCTAGTACAATGTCTACCACAGAGGAGGTTTTCAATCAATTATATCCACACAGACACAAACATATATACACACCTGCATTTATGACATTCCTAGTCTCCTATGAGTGAAATATGGGCTTTGAGTTGTCCATCCATCAAATGCAATATGTATGCCTCACTTTGTACGCTCATTTCCCTTTTGGCCAAGGGAACCACTGATTAAACAGCAAGTGGGGATGAAACTCATTACCTTGATCCCCAACCAAAGATGCTATCTGGTCAGCACCCCACAGAACCTGGAACATGTGAGTTACGGTGAAGTGGTGATAGAGGTGTTTAACAGTGGGAAGAGCCGAGCTGAGAAACAGAGGAGTCTGACATGAGGATGCTGGGAAGGCTCGGGGGGGTGATTGGAGACTTCACCTTTGATTATACATCAAAGAGCTGTGGCTCTGGCCCACCATGGACAGGTGTGCATGAAGGATGAGACTGATGTTCATCTTGCTACTAATGCTTGTTTAAGAAGCTGAGCACGATTGTCTAAATACATAACTAAAGTTGATCTTGACGTCATTACCTGATTCATTATAGTGATTTTCTGGTTGTTTTTATGGATCATTTTAAAACTAGTTTTGAATGAAATATGTATCCTTACTTTTTCCATCTTGATTTTTAAGAGTGCGTGTATCCTTCAGTTGCTAAGTAACATGCCTACATCTGAATAATTTCCGTAATCACTCAGGAGATTGCTTTAATAGTATATCATCCTAAATGGTAAGAAATGACTAATTCAAGGCTGTTTGGAGAAAACTGACTGAAGTATTTCCTCAAAGGCAGGAGGTTCATCAGCCAAGGAGCACAAGACAGAGCACATGATACATGCCTCGCTCACTGCTGCTCTCCTTCACAAGTTTATCACTGCACTTCGTGCCTCCAGATGGAGCACACACTCACCAGGAACTTTCTAAAGTCCCAAAGAGCCAATGGGCCCAGAAAGAAAGATTTTTCAAAAGAAGTATTTTGCTCTGGTGAATTGAAAAATTGCATTTATCACAACCATACATGAAGCCTGATTCAGAAGTGAGGCAGTATTGCTCTAGTTCTCTCAGGGCAGAAACACAAGCAGAGCTGAACTATGGAAATCCCATAACCATCCTAATCGAGGGGAACACTTAACCAGAGACCCATCAGTGTGGCTGCAGGAGACCCTGTGTGATATCATCTTCTGCTGCTTTTTACACAAGGGTGCTGGAACAAGTGGCCGGGAGCTCAGAAACTTGCTCATCTGACCTAGGGACCAAGACAGAATCTGTGATTCTGAACCCCCAAACAGGCCAGGTTTGTGTGGTTCCCATGGGCAGCCTCTACCCGAGTCATGACCATCTTCTGAAGCCCCAGTCCAGGGCTGTGCGTCTGAGCAGCACAGCGCACATTCAGGTGTCCCCTACTCTGAAGAAATTGTGTTCCTTAATGTTTCCTTCCCTTCTGTTGACTGATTTCCCTTCTCTGTCACCAGACGTTTAGAAAGACTGGTGCAGCTCGCACTGTCTACACTGTCTGGCTCCACATTTTCTCTTCATCTCATTGCAGTCTGGATCTTTGCCCTTCTCCCCAAGTAATCACTAAGCTGCTCTTCCTGAGGTCTGTCGTGACTTCTTAAATGCGAGATCCCTGTCCTATTTTCAGCCGTCTGCCTGAAGGACACCCCTGCTGTGTTGGACATGGGACACTGTCTCCTCCTTGCAGCTCGCTCCTCCAAAGGCCTTGGTCCCCAGGCTCCTCTCTCTTGGTCTGTCAGCCTGTGTCCTAATTCTCTTGTTCCCTCCCTGTCTCTTCTTGGCCCTCCTCACTGGCCGTCATCTTTCCACCCTGTAACTGCTGACGTCCTAAAGGGTTAACTTTGTGACTCTTCCATCTCTGACTCCTCCCACCTTTCCCCAAATCCAGAGCCATCTTTCCACCCTACTTGGTGCCGGGCTCTATGCTAGTGCAGGAAATGCAGAGATGAACAAGGTCCAGTCCTCAACCTCACTGTACACACTAAAGTCTAGAGGGAGCAACAGTGTATTGTAGTGTAAGTTTGAACAAGGAGAGGTGGGGGGTAAATCAATTCTGTGTGATGGGAAGGAACATGTAGTACAATACACTGCAGTATTTACCATGTTACATAATCATTAGAAGTGAACGTCTGCCAGGCCTAAGCCAGGGCCTTCCAGAAGAAAAGGTGTGTATGTGTGTGTGTGTGTGTGTGTGTTTGTGTGTGTGTGTGGCGGGGGGATGTCACTTGTATGTGCATCCGGAAGCCTCGAGCAGTTCAGGAGCTGTTCCACTCTAAGAAGGGGACCTTATCTTAGGCAATGCTTCAAATGTCACTTCCAGGAAGACTCGCTGGGGGAGACTAGCTTTGCCCCAACTTGCAGATGAGTCAGTAATTCTTCATATTCCCCCTTTGAACTCTACACTGAGGGTACCAAATTATTTTTGTGTCTCCAAGGGTGATTTCAAAAATATTAAACAAAAACACCAGCACAGATCAGTCTGAATGAATGACTGAGCGTGATTCCAGAGGTACTCTTTTGTGCCATAAGGTAATTCCTTTAGATCATAGAGGTGTGTGTGTGTGTGTGTGTGTGTGTGTGTGTGTGTGTGNCTTTGAACTCTACACTGAGGGTACCAAATTATTTTTGTGTCTCCAAGGGTGATTTCAAAAATATTAAACAAAAACACCAGCACAGATCAGTCTGAATGAATGACTGAGCGTGATTCCAGAGGTACTCTTTTGTGCCATAAGGTAATTCCTTTAGATCATAGAGGTGTGTGTGTGTGTGTGTGTGTGTGTGTGTCTGTGTGTGTGTCTGTGCATGTGTAGNAGAAAGGAGGAGATTCTGGTGGGCCTTAGGACAGTGCAATTTCCCAACTATTTGAAGGTACTTCAATACGTTGACATCCTGTATGGTCATACAGAGGCAATCCTGCCTTCCTCCTGAGACTGAGAATTCTCTAAGAACAGACTACATAATCTTATTTTAAGTTCAGCTGATTAGCAACCTTAATTTTCCCTTTGCCATGTAACCCAACATATTCACAAGTTCTGGAAATAGGATGTGGACATTTTTTGGTGGATGTGTGTGCATTATTTTGCCTACTATATGAACCTATGAAACAAACAAACAAACAAAAAGGCATAACTCCTTACAGTGTAAATGGCTAATTAAAACTTGGGAGACATTACCTGTAAAATCGTGTAAAGTAAATATTATCTACTTGGAAAATTCTCTTGTATGACTCGAAAGTAATCTGGTAGATGCTAACCCTGATGATCAAGACATAAAAAAGTTTGAGTAGGGGTGCCTGGGTGGCTCAGTCGGTTGAGTGTCTGACTTCGGCTCAGGTCATGATTTCACAGTTCGTGGGTTTGAGTCCCTCATCAGGCTCTGTGCTGACAGCTCAGAGCCTGGAGCTTGCCTTTGGATTCTGTGTCTCCCTCTTTCTTTGACCCTCCCCTACTCACGCTTTCTCTCTCTCTCAANTTAAATTGTGGGAAGAATTTCTTGATGGAACTTTTACTTTATTAAAAACTTGTATTATGTATTGGAACGGAATGAATTCAGAAGGTCTGATGTTGGAGCACCTTCGTTTGGCAAAGCCTTGAAAATAATAGTAGAGATGATGCATTTAGGGCATTTTGTCTTTGTAGCAATAACTGTTAAAAAATACAGGCAAAAGGCAATTCTTTTAAAAATAGTTGGCCTACAATATTTATACCTTTCAAGATAAAGAACATTAGAGAATGGACGAGGTGATCTATGTGTCTAAAACTGGGTGCTAGCGGAAGTGCTGAGCAGGGGGGAGGCAAATCCATGCCCTTAATGTGTGGGGACATATGCTATCCCTCTATGGCACTGACTGGTTATTCCAGGCAATGACACCATACTGGGGGCTCAGTGTTGGCTTCTGTTTTTAGCAAGTTGGGTACCCAGGGTTTGTGGTAGCCAGGTAAGACTTGTGGAAAGGAACACTGTGTTATGTAGCTTCTGTGGAACAAGCTTACTGACATGTAGAGAATTGGCCCTCTTTCCCCTGATTATCGAGAACCTCCTTGGTCACGGATGTCTCTGGCAGACATGTGCATGGGCCATAAACATCTTCTGCTCTATAATCACTCTGAAAGATCCACCCACACATCTCTACCCTAGACTTGTCACCAATTCTCCAAATCTCTGAGCAAGCAGCCAAACCATTAGCTGTTGATTTGAATCATTGTAGATTTGTCTCCCAGGCCATTTCTTCCTCCACAGGAAGTGGATGACCAGATGTACGACTTGAAGTTTTGCCCACCAGGATCATTTCCTTCATCATTGCCTTTTTGGACCATCCCTGAGTGTGATGTAGCAAGGTAGGCATCCACTTCTGGCTGGTGCCAGCATGTCATGCTGATTTATCTATAGACAGGGTCTGTGATTTACCTTTTTTCTGATAACTGGACATAATAAACTCACTTAAAGGCCATGGGAGTGAGTTCAGGAAGAGGTGGTGAAGTCGTGGGAACAGGAACCATGGGAAGCAGAGCCAGCTGTTGGTACAGTTAGCCTGGGCTTTCCAGACCTGCTTGGTCTTGCTCTCATGTATGCACTTCCAATGTATAATGGAGTGTCATTAGGCATCTCTAATTTGGTAGTTTGGTAGGTTTAATTCATGATAAATAATACATGATCAACAGTCGGGTTACACAGTCAACTTGGTATCTTTGGTGAGGTGTAAAGTCTCTACCAGGGGCCAGGAGCCAGCCAGGGTCTGCTTTTAAGAATGGAGCATAGTTATCAGCAGAAAAGGGCATTGAGATTTGCCAGGCATGCTGATGGGCTCCATTAACACTTTCATACCTTTGGGTCATTGATATTGAGAGTGAAGGGGCAAGGCAGCTTGCACCACAGCCTGAACATGCTGAAGAATCTTGTTTTGTTTTCTGCTCCACTCAAAACTAGAAGCCTATGAGATCCTTGGTAAGTGAAATATAGCAGCACCTATCTATGTATGGCATATATTACTTCAAAAGCAAAAGAGGGCCACATATTTTGTGGCCAAATATTATGTTTCTTTCTTTGTGCTACGTGATACAAGGGGAAGTAACTTGGTTCTCACTTTAGAGGGAAACCCCCACACACTCCACTCTCCTCCATCAAAGCCCTGGAAACTTCAATGTTGTACATCCACATACATTTTCATGGGTACTATCTCCAACCTCTGGCATGTGGGTGTCTTACTCAGACATCAGGGGTGTTTAATATGACCTGCTCACAAGACCAAATAGTAAATTATCATCAGTATAATGGGCCAGCATGATGTTTTATGAGCTATTGAAATTATTATGACTCCTCTAAACTATATATATATACACATGTATATTAGATAGATAGATACATAGATACATAGATTATAGATACATAAATAATAGATGGATAGATAAATACAATCTTGGGGGTAAGGGGTGGGATAAAGGTAAGTATTGGCCCTGACAGCAAAGATAAAAAGTGGAAGTAAGCTGTGCTTGTCATTACCTCATCTGATGAAGTTTGCCATGATGTATAGTAATTCTTCATGACCCATCTGACCTTTGCTGTGGCCAAAAGTGTGACTACTTAGGGAAATGATAATAATCACCATCCCTTTGTCTCTCACATCTTTGATGGTAATACTGGCCTTTGTCATCCCCTGGAGATGCTTTGCTTTTGCTTTACTCTCTTGGCTGAGAGAGAGTTTTTGGGGGGGAGAGGATGGTTTCTGGGGTTTCTACTTGGTTCTTCCTACCAAAACAGCTTTCACTTCACAGATTAGGACACTGGTGGACAGATTTTGCTACTTTCTCTGTGTACCCATTTCCACTGTAGTTAGAGATATAGCTACCAAATGGGTCCTCCGTTCCACTGACCCTACTGTTGGGTAAGTTCAACTCCTTCTAACTCTGACCTCCATAAGGCCCTACTCCAACTGGTGGCCCACAGTGGAATTTTGGGCTTCCATATGGTCAGTGGATGTGTAAGTGGGAAATCTGAACGAGGCTTATGGATTGTCCCAATACCAGTTTCTTGACTTTGATACTGTGTTGAAGTTGTGTAATATGTTAACAATGGGCAAGGGAGAGGGTATTTGGGACTTCCCTGTACATTCCTCTGTAACTTCATGCGACTCCATAATTATTTCAAAACAAAAAATTTCTAAATATAGTTGTAGAATTGCTGGCTTTGCTAGGCTGTTGAGAAGATCAGAGTAAAATACATCTAGTACAATGTCTACCACAGAGGAGGTTTTCAATCAATTATATCCACACAGACACAAACATATATACACACCTGCATTTATGACATTCCTAGTCTCCTATGAGTGAAATATGGGCTTTGAGTTGTCCATCCATCAAATGCAATATGTATGCCTCACTTTGTACGCTCATTTCCCTTTTGGCCAAGGGAACCACTGATTAAACAGCAAGTGGGGATGAAACTCATTACCTTGATCCCCAACCAAAGATGCTATCTGGTCAGCACCCCACAGAACCTGGAACATGTGAGTTACGGTGAAGTGGTGATAGAGGTGTTTAACAGTGGGAAGAGCCGAGCTGAGAAACAGAGGAGTCTGACATGAGGATGCTGGGAAGGCTCGGGGGGGTGATTGGAGACTTCACCTTTGATTATACATCAAAGAGCTGTGGCTCTGGCCCACCATGGACAGGTGTGCATGAAGGATGAGACTGATGTTCATCTTGCTACTAATGCTTGTTTAAGAAGCTGAGCACGATTGTCTAAATACATAACTAAAGTTGATCTTGACGTCATTACCTGATTCATTATAGTGATTTTCTGGTTGTTTTTATGGATCATTTTAAAACTAGTTTTGAATGAAATATGTATCCTTACTTTTTCCATCTTGATTTTTAAGAGTGCGTGTATCCTTCAGTTGCTAAGTAACATGCCTACATCTGAATAATTTCCGTAATCACTCAGGAGATTGCTTTAATAGTATATCATCCTAAATGGTAAGAAATGACTAATTCAAGGCTGTTTGGAGAAAACTGACTGAAGTATTTCCTCAAAGGCAGGAGGTTCATCAGCCAAGGAGCACAAGACAGAGCACATGATACATGCCTCGCTCACTGCTGCTCTCCTTCACAAGTTTATCACTGCACTTCGTGCCTCCAGATGGAGCACACACTCACCAGGAACTTTCTAAAGTCCCAAAGAGCCAATGGGCCCAGAAAGAAAGATTTTTCAAAAGAAGTATTTTGCTCTGGTGAATTGAAAAATTGCATTTATCACAACCATACATGAAGCCTGATTCAGAAGTGAGGCAGTATTGCTCTAGTTCTCTCAGGGCAGAAACACAAGCAGAGCTGAACTATGGAAATCCCATAACCATCCTAATCGAGGGGAACACTTAACCAGAGACCCATCAGTGTGGCTGCAGGAGACCCTGTGTGATATCATCTTCTGCTGCTTTTTACACAAGGGTGCTGGAACAAGTGGCCGGGAGCTCAGAAACTTGCTCATCTGACCTAGGGACCAAGACAGAATCTGTGATTCTGAACCCCCAAACAGGCCAGGTTTGTGTGGTTCCCATGGGCAGCCTCTACCCGAGTCATGACCATCTTCTGAAGCCCCAGTCCAGGGCTGTGCGTCTGAGCAGCACAGCGCACATTCAGGTGTCCCCTACTCTGAAGAAATTGTGTTCCTTAATGTTTCCTTCCCTTCTGTTGACTGATTTCCCTTCTCTGTCACCAGACGTTTAGAAAGACTGGTGCAGCTCGCACTGTCTACACTGTCTGGCTCCACATTTTCTCTTCATCTCATTGCAGTCTGGATCTTTGCCCTTCTCCCCAAGTAATCACTAAGCTGCTCTTCCTGAGGTCTGTCGTGACTTCTTAAATGCGAGATCCCTGTCCTATTTTCAGCCGTCTGCCTGAAGGACACCCCTGCTGTGTTGGACATGGGACACTGTCTCCTCCTTGCAGCTCGCTCCTCCAAAGGCCTTGGTCCCCAGGCTCCTCTCTCTTGGTCTGTCAGCCTGTGTCCTAATTCTCTTGTTCCCTCCCTGTCTCTTCTTGGCCCTCCTCACTGGCCGTCATCTTTCCACCCTGTAACTGCTGACGTCCTAAAGGGTTAACTTTGTGACTCTTCCATCTCTGACTCCTCCCACCTTTCCCCAAATCCAGAGCCATCTTTCCACCCTACTTGGTGCCGGGCTCTATGCTAGTGCAGGAAATGCAGAGATGAACAAGGTCCAGTCCTCAACCTCACTGTGCACACTAAAGTCTAGAGGGAGCAACAGTGTATTGTAGTGTAAGTTTGAACAAGGAGAGGTGGGGGGTAAATCAATTCTGTGTGATGGGAAGGAACATGTAGTACAATACACTGCAGTATTTACCATGTTACATAATCATTAGAAGTGAACGTCTGCCAGGCCTAAGCCAGGGCCTTCCAGAAGAAAAGGTGTGTATGTGTGTGTGTGTGTGTGTGTGTTTGTGTGTGTGTGTGTGTGTGTGTGGCGGGGGGATGTCACTTGTATGTGCATCCGGAAGCCTCGAGCAGTTCAGGAGCTGTTCCACTCTAAGAAGGGGACCTTATCTTAGGCAATGCTTCAAATGTCACTTCCAGGAAGACTCGCTGGGGGAGACTAGCTTTGCCCCAACTTGCAGATGAGTCAGTAATTCTTCATATTCCCCCTTTGAACTCTACACTGAGGGTACCAAATTATTTTTGTGTCTCCAAGGGTGATTTCAAAAATATTAAACAAAAACACCAGCACAGATCAGTCTGAATGAATGACTGAGCGTGATTCCAGAGGTACTCTTTTGTGCCATAAGGTAATTCCTTTAGATCATAGAGGTGTGTGTGTGTGTGTGTGTGTGTGTGTGTGTGTGTGTGTGT
>NW_027527955.1:1598139-1648746 GCF_008692635.1 Crocuta crocuta
AGGGAGAGGCCGAGTAGCTGAGGCAGAAAGGAGGAGATTCTGGTGGGCCTTAGGACAGTGCAATTTCCCAACTATTTGAAGGTACTTCAATATGTTGACATCCTGTATGGTCATACAGAGGCAATCCTGCCTTCCTCCTGAGACTGAGAATTCTCTAAGAACAGACTACATAATCTTATTTTAAGTTCAGCTGATTAGCAACCTTAATTTTCCCTTTGCCATGTAACCCAACATATTCACAAGTTCTGGAAATAGGATGTGGACATTTTTTGGTGGATGTGTGTGCATTATTTTGCCTACTATATGAACCTATGAAACAAACAAACAAACAAAAAGGCATAACTCCTTACAGTGTAAATGGCTAATTAAAACTTGGGAGACATTACCTGTAAAATCGTGTAAAGTAAATATTATCTACTTGGAAAATTCTCTTGTATGACTCGAAAGTAATCTGGTAGATGCTAACCCTGATGATCAAGACATAAAAAAGTTTGAGTAGGGGTGCCTGGGTGGCTCAGTCGGTTGAGTGTCTGACTTCGGCTCAGGTCATGATTTCACAGTTCGTGGGTTTGAGTCCCTCATCAGGCTCTGTGCTGACAGCTCAGAGCCTGGAGCTTGCCTTTGGATTCTGTGTCTCCCTCTTTCTTTGACCCTCCCCTACTCACGCTTTCTCTCTCTCTCAAAAATAAATAAAACATTAAAATTTTTTTAAATAAAAAAATAAAATAATTGTTTTAAGTTTGAATAAAGTTGTTTTATAAAGAACAGATTAGAAAAAGCAATATCTTAAAAATTATGTTTATAAGTATACACTAAATATTTTACACAGACATTTGACTATTTCTGCTATACCCTTAAGGGTTATGTTTTTGAGTTGGCCAGAATCCTTTATAAAGATATTTTGTTGGAAAGCAAGGTCCTCTGATATTGTGGCCACCTTATATTTGGGCATATAGGATAAACATTTCTTTATTAAAGATTTAATATATACTCAAAATAAAAATTTAAATGGTTAGGACAGTAGGTGGTAAAAAAATAAAGGTGTGTGTGGGTCCTGATCCATCCCAGTCCTACCCTCCAGAATGAACTACTATTAATAATTTCTTGCATATCTTTCCAGAAATGTTCTGCCTATAGGCCTATGTGATCTAGCTCCTGTTTACTTCTTGTAATACTCTGCCCTTGCTCTCTATACTCCAACCATTCTGCCTGCTTTTTCATTTTCCAAAACATCTGTATCATTCCTAAAGCCGCAGGACCTTTGCACTTTCCATTTATCTTCCTGGAATGTCTTCTCTCATACCTCTGCATGACCAGCTCTATCTCATCTTCCAGGGACTGGCTCAAAATCCCTTCCTCAGTGAAGCTTTTCCTGGCCCCATGTACCGTGCTATCACATAATCCTATTTGTGTTAGTCAATTTGGATGGCCATGATAAAAATAGTATAGACTGGGTGATTTCAACAGCAGCAATTTATTTTCTTACCCTCTTGGAAGCTGGAAAGTCCAAGATCAAGGTGCTGGCCTATTCAGTTCCCCCCAGTGAAGGCTTTTTTCCTGGCTTGTAGGCCTTTCCACTGTGTCTTCACCTGGCCGGGGGGTGAGGAGGGTGGAGAAGGAGAAAAAGCAAAGCAAGCGTTCCGGAGTCTCTTCTTATAAGTGCACTGATCCCATCATGAAGATTTCACCCTCATGACTCATTTAAACCTCTAACTTTCCAAAGCCCCCACCTCCACATACCATGAGCAATGTAAGAATTTGCGGGGGGACACAGTTCAGTTCACAGTGCCATGCTAGTTTTCAGAGAACATAGAATGTTACTAGCTGAACTTAGCATCTAGCGTTTTGCTGTCCATGGCACAAGCCCATCTAAAGAACATAGCACTCCCCAGGAGGACCCTGTCCATCTTTCTCAGTGCTTCCCTCTTTGAGCCTTCGTGAGATGTCCCACAGTAGTGCCAGCTTTGAGAAGAAACTAGTGGCAGATTTTACTGATGTATTTGCCAACAAGATTATTTCAGAATCTCTTGACTGCTTGTAGACTTTGTCTTGCTTTCTCCGCAAAAGACTAAAAGGAATTCAATAAGTACAATCAGGAGTTGAGAGCTCCTGATTTTGGAAGCACTCAGACACAGCACTGCTCTTCAGAGCTGTGTTCACCTCCACAGAGTGAAGGCCTTTGCGTGGTTGATGTCCTGAGGCAGTGCTCACCTGGCCAGCCAAGTGAAAACTGAGTGTTGAGGACTTTTTCCTCGGTTGGAAATTCACATGATGGTGAAGACACAGAGGCTCAGAGAGGGGAAGTGAACTATTCAGGGTCTCACAGCCTGTGCAGGTCCGGCCCCAGTGGAGAGCTTCTTCAGGACAGACTCACTGTCTCTTCTCCTTCTACGCAAATAGCCAGCCAACCTCTGTTCACATGCAGTTTCAAGCAATTGGCATCAGAGGCCACCCCTTGCCACCGAAAGGAAGGAGGACCGAAAAAAGTTCCAGATGAGTCCGCAGGGTGTGCATCCACAGGTCGCTGAGTTGCTGGTGGGAGGCAGGCCTGTGTTTGGGGCTTGTGATCACATCCCAGGGGAACTTGTTCCCGTGGGTAGCTGTGGACGTGAGCTTACATCTAGAAAACCTCATCATAATGAAGAGGAAAGGAGTGAATTGAACCAGGATGGTCAAGCCAGCTGCTGGGTAGGGCCCACCGGGAATTCAGGAGCTTGTACCTGAGATGCCTAATGAAGCATGAGGCCCTCTCTCAGCGTCTACCTCAGTGACTTTTCACCGTGTCCACTGAAAACACAGACGCGTACAACTAATGTACTCATTAGAGAGTAAGCCTTTGTAAATTCGCAAGCAGGCAGCTTGCATTCTGTATCAGTTTGTTTTTAGGAGAGTGAACCCCACAAAACGAGCAACAGACGTCTTTCTCCCGAGCTCAAGTGCACAGTGAGAAAGGAATGGAGGGTGAACTTAATCCAAAGCTTCGGGAATGCCTCTCAGCCCTGGGACAGCAGCCTAAGTGCCTTAAGATAAACAAGGACTAGATTTTGAAAAGCCTCCAGTGGCCCTTTTCAGTCAGGCACAGTCACATGAAATTCCCAAGACGTCTGGCAGGTTCTATTGTGCCCACACCAGAAACACCGGAGCGGTTCCAAGCCTAGAGTGAACTGAGCACTGAGGTGACCCTTGTCCTCCACACTCTTCCCTGCACATCTGAGGAGCCTGAACCCTTCTGCTGGGCAATAGGGATGCTCCTGGCTGCTGGGGCCTCTGATGCAACCCTCTGCTTACTGCCCGTCTGCTTTCCACCAACGATGTCCACCCTCACCCCGTTGTGAACACAGATATGAGGAAAAAATGTCAACAGAGGTAGTGGGGGGGCGTGCTAGTCCTTTTGGACTGCTCTGACATAATACCACCCACTGGGGGAGGGGGGCAGGCTATATACAACATTTATTTATTCCTCACAGTTCCAGAGGCTGTGAAGTCCAAGTTCACGGAGGTGACAGATTCCGTGTCTGGTGAGAATGCATTTCCTGTGTCTATCTTCTGGCTGTAGCCTCACATGGTGGAAGGGGTGAGAGAACCCTGTGGGGTCTTTTTATAAGGGCACTAATCCCATTAGGGCTCTACCTTCATGACTTCTCCAAGACCCCACCTCCAAATACTGTCACATCAGGGATTAGGTTTTAACATAGGAAATGTGTTGAAACACGTATTCAGTCTATTGCAGAAGGAGCTACAGAAGGAAGCATAAGGGAAGTGAATGGGTTATGGGGAGCGGAGTGAATGAAAAGGGGTTTGGCACATGGTGTGGGTTGCTTGTTGAGTTAGGTTTCATAATTCGCCCCAATACTTTGCTTTTCCTTGTACCCACACTCTGTGCCAGGCCTCTTTGCAGCTCCTCCCACTAGTATAATTCCTCATCTCTGACTTTGGGTTTGGCCCCATGACTAGCTTCGGATAATAGAATGGGACAGAAGTGAAGTGACAGTGACCCTGTCCCAAGCCTCAATCTTAGGAGACGCTGCATGACTCTGCTTGCATTCTTGTGCCTCAGCAGTGTCATGAGAAGAACTTTCCTCAGTGGACTCTTGGTCCCAGGAGCAGAGGCATGTGGGGCACAGTCTGGATCAATCCAGGCATCCCAGAGATCCAGTTATGTGAGCAAATTCAGCAGAGATCATCAGAACTATCGGGTGGGCCAGCTAACCTCCAAACACATGAGAAATAACAAAATATTGCTGTTTTAAGCCACTGAGTTTTAAAGGAAGACTCAGCAATCAAAAGGAATGAAATCTTGCCATTTGTAACAATGTGGATGGAACTAGAGTGTATTATGCTAAACAGAATAAGTCAGAGAAAGACAAATATCATATGACTTCACTCATATGTGGAATTTAAGATACAAAACAGATGAACATAAAAGAAAGGAAGCAAAAATAATATAAAAACAGGGAGGGAGACAAATCATAAGAGACTCTTAGATACAGAGAAGAAACTGAAGGTTTCTGGAGGGGTGTTGTGTAGGGGATGGGCTAAAGGGGTGAGGGGCATTACGGAGGATGCTTGTTGGGTGAGCAGTGGGTGTTATATGTAAGTGATGAATCAGTAAATTCTATTCCTGAAATCTTTACTATTCTATATGTTAACTAACTTGGATGTAATTAAAAAAATAATAAAAATAATAAAATAGTTAACTAATATACCTACCTAGCAATCACAATCCTTTTCTTCTTCGTTGTACAGCCCGGATTTTGTTAAAGATTATAATGTGCCATAATGGTTTAAGTCAATCCTGTCACTTCTGTTACTCTTTGCTGGATAACTTTCCTTCCCAGACTTCCTTGCAGCTGGTGGTGACCTGGTGACCTGGTTCTGGCCAAGGAGACATAAAGGGAAATCTTAATTTTGGGAAAGATTTTCCTCTTGATAAAACAAAGCCCTTCTCTGTCCACCCCCTTTCTTTCCTGTTTGGGTGCTGGTATGACCGTGTGATACCTGGAACTGTGGAAGCCATCTTGTCACCATGAGGTCACATGTTCAAGGATGAGAGATCCACATACTGCAGATGCCCAAACAGGGTGAGAAAAGCCTGGGCTTTTTACTGCATTGTTAAGCTTCAGAGCAAACTCTGAGATGACTTACCTCCAGCCTCTGACCAAGAAAACAGTGGTCGTCTTTATGGTTCAAGCCACTGTCGGTTGGGTCTTCTCTAATGGCAGCCCAGTGCACTGTTGAGTGGTAAGGGATATGGTGAAGGTGGAGGAGAGGGGTGTGGGTGACAGATTACGGTGGTGTGTGTCATAGTGCTATGAGAAGCACATTAAGAAGTGAAGAACTTTTCCTAATTAGCTTGAGTAACTCACCCATCTCTTGGGCTGCAATTTCCTCTCTTGAGAGAAGGCATTTAACTAGATGATCTCTAAGGTTTTTACAGCTCAAATACTGACTCAAAACATACAGTCAAGCCTCTGAGTACCACAGCTGGGCAAATATTCAGAGAGGATTTTGGAGAATTATTAATTATGCCCAAAGAAAAGACCAGGGGTAGTTGTTCTATAGCAAATGCTTAGCTCTGGGCTTATAAATAATGAGTTTCTTCTTCACTCCTGAGTTTGTGTCTAATGTAAGTCTTACCTGCTCTAGGGGACTTTCATCAAGTGCTCATTAGTTGCCTTGTTTATAAAAAATGATTTGCATGCAAGGAGCAAATGCTTCCTTTTCAGGAGCAGGTGTTGTGGGCTGAAGAGAAACATGCTGGCTAATGCCTTGTCATCCAAATTCACAGAAATTTCTGGTATCCTGGGCAGGTTTGACACCATTCTGGGAAGAGAACTAAGGGACACATCTTCTGAATAAATTAGTCTATTTATTCAGTTTCTAGTTCTGCAGGATAGAGCTTTGGCAGGATCCCAGAGAAGCATCAGCTGGGGAAAAAAATAACTTTATTTTCTGCTTTAGCCAACAGCATTTTCCTGCCCAGACTCTGCAAAAATGGACTTGCTTAGCTTTGCAGCCTCCTCCAATTGCCACTGTTTCTCTGTGGCCTTCTGCTAACACATGCCCCCGGCTCAGTCAGGTTTCTTTGGCTCTCGTATTTTCCCCCCACACGAGTTTTCTTTACTTTGTCCTTGCTTTTCTCCGCAGTAATATACACAAGCTTACCTTCTTTACCGTCTGTTTCCTTCCACCTTCCATTATCTCCCTTGCTCACTCTCTCCTCCTTTCTCCGTCTACTGCTACGTTCTGAAAGGCTTCTTTGACTTTTGTGAAGTGATGTCCCTAAAATCTAAGAAGAACTCTGGGTGTCATGATTATCTGATATAATCATGCAGAGGTATTTTGCCAGCTACTATTTGCTGTTCAAAGAGAATTTCACGCTTGTGGTCTTGCTCTGTTTTCCTTAGAGTATTCTGTAGCATAATTTTTAGCTCTGGAAACAAAATGTTGGCTAAAAGTGGAATTGGGGGCAAATTCTGAGGTAATATTGGGGCAGAGCAGTGAAGACCACCAGAGCACGTCAATGTCATTCATTTGCATACACATCTTACAAGCCTTTATTGAAGATGACTGTGGAATTCAAAAGCACTGAACTAAGGACTGTAAGGGGAGACAGATTACCTTATGCACGAACATGTCCTATCTGGGGCTGCCATAGAGGAGGAGCAGATGGGAATTTTAAAAGGAAAAATTTCCCCTTCTAGCAACACATACCTTAGGAGATATTAAGATTAAATGTGTTTTATCATAACTGGTTCTACCCAGCTGAAGTGGACCCCAAACCAACCCCATGTTGGACCCAACTAAAGATTCTTTCCTGAACAATCAACAATGGGATCTGTTCGAACCAAACAGATACAGACCTGTAGATTAATTTCCAGAGTGCTGTTTTTCAACCTTTAATCACTGTGAACCCCTCTTTCTAGATGAAACAACCTGACTTTCCCCCCTCGACTAACTATTCAGAGAATTTCTTCACTTGCGTGTGTTTCCTTGACTGCCAAGTCAATAAACTTGGCTTTGTGGATTTTATTTATTTTATAGCTCTGGTCATCTTTATTTTATTTGTTTTCAGAACATAGGCTGTAGGGGAGCCAACTAATGTTTAACATCTGGCAGCACACACAAGAAATTCTGAACATTAAAAACAACTAAAAGAAAAACAACCGAACCCAACCAAACAAGCCAATAACGGCAGCAGTAACACCATAACAGCAAATCTCACACAGGAGACAGGCCCTGCTAGGAAATGAGACCCATGATAACTTCCCAGCTCAGGTCATTTCTAACCAGGAGCTGATTTCAACTGGATGAAGCCAATTTCAACAGTGGTCTGGTCCAGATCTGAATATTGCTTTGCACGTTGGTGCGGCTTCTTTGTTGTTTAACATTCCAAGTTTAGCAGGCTGATAAGGAACAAAGGCTGTTATTTTAACAAAAATTACCTGCCTTTTACTTTTTTAGTTATTTACTGGGTCCTGTTGCGGCCTTTGGTTACTTTAGGTGGGAATTATGCATCTTGGACTCTTATATTGTGATACCTGGATTCTCTCAGAAGAATCTTTCCAGAACTTGAGTTCATTTTGCTTGGTGATCTTATTAAAGAAAGTCAGGAGATTTTTAGTTCCAAGCAGGGTTTCTGCAGCACATCTTTCAGACTCTGGGAATTATTGGAGCCCTGTACATCGTTCTTCACTGAAGGAAACATCCGGCACTTTCCCCATATGTGTACTTTCCTCTTACATCAAGATGCTATTATGATTTGTTTTCCCTCTTATGGCAGATTACTAATATACCACATATTTGTGAAGGAAATTTATTGAAAATATAGCAGAATCTTTTTAATGTACTCCTTGTAGTGTTAAAGTAGTACAGTCCCATCATGCTTCTGCCTCTTGCTGGCACTGTATTTTAGGGATTTTGGTCTGCAATATAAAGTACACAATTCTTCACTTGTCCTAAATTAGATGGGGCTCAGTGTCTTTAAGGGTGACTTTCCCTGTTCCCCCCTTATTTCATAAAAAAAAATTNGGCGCCCCCCTGTTCCCCCCTTATTGTCATCTGTAAGTAAATGTTTATTCAGTGCCTACCACCCAGGGCTTCACCTTGTGCATATACAAAATGGTGTTCGAATACATTCCCTCTGCCTCCTGAGAGCTCAAGTTAAGCCGTCTTCCTCCCTCCCCTCCCTTAAACATTTGTTAATGGGCAGAAGAATGAACATAAGAGGAATCCTCTGATAATTCAAGAGGCAACCCCGAGCAAAGGCCCCACTCAAGAGTGTATGTTTAACGGCATGTTTCCAGAATGTAGAGGGAGGACAGTGCAAATCAGTAGTGGGAGTATATCAAAGGAAGGAGGGAAAAAATGGTTACTTCTCTTCCTTTTGTAGAAATCTTCCCATAAGACATGGTTTCTTGAAGCTACCAGTCATCAACTGCTACATAACAAATGACCCCAAAACTCAACGGCTTTATTAAAACAGCAATGATTTATTATCTCTCACGATTGTTAGAGTTGAAAATCTAGGCAGTTCTGTTACTTTGTCAGGCAATAGGAGTTGTGAGAGTTTGGGGCTGGAGGGTCTATGATGGCCTCACTCACTATCAAGAATTGATGCTGGCTGTTGTCTGGGGCATGTCTGTTCTCCTTCTCATGACCTTATCCTCCACCACACTAGAGTGAGCTTTTTCACAGCAGAGTGGTCTCAGGGTCTTGAAGTCTAGGCTCCGGAACTTGTGCAGTGTTACTTCTGCCACATTCTATTGGTTCCAAGCAGGACCTAAGGACATTCAGATTCAAGGGACGGAGAAATAGATTCTACCTTTTAGTGGGAATGCCAAAGGGACATAGACCCAGGCAGATGTGATTCATTGGGAGCCATTATTCTAACAATCTATCACAGAAGAAGTGGGATCAGAAGAATGGGGATGAGGAAGGAGGGGATAAGTTAAGAACTGAAGATTCAGGCTTCCCTCAGAATCTTTGTCCTTGTCTTTAATTATGGAATTCTATGTGTCAGAAAATAATAGGTTGTCCCCGGTTATTTGTTTCTGGGGATACAGACACAAAGAGATGTCTTAGTGAAGGAAAAATGATGGATGCCTACAATTTTATTAAAGTTTGGCATTTAGGGAATACTATATCAAATGGAAAAGCAGAAAATATCTAATTGCCAAAGAGACGAAGGGAAGCAGAAGATTTTATCAGGAAAATATATACACACTCCAGATTATGTATGCACGTTTGAGCACACATATGAGATCCTTTCTGCTGTAAGATGACTTTAATTTTATAGTTGCAGCTTTTAAAGAGCATTTTCCTTTCTGTAGCCCTGCAATTCAGGCAGTCTGTCAGCAAGTGATGAGCACATGGCTTTAACTGAGAGCCATGTGGGGACTTTTGTTCAAGTGTCTTAGAGTCATAATCTCAAATTTCCTCTACATAATCAGAAAACATGTTCTTCTTTATTAAAGGAATTGACTCTTTAAAAAAAACCTGTTACAACTGATTTGTTTAAAGTTGAGTTTTAGTACTGATTCTCATGGGGTGCCTGGGTGGCTCGTCAGTTGGGCCACCAACTTCAGCTCAGGCCATTGCTCTTGGTTTGAGCCCCAGGTCGGTCTCTGTGAAGACAGCTGGGAGCCTGGAGTCTGCTTTGGATTCTGTGACTCTCCACCTCACCCCCACTCAAGCTCTCCCTTGCGCGCACGCGCTCTCTCTCCCTCTCTCTCTCTCTCCTCTCTCTCTCTCAAAAGAAAAAAAGAAAAAGAAAAAAAGAAATGATTCTCATAGCACAAATTTGTACCTTTCTCATCAATCCTTAACTTCCCCTGTATTTAGATTCTGAATCTAAGAGCAATACTCTTTCCAAGGAGTTCCTCTCTTAGCAGTTACTATTGGCTTTCTGTTGAAATGTCTAAAATACTGAAAAGGCTGTTGGACTTAATAAAAGAGATGGCTTTAGTTTGCCTTTCCAGCATACCACGATTCTGTTTTATCTGCGTGCAGATGGGAAAAAATGTAAAATAAAGGTAAGGTGCCACAGAGATCATACTTGTGTTTTTATTCACTGTTAATCTACCTGTGGGTTTTATCTTGGCAGGACCAGTAAAACACAGGTAGTTTATGTTCTCTCCTTCCATTGTTACCAAAAACTGCTTACTTATAAACTTCCCTAACTTCAGGCTTCTGTAGAAACTTTCCTGGCAGACCTATAATTGTTAATAGTTTGAAAGCTAATCTTCAAAGGTTTGGAATAGGAACTTAAACCACTTTTATTATATAAACGCCATCTTTATTTTTGGAGCTAAGACAACTCAGGTAAACAAGAAAATAAGCAAGAAAATAAAAATCACTCAGAGATGACCCCTCTTTTTTATTTTTTTAAAAATGTGTATTCATTTTTGAGAGAGAGACAGAGTACGAGCGGGGGAGGAGCAGAGAGAGAGGGAGACACAGAATCTGAAGCTGGCCCCAGGCTCTGAGCTGTCAGCACAAAGCCTGATGCGGGGCTTGACCCAGGAACCGTGAGATCGTGACCTGAGCTGAAGCCGGACACTTAACCTACTGAGCCACCCAGATGCCCCCAGAGATGACCACTCTTAATTACGTCCCAACCTGAATTATCTTTCTGAGAAGTATTCTAGTGAGCCTATCTAAGCTTCTTCCCCCGACAATCCCTTCAAATTACACAGACTATCCTCTTCACCCATCAACCGAAGGCAGCAGTGCGTACCCATCATGAGTTGCCCTGTGCCGGCTCTGCATCAGTAGGGACTTGTGTTTAGCACTCTGTGTGGATGTTGAAGATGCTTCTTAGTCCCTAGTTCTCTCAAGGGAATTTTGGACTCAGCTGACTCCCAGTATGAACAAGATCAAAACCAAAAATTTGCTCAATCTTGAGTTACTGCAGTTGGATGAAAGTGAAGTCATTACCAGGTGCGACATCGGTCTTCTGGCCCAGGGCCTCCAGCAGACTGTTACAGTCTCTGAAGCTTAATGATGTCAGTATTTATGTAGCAGCTTAAGTTTTCACAGCCTGAACTCCATCAATTTCCACAGTCCACTGTGGAGGTGAGGACGGCAATGCCACACATTTCTGCAATGGATGCAATATCCTGTCATCGGCTATTTATTTGCATAAACACCCAAACGGTGCCTGCAGTTCTGGAGGGAGGGGGGCCAGGACCTCCTGAAGCATCTCTGCTCTGTAGATCAGGTGCTCGGGTCCCCTGCTCTAGACTATGAATTGTTTCAGCTGGACATCGGGCGGGTGTTGCAGGGCAAACCATGCAGAGTTGAGGCCAGTGGCATGTGCCTATTCAGCAGAAAAAACCAACAGCTCTAAAGAGCAAGCGTGCAGATGACACCCCCTGGTGTTGGTGATGATGGAGCAACAAGCACACCCGTACACGGCTGCTGGGGCCCTAGACCAGAGCAAATCCCCGGGACGGGCAGGAAACACAGTGACAAAGCGGCTGTGTGTCATTATTTTAACTGGCTCTGGGGGTGTCATTGTATGGGTATGCCATCATTTACTTAAGTTGTTTCCAATTTTTGGCTATTATAAACAGTATGTAAAGAACATCCTTGTACATATTTCTTTGTGAATTCGACCCATGAGGTCCTTGGCAAAAATTCTCACGAATGGAAATGCTGAATCAAACTGGACAGTGCTGATATCTAGTGTTAGGTGACCGTCTAGAAAGTTGCATACTAAGATTATAAATTGATTGCCTATGTTTTCTTGAAGTTTTTTTTAACTCAAATGTATATTTTTGTATTTAGATATTTGCTCCATCTGAAGCTGATTTTGGTGGTAGAGATGCCATTTTTTCCAAAAGACTAAGTCAGTTTTCCCTACTCACTTTTACTCTGGGTCAAATTCGCATCCATACATGAGTCTGTTTCTGCATTTTGTACTACTGTGCTTTGTGCTAATTATTGTTTAATGCTTTGGATTTTGTATTTATATAATATGGTTTAATATCTAGTAGGACAATTATTTGCTCATTATTCTGCCTGGCTATTTGTTCATGCTTCTTCTTTCAGAAGAACTTTGATACCATTTTTTTTCTGTAGAAAGGAAAAAAACTCTGAAAATCTTTTTGCTTGGGATTTGCATTGATTTCGAGAGAATTGTTACATTTTTACAATATAGAGGACATGTTAAAAATAGAATTTATTTTTTCATGTATTCAAATACCCTGTGTCCCTCAGCACAATTTTGTTTTCTTCACATAGGTCCTAAACATCTCTTGTTAAATTTATTCCTAGGAATTTTATGGTGTGCTTTTTTTTTTATTGCCATTATTAAAGGAATATCCTCTTCATAGCTATCTAGCCATTTGACCAAGTAGGCTAATCCACTTAGCTCCTAATGTGCGATCCTCTGGAAGTTCCGGTTCTTACTTGTGCATGGATATCTGCAGGGAGCAGCAGAGAGGAGACTCTCCTACTCTCCCTCACTTTCTGGGCCCCTCCTCTTTGGCCCCAGGATGTGGGTGTTTGGCCCCGGGATGAGGCCCAGTTGTCCTAGAAAATAAGGGAGAATCAACCCACCTCATGAAACTCCCTACAAGTGTCTGGCAATGAAAATGTGATCTTATTTCTAAGTGCCCAAGACCTTGTACTTGGAATCAATTTCTATAGGCTGGGCCAGGTGCCCTGTGGCTGAGGGGTCAGGAATTTGGTGGGGAGGGGGGAAAGGTGGCACTACTAGCTTTTTATCCTGGCATGGCCTTGTGACCAAGAGCCTGGAAGTCAGTGTCTTGGCCCTCCCTGAGAGTACTCTTTTACCCTGGGTATGCCACTGGAAATCTACTGAGGGACAAAGGCTGCCCTAGATCTTCAGAGGAGCTAGACCATCTCCTCAGGGGTCTGGTCTGCAGGAAGAGAAATTTCTAGAAACCAAGGGGGTTCAATTTTTTTTTTTTTTTTAGTTCTGATTTCTATCTCAGCCAGTAACAATCAAGCTTTAAACATAAGACCCTATCCATTATGTTTTAATAATCATCACTGAGGCTTAAAGTGATTAATAATGGAAGGCTTTTGTTTAAATATTAAACATTAATGGTTTTGTTCTCCACTTGAGAACTGGAGGCAGTACTCAAAATGGGCTCACAACATGCTGTACCCCTGGGGTCTAGGCTGATTGCAAAGGTGACCCTTGAGGGACGGAGCCTGTAATCAGAGATCACTTCCATCCACACCGTAATCTATGACCTGGGGCTGCATGCTCTCTCCCAGGCAGCATGGGACTTCACAGAAGCCTTTTGCATTTTTGTTTTCCCAGATGACCGATGGATCTGTTAGACAGGAATTTATTGTCAATTGCTTCTTTCCTTTGATGCCACATGACTCCTCGGAGGCTGAGAAAGCTAAATCTCTTAATAATAATAGCTATTATCTGGCACTGAGCTGACACTTTATATGCATTATTCTATTTAAAGTTTACAAGTACCCTGAGGGATACGAAATATTATTCCTATTTTAAATATGAAGATATGGAGACTTCGAAATGTTAAATAACTTTCTAAGTATACCCAGCTTGTAAGTGGTAGAAGATGTGGAATCAGTTCTTATCTGATTCTGAATAACGTGATTTTCCATTGCCCTGCCTCACCTAACTAAATAATAAGTAAATAACTGGTGCCATTCTCTTGAGATATGACTGTCTCCTAGATCCTAGACCAACCCCTGTTCTTTCTCGAGTAAATAATGTCTCAGGATGATTTCAGAGTATGGACAACCAGGAGTAGTGGCATAAATATAATAGAAAACAATTACACCTGGGTTTACCCTGTGCCAGATACTGTGCTAAGTGCTTTGTAGGTAATAAATCATTGAATCCTCATAACAACTTCATGACGTATGTTCTGTTATTGTCCCTCCATTCTACACGTAAGTCACAGAAACACTAGGCAACTTGTCTAGTACGAGATAACCAGCAGATGGTCAAGCCAGTACCCAGGTAGGCTGGCTCTAGGGTTCTGTGCTCTTCTCATTCATATGGAGTCTCTCTAAGATTGGGAAGGCTGTGTGGAGGAGCTTTCAGGGAGGGGGTGAGGGCTGGTGTTATCAAGAGTTCTGTTTGACCATGTTACCTAAGTACATTATTGGGTATCCCAATGGAACAATCAAGAAGGCATGTGGATATCAACCTGGCATCATCAGCATGTTGGTGGTATGGAAGGCTCAAGATAAGAGGAAGTTACCTCTAGAAAATGTATAGGTAGAGAAGAAAAGAGGCCAATGTGTTCCTTCCACATTCTGAGAGTGGGTAGAAGAGGCAGAGTTGGCAAAGGACCCAAGTGACTCCTCCTTTTCTCTCACACCCCACATCCCAAGCCTCAGCAGGCCTGTGGATGTCCACCACTCCTTACCACTGCCCAGCCTCCACTGCCTTAAAATAAACCATCCACCGGGGCGCCTGGGTGGCTTAGTCGGTTAAGCGTCCGAATTTCACTTAGGTCATGATCTCGCAGTTCGTGGGTTCGAGCCCCACGTCAGGCTCTGTGCTGACTGCCGGCTCAGAGCCTGGAGCCTGTTTCAGTCTGTGACTCCCTCTCTCTCTGACCCTCCCCTGCTCACGCTGTCTCTCTCTCTCTCTCTCCTAGAAATAAATAAAAAATAAAATAAAATGAAATAAATCTCAAAAACATCATGTTGAATGAATGAAGCAAAAACCGAACAGTATATGCTGTATGATTCCATAAGAAAAAAAAAATAAGCCATCCACGTAGTTCACTCCTACAATCTAGAGTCCCCTTTAACAGGCCACTCTGGTCACCCCACCCTCCTTACTAAACTCCTGCCACACCACCCTTCTTGTTCTGAACGTGTGGGCATGTTTTCCTCTGGGCTGCTGCACTTGCTAGTCCCCTTATCTGCAAATACCCTTACCTAGAGAGACCCAGAGCTCCATCCATTGCTTTGCTCAGATTCCCACTCGAATGCCATCTCTTCATTGGGAGTGTTCCTGACCACCCTGTCCAAAGAGTGCCCTCAATTCTCTTTCCCAGGATCCACTTTAGTTTTCTTCGTAGCCCTTATTACTGTCTATATTGTATTACGTGTTCATCAACCACCTCCTCTCTATAACAGTAAACTCTGTGCGGGTGGGGGCTCTCTGTTTATTCACTACTGCATTCAAAGTGCCCTGAAGAGCGCCTAGCCTGGTGGAAGATATATGACAAATATTTGTGAATGAATGATTGATGAAAAAGAAACTGAGAAGTAGTGGGTGGGGTAGGAGGAAAACAGAGGGTCACAGAAGCCAAGAGAAAAAGATGTCTTAAGAAGGCAGATGTGTGTCCACATCTAATACTGATGATGGCCAAAGCACCCAGGATGGAATCTGGATGCTGATGGTCTTCCTGTTTCATTTTATTATTACTGGTGTGATAGAGACTCATTTGCAAGGATGTTCTTTGCAGCATTGTAGGTAACAGCAACACATGGAAACCAAATGGAATAAATAGGCATGATTAATTTGATGCTTGAACCCATGAATACACCTGTTCTATGGAATACCATGCAGTCAACCAAAAGAAGATGGAGATCTATGGCATTTTCTAAAAAGTTGTCCAGATCTATTAAGTCAGAGAGTAAGCTGGAGTCCAATTTGTACTATGATTCCTTTTTTGGTTTGTTAGAAAAGATATATATCTACTAAGAAAACATTAGCATGGATAAACAATAAATCATTTCATAAAATTATCTCAGTGAAGTTGAATGGAGAGATTTTCACTTCTTATTTCATATACTTGTTTTTTTAAGTGGGAGGGTTATTTTTGCTCTTGGGAGTTTTCCAATATATTGCAATTGCCAAGTAATTGAGAAAGGAAAAGAAATAAATAGGATGATATATTGTGTGTGTGTGTATATACATATATATATTTATTTTTTTTAAATAAATAGATGAAAAATTCAGTCTGGAAGCTCTGGACCAGTCATGAGCCAGAGAACACGGAAGGAAAATTCCAGTCAATAACAGAGTGCTTTCTGCTTGTTTGCCCCTGCTCTGAGTATATGAGAGGTCCCATGCAACTTGGGTGTTGGGTGGTAGTTGTCATGAAATCTCTGTCTCCCACGAGGAGAAGTTTCTGCTATGTTCCAGTGGCTGAGTTAGTTCAGTGGTCTGTGGAGAGCTTCTCTAAGTCATGCCAGAACTTAGTCACTGGCGTCATCATTCAACATTTCTTTTTCTCCTCAAGACACCTAGGGTCTGTGAAGTGCCCTCTGTTGAGAATATGGCATGTAGGCCCAGGTCTCTCTTCGGATGCATCATTTGTCCAGACTCCGTTGACAACAGGGAGCTGTGGGACATACTTGGCTTGCCTCCTAGAGACTTTGTAGCAGAGTAACATTTACTTTTATTGAATAGGTAAGAGCCAAGGCCATCCTCTGAAACAGATTTTCTGGCAAAATGGAAATCGGTACCTCATGAATTGCATTTTTAAAAATTAAATTCTATTCCAATAATAAGAATGGGCAAAGGATGCTGATGTCTTCCTTTTTTACTTTGTTAAGGAATCAGGATTGAGTCCAGCTGTGTGTGTGGGAGAGTCAGCAAGTATCCACCCCTTTCCCTCCTAGACTTCTTGAGACAGTTCTCCACATTTGCTGTCTTTTTCTCCCTTCCAAATCTTTCTCCAGCCCTCTGCATTATGACTTTCTTCCGCCTGGCTTTCATTGTTTTCATTCGCTCTCACTCCTTTGTCACCTACACTCTGGGAGACTGTCTTGTGTCCCTAGAGTCCCTCCTGGCCCCTTATGTGGAGAGGCCCTCCCTGCACAACATACCTGCCCCAAGTGCTCACACTGCCTTTGCTCAGGTTGTACCCTTTGCCTGGCATGCTGTTCCCTCATTTTTCTGCCCAACTAACTTACCGTTCAAGATTGGCTCAACTGTCCCTTCTTTGGAGAATCTTCACTGGCCATTCCCTTCCACCCCCAGGAAGAACTGGGTCTTCTTCAGTCTCTGTCCCCCTAGCTGTGAGCAGACTGTGGATACACAGCTTACCTGAGAGTCACTGTGGCTTTGTCCTCATGTGTCTCTTTGTCTGTCTCTTCCATTAGACTGTCTCTTCCATTAGACTTGCATCCTTAGCCCTAACACAGTGCTGGGGACAGAGTAGGTGCCCGGCTCGCTTTGGTTCATTAAATGGATGCATTTATTGATTCCCACGGGGAAATATGAAAGGCAAAAACCACAGTTTTGCTGGGGATTTGATGTTCTGATGACAAGAATACTGAAGAGCCACGTGCACATAAACCCCCATCCAGCCACCACTCTGTCCCCCCTTCTTCCAAATCTATGGCAGGGCTGGCCCAAGAGTTTGAAATCCCCATTCCCAGTTCTGTTTCTGACTCACTAGCCCTTTATATTACTCACTTCCTGTCTACAATGGCACTTGCTGGTTTATAAAGCAAGGTGACCCTTGAGGAATAATAACAACCGAGAGCTTGTAAACAGTCGCAGAGTCCCATGAACTGTATAAATGCTAAATGTTATGAATCAGTAAAGTGCGTGAGTGAATGGAAACTGGATTGCTAACTCCTGTATTTGTCAAATTTAAAAAGTACTAAAACCACCCCAAGGGGAGAGTTTTGATATTCACTCTTCCTCACGAGTCATTTCTTACGAAGAACAAATAAGCCAGGAAGCCAGGATTTCAGCAGATGGGGGAGCAGGGTGGGGTGGGGCCGCCTCTCCTGCTCTAATCCCACTTTCAGTGTATTTAAGTAAGTGTCTGCAAAGAGAACGATGCATAAATTATGAGTACCCAAAGGCAGTTCCTGTGAAAGGAAGAGAATTTATAAATGTTGCAGCACTGTTTCCTTCTGAGGGGTTCCCAGCGAACCAAAGGTCACTGTGGATGTTTACCCCCATATGTCCCCTGCTGGGGGAAGGAGAGTGACTCCTGCGTCATTTCTCCGCATCTCAGCAATACCTGAGGGTGTAGGAGGTCCTTTGCTCTCTCCTCCAGGCAAGCCAGGGTGAGAAGGATGTGCTGTGGACCCCTGGCCTCCCCAACAATGGGTACCTTCCAGATCAGAAATAATTAGCTGAGGCAATGCCAAAAACCAATTAGCTTGGCATATAAACACGCGGCTTCCCAGCAGTCGGGTCTGATGTTAATACAAGGACTAAAAAGTGACAGGCAGTCTGGGAAGTAAAGTGAGGACCTTGATAGGCTGGCTGGTCTCCTGTGATTTCATAAGAATGTAGTGGATGCTACCTAGTAGTATGAGTTTTAGCTAAGCCTTTTGTCTTTCCCGCTGTGAGGGAGGAAATGTCAGGATGGGGTGGGTCACTCTGGCCCCTGTCAACTTTAAGGATGTGCATAGTGGACTCTGGTAGGTGTTCAGAGCTCCCCTTCGCATACAAGTGTCCTGATGACCCTGCAGGGTGGAGTCTCTGTGGGTGGCTGGGAAGGGTGGCTCATCCCACAGGGCTTTCCTGGGACAGAGGGAGGGACGGTCCCACCAGGTGAAGCCTGGATGGTCAGCAGCTGCAGGTTTGGGACCTGAGCTGTCTGCAGTTCTTATTTAAGAGAGAAGTTTTCCTTCTCTCCCAGAAAGGGCCAGCCTTTCGCTAAGGTTGGGTCAAATGCCTCTTTCCAATGCTAAAAAGAAAAACAAAAAGCTGTATTCAGACATTACTAAAAACCTCAAATATTCCTATGTAGCCATGAATATAAAATATGCATACATAGTGTTATAACTGCTTATACTCTGTATATGGGTGTGTTGGTATATATATATGTGTGTGTGTGTGTGTGTGTATAATATGTGTGTGTGCATTCTCATATTCTCAAGATAATAACATATCTTGAGAAACCCCTTCTCTAACCACATTTTTCCTGGCCAACATTGTAATCATCCCCTTAGCGCCTGCTTTCAAACACTATCAAATAGGAGAAAAGCAATTCTTTCCAGGTTAGAGCAGCACACATGAAATTAAGACCGGAACAGGCCACCTGAGATTTTTATTCAATGTGTATTTCATTTTAAAACTTGAAAAGCATCTTGAAAAAACACTTTCAATATATTGAATTGGGAGGGCTTGAATTTGGTGTTACAGTCTAGTACTGTGGGTATACTCTGGGATGTGTCTACCGACATAGGAGGCGGTTTGGGGGCTGGGGGCAGTCATATCCTGATTAACTCCAAGAGACTCCTCAGCTCCCTCTATCCAATCCAGGGCCAGATGCCTGTATGTTAGTAGATCCCATCTTTATGACCGATTGCAGAACACATGAGCTAGACCACTCCCCCCCTGACAAATATCGTACACTTAAAGACACAACAACAACAATGTGAAGTTCAATGAAGCACCACAGAAACATTTCATGTCTGAATGTTTAGGGACCCCTGATTGGTGGCCTCACAACATTGCCAGTTTATTGAATTTTACATTCTATGGGCATAATCCCAAAAAGCCAGTCCCAAAATGAAATTTGTCCCCATATTTTAAAGGGCAGTTCTTTGCTCTGACAAAATTATGGGTCTCTTAGATATTCCATCCAAAATTATAATGGTTTCCTTATTGATAAGCTTCAGATCTGAGCTTCTCAGGTTAATATTTTACAGAGCAAGTGAGATACTTGGACATGGCTATTATATGTATAAGCACATTATTCTTTGGATGAGCTGTGAACAAATATGTTCGGAATTGTGTAAATGGTGGTAGTTTTGGACTCTGTCTTAAAGTCAATGGACAGGAATTTGTTGGGAACTGGCCCAACGGAGGGTAAGACTGGTCCTTTCCAGGAGAGAAGGAAACCCTCTCCCCTGAACAAGAACTGTCTGAACCAAGCCGCAGAGCTCAGTAGAAGTCCCTGGTGATTGAATTCATTGAATATATATTGACTATATTTCTGCAGAACCTGATCCTGAGTGCTGATGGGTTAGCATCGGCTGTCTTTTGACAGGTCAGGTAATAACTTTTAGTGATGTGAGACAGATGTACCCTTATTCTCTCCTGTAAATTCATAGTTTCATGACTTGGAAACACACACACACACACACATACACACACGCACACGTATGTCAGGGATGGCAAATAGATATCACTCTTCATGGAAATGTTGATTGATCATTGGAGACCACCCTGGGCACTGTCTTGAGGAGAAGAGTGGAGGGAAAACACATCGTTGCTGGTTAGAGACCGCTGTTGGGGGCAGGGGGGTGGTCAGGGTTGAGGGTTCTTGTAGGGGGAAGGTCAGGGGCATGGAAGGAATGAAGATCACATTGACTTAGGTTTCAAATCTGTCGAGTGCAATTCTATTAGATTCAAGGTTGTTAAAATAACTGCAGCAGGCATTCAGGATATAGTAACAGTCACCTCCAAACTTCAAAAGTTCACCTAGAATTTGTGTAGTGAGTGGAAAACAAGTGACTCAATTTAAGGCAGGAAATGGAAAAGAAAATTGGTGAGTTCATTTTAAACTAGTTATATATGACACAAGTAACATTAAGTTAAATTCATACATTATCTCCAAACGTACATTAGCCATGCTTCATGACTTCCTACAATGAAACATGTTTCACAAACCTTACCCTTCATAAACACAGAAAGAATGCATTTTAATTGGGCAATGATAGGCTTTATAGGAAAATAATTTTAGAAGAGGACCCATATCTCTTTACATTAGATAGCACAGAAGACTTGTGAAGGAAAACAGGAAAGAGTCAAATTTATATTCCTTGAGACCTTTCCCTCAATCTGATTAGTTAGCAAATAGTTTTTGTAATTGTTCAGTTCACTAGGCCATAAATTCAGCTTCCTTATCAGCACAGAGCAAGGCATTTTATAGCACAGCCTCCAGAATAAACAAAAGCACTTTAAGCCCAAGTGATTTGCTTCATAGTCTCCCTTTAATTAAAGTCTCTTCTTAAATAGAGGCCCATGTTTTTGATTTCCTATTTGCCTTTTTAAGAAAAGGACTTGTATTATTTTGTTCGTCCATAGGAAAACAAATAACAAGATGCTTTCAGGCAGTGATTGTATCATTTAGAAATTGCATTTGGCTGGCAGTCACAGAGACCTAACTGTAGTGACTTAAGCAAATTAGGTTATTTTTCTCTGCCACAAGAGAACGATGAACGTCAGCATGTGCGCAGCAGCTCTGTGCATCGTCAAGGACTCAGGTTCCTCGTGACTTCGTGTTCTTCCATCTTTGGTACGTGTCTTGCATCCTCAAACTTGCCTCATGGGGCAAGATGGAAGGAGCCTCAGTAGCCATTGAGTCTCTATTCCAGGGAGGAGGAAGAGGGCCTGGGTATCTTCAAGAAACCTTCCCAGAAATTACACCCAGCAACTAACCATATTCCAGGAAACTCCCAGTCTTGACTGTCTCCGTGGCCCTCAGCCACTGGATTTACTCTGCATAGACTCTCCACAGCCTGACCTCGCCTGCTGCTTCCAAGCTGTAGCTCTCCTTGCAAGGCTTCCCCATCGCCACCAGGAAGCGGGGTTCCGCCTGATGCCCACGCATGCGTGACCCAGAAGTGCGGGCGGGTTACTGCCTCGCCTGGTGAACTTTTGCTAAGGATTAATGAAAGCTGTTGGATTGGTTCTTTTTCCTCCCTGTCAGGCCTCTTCTCCCCCCCTCTCCCTCCCCTGCTCCCCNCCCTCTAGGACAGGCATCCTGAGTTGCATAGTTCATTTGCCTCTGGCCCCATGAAATTGAACAATCAGTTGTGTTTGATGCCCAGCAATGTCCAGTTTGGGAACACACCTGCATATTGGCTCTCTCTCCTTCCCTGCCTTGTGTCCCTTTTCCCTCACCCCTATTACTCTGGGAGTGTGTTTCCTAATAAATTAGTGGCACATACGCCTTCATCTCAGGCTCTGCTTTCTTGGGAACCGAAGCTAAGACAGGGCAGAACTTGGCCATATCAGCTGGGGTGCCCAAACGATGCGGTCTTTTAGCTGGCAATCTTTACTTGCCAAATCAGACCATGTTTCTGCTGCTAAGGAATGATGGGAGAGGTCTCTGCCACAGTGACCGGAGGTATAAAGGACATTAAACAGAGTGATGGTAGAGAGTGACCAGGGGCAGGGCCACACCCAGGGATTCTGCGTGCAGCTGGATTGGTCCCTTCAACAGCAGGCAAAGCCAGCACTGGAAAATTCCATCAGCTGCATTTAGCGAAACTGGAGGTTCTGGTGCCTTTGGGGCTGTGCCATGGGAACAAAATCATGGTGAAGCAAACTGCACCAGCTGAGGTCTTTTTCATCTGAGGCTAATAGCACCGGGTTGTCCAGGTCGCCTGCAGCTACGGTCCCACGTGTCCTGGTGTAATTCAAGAGAAGCTGCTTCTAGAGAAGGAGGTCTTAGGAGATCTTGGCCAACCCTATTGTGAAGTGACCCTAGAAGTTGCCTTCAAAGTTCTATTCTTTTTTATCAGGACTGTGGAAGGCAGGAGACGGGGTGCTGGCAGAAGTGACGTTAGATGGGACTCTGGATGAAAGTGGAAGTCAAGGTCCAGTGTGATCCAAAACTGAAAAAGATGCTGCTCTTATGGGGCAGGGCTGTCAGCATCAAGAAAGCAGTAGGGTAAGAAGAAAGCCAAATAGGGGTGCTTGGGTGGCTCAGTTGTTTGGGCTTCTGACTCCTGATTTGGCTCAGGTCATGATCTCACGGTTTGTGGGTTTGAACCCCACATCAGACTCTGTGCTGACTGCAGACCCTGTGGGGATTCTCTGTCCTTCTCTCTGCCCCTCATCTGCTTGTTCTCTCTCTCTCTCTCTCAGAATAAACAGATAAAAAAAAAAAAAAAAGAACACCTAATAAAGCTGGAGTAACAAAATAGGGTTACCAGAGGCCTTTAGAAATGGAAGATGAAAGGAAGACACTGGGAGCTTGATCTGTGCGAAAGTTTTCCTTGGTTGTGCCTTAGGGAGCCAGAGGGGACCCCCAACTAGAAGGGCTTGATTCTTTAGGGTTCAGTCATTCTCCCTCCCTAATACTGCATATTACATTGTTTTTAAGATTTTATTTTTAAGTTATCTCTATACCCAACGTGGGGCTTGAACTCACAACCCTGAGATGAAGAGTTGTATGCTCCTCTGACTGAGCCAGCCAGGTTCCCCTGTATATTACTTTTAAAATAAAAAAATCTCTGGAAAACCTAACACCCAGTATTATTGATCCACTAATACACAAACAGGGATTAGTTGATAACCGCTGAAAGCAATAGGACAATGGATTGTGGTGTGTGAGGATGTGGGGGATGGGCATCTGGAGAAAGCACACCAAAATCTTGGAGAGAAAGAGGGAAATTACGAGCAAAGGGCTGGCTCAGATTCACAGCCTTTAATTCCCTCTGCAGCTTGGCAAAACCGCAGAATGTTAGAGAAACCAGGAAAAGTACAGACTGTGTCAATTATACTACAAACCAGTAGTAGAGAATCCCTGTGCAGCCCGGGGTGGGGGTGGGGTGGGGTGGGGTTCAACAAAAGAACAAAGCCAGGCCAGACTGTCCAAAGCATAATTTTATTAGGTGCTTCTCAAAGTACAGCCATAAAGGACAAAACCAGATAGGGTGCATTTGGCTGCAAGTAACAGAAAAATCTAGATTCACTGCCCTTAAATAATACGTGTATGTCACATTTAAATACTCTTTGGTTATCTCAAGCTTACCAAAGATTTTCTCCTACTTTAGTTTTTACATTTAGACTTATGATCCAATTCAAATTTAAAAAGTTTTCATGTGTATTTATTTTTGAGAGAGAGAGAACATACAAGCAGAGGAGGGGCAGAGACAGAGGGAGACACAGAACCCAAAGCAAGCTCCAGGCTCTGAGCTGCCAGCACAGGGCAGAAGTGGGACTTGAACTCACAATCATGACGTAAGCTAAAGTTGGTCACTCAGTTGACTGAGCCACCCAGGTGCCCTGAGCTCAAATTAATTTTTATGTATGATGTAAAGTAAGAGTCAAAGGTCTTTTTCCCATATATATATTTTAAATTGCTCTATCACCATGTATTAAAATCCCTTCCCTATTCAATTACCTTAACATCTTTGTTAAAAAAAAAAAAAAAATTGGCAAATGGGTAGAGCAGTCCGTTGAGTGCCTGACTCTTGATTTATTTCAGGTCAGGATCAGCCCCTTGTCAGGCTCTCAGCTAGGTGTGGGGTCTGCTTGGGATTTTCCCTCTCTCCCTCCGCCCCTCTCACCTTCTCAGATTCTCTCCTTCTCTCTCTCAAAAAACAAACAAACAAACAAAACCCAACTGACCATAGGTGTGAGCCTATTCACTTTCATTGATCCACATAACTATCCTATGACAATACAACACTGTCTTGGTTAAGGTAGGGATATAGTAAGTATGGGATCAGATAGTGTAAGTCTTCTAATTTTTCTTTTTCAAAATATTTTGGTTATTCTAGGTCCTTTGCATTCCCAAATATATTTCCAATCAGCCTGGGATTTTCTATAAGAAGTCTGCTGGGATTTTGATTGGGATTACACTGAATCTATAGGTTAACTTGAGAAATGGCATCTTAATATGACCAAATCTTCTGATGCACATTTACCTGTTTATTGAAGTCTTTAATTTCTCTCAGTAATGTTTTGTAGTTTTCACTATAAACCTATTGTATATGTTGAATCAAATTATTCCTAAGTATTTTATTTTTGATGTTATAAAAAGAACTTTTTTCCCCCAATTTCATTTTCTGCTTGTTGCTGGTATATAGAAATGGAATAGATTTTTGTATGTTGACTTTGATTCTTCTGGCCTCACTAAATTTGCTTACTAGTTCTGGGAGCATGTCTGTGGATTCTTTGGGATTTTATATATACATGATTTGGTTATCTGAAAATATAGATGGTTCGATTTATTTCTTCCTTTCCAAACTGCATGGCTTTATTTCTTTTTCTTCCCTGTTGCACTGACTAGGGCCTCTAGTAAAGTGTATAATAGAAGTAGAGGTGTCAAGTAAACAAAAGACCAACCTCAAAATAGGTGAGCAAATTCTTTACACAGTTGTCTTATGGAGGACTGTGGCCTGGGAAACAATATTTGAGATCACTCTGGAAGAATGGCTTCAAAGCTTGCCAGTTAACGGGTGATTATATGCACAAAGGGGAGGGATGTGCAGGCTTGCAAGTAGTTCTCCAGGGTATATTTGCACATCACAAGGTATAATTTGTTCAGTTGCAAAAATTAAGGTTTACTGATGATCAGGCGTCGGAGAAAGACCCTTAAGTCATCTTGATACATTGTTTCTACCATTTCTGATTGTTCAGAAATGCCTCACTGCATGCCTCCACTCAGCTGGTATTCTGGTTCTTGTTTTTGGTTTCTGTTTGAGGTTACTTGAGATGGTCACAGGAGGCTGACATCAGCCACCTACTGNAGGCAGTGGAGAAGGTGGGGGAGGGCAGGCATCCTTGCTTGTTACTGATCTTAGGGGAAAAATTAGTCTTTCACCAATAAGAATGATGTCAGTTGTAGCAATTTCATAAATTCAATTTATCAGGTTATGAAAATTTCCTTCAAGTTCTAGTGAGCTCAGAGTTTTTATCATGAATGGGTGTTTAATTTTGTCACCTTCTACATCTATTGAGTGATCATAGGGTTTTCCCTCTTTACTGTATTAATATAGTGAGTTATATTAATATAGTGAATTATAGTTGATTTTCAAATGTTAAACCAACCTCACATTCCTGAAATAAAAGCTACTTGATTTTAAAGTACTGTTCTTCCCATCTATTGCAAAATTTGATTTGCTAATATATTTTAAGGACTTTTGTATCTATATTCATGGTGATGTGATATTGTTTTCTTTTGATGTCTTTGAATGTTTTTGGTGTCAGTAATACGGGACTTCTAAAATAATGTAGAAAATGTGGTGTGGTGGAAAATAAGCAAAACAATAGCCCTCAAAGATACCTCCATGTCCAAATCTGCAAAATCTCTGAATGTCATCTCATTTAGAAAAAGAATCCTGCCAAAATAATGAAACTAAGTTTCTTGAAATGGGGAAACAGTCTTGAATTATCAAGATTGTTCGTGCTAAAGAATAAAAATTCAACTGAATACCTTTGAAGATCTAATTGGCTTTCTTCAAGGATTCATGAACATCCCTTTTAGTAAATAAGCACTGGAAGAGCTGTAACAAACAGAAAGCTTTTAAAGGGGCATCAAGACTAGTAAATTATTAGCAAAAGAAAAGAAAGGATTCTTTCAGGGGAGGTTACCTTCCCTTAGGGGAAGCCAGGGGGTTTTATCAGTCACATTACCTCACTGGTGCTGGCCAGGAAATGCCAGACTGATTGGTTTAAAATTCCACTCCTGGGAGAGGCTGAAACTGCCAATTAAGGGTTCATTTGCTGTCCTGGAAGCAAGTGACTCCACCTTGGGCCTGTTATTTCTTTTCTTTTTCTTAAACATCTGTAAATGCAATCATAAATGTCCATACTAGTGAGAGGCAGAGAGATTTCACACGGCCACAAAAGGAAAAGGTACACAGAGAGGAGTCCTTGAACCATGGTGGTGTAGATTGGAGTAAGGAGGCCACATGCAGAGGAATGCTGGGAAGGGTCAGGTTGATAATTCAGCCCTAGAACCGCTGGGGGAGCAAAACCCTGCTGACACCTTGATTTTGATCCAATGATGCTGATTTTGGACTCCCGGCCTCCAGAACTCTGAGGGCATACATTTCTGTTGTTTTAACATAGGAAGTTTGTGGTAATTTGTAAGTAGCCTCGGGAACCAAATAGAGGAACTGTTTCCTTCTTCAGTATAATTTGAAAGATTCTGTATAGGCCTGGTATTATACCTTCTTTAAGCCCTTGGTAGAATTCACCTGTGAAGCTATCTAGGCATATACATTTTCATTCAAAGGACTTAAATTACAATTTCAAGGTTTCCAAATTAACATAGAGCTATTTAAGTTTCCTATTTCATCCTGAGTTCGTTTTGGTTATTGGGTCTATTGAAGATTTTTTCCACTTCATTTATATAGTTGAATTTATTGGCATAAAGTTATCCATTATATTTCTTTATCATTCTGTTAACTTCGGTAGGATCTATGGTAACATCTTCTCTTTCATTCCTGTGATCATTCACATCTTCTCTTTTGTTCTTTTTATTGGCAGCTTTTAAGCAACAGACTTGAGCAATGGAAATTTGATCAAGGCAAAAAGGCCACAGGGACCACCTGGCTGAGTGCAGACAGGCCCATCAGGTGACCCACCTCAAAGTATCCATAGGCTCTAACTAACCAATGGGCTGCTTACAATCAGGCGGTTACCAAAAAAGGGGAAATTCCATAATCCCCACACCTCCTCACCTTCCCCCTTTAAAAACAGCCCCTACCCACTGCCTCAAGGCAGACAGTCTCTCCTTCGCTGCCCTGCCCACCACTCCCCTGAGGTGTATTCAATAAACTTTTATCTCCTTTGTTCAGCCTTAGGTGAATTCTTTCACTGCTCTGGCCTCCGGCTTTCCCCAGATCAGGTTGGCCCCCATCTGGGAGCCCCCATCTGATCTGGAGACACCACATTTGGTGGCCCAGGCAGGGGCACTTTGTGCCCCCCGACACATTTGGGGGGCCCTGCATGAGGAGCCTTTGCTGACCCAGGGCTCTCCCCAGATTCTCCAGGAATTTCCAGGTCCTTTCCCTTTGTGGACTGACTCTAGTATTCCTTGGGGGACTGAAGACCTCCTGCGGAGGGCGGAGGTTACTCCTCTGCGCGGGGGAACTGGCCAGACTGCCCTTGCTGGAAAGGGTGAGGGATTTTTCCCTTTTCCCCTTCAGAGGGGTCATTCCCTCCCCCTCCTTTCCTTTTATAGCCTTTTGGCAGCCTGCCCCTAGTACTTCCCAGACAACTGAAGACCCCTGGCCAGCTCCCTGCTGTGGTCTGAAGGTCTGAGAGTGAGCAGGTTGGACTCTCCGCACCTGTGAAGGAGAGGACCCCTTTCCTCTGCTTTCCATCCCCTGAGTCTCTTTCCAAAGTCCATCCCAGTTGACAGCAGAAGCCCTCTCAGGGCAAGTCCACACATGTCAAGGGTTTGGTTGGGACACTGTTCTCAGGCTGGCTGACTCTCAGCTGCCTTGTTCCTTTTGGCTCCCACCCCTTTTCCTTTGTCCCTACAGATCCAGCTGCCGCCTTGATCCGCAGGCCAGCCTGTTCCTGTGCATTTGAGTGGTGAGTCCTCCCCCTCCTTTCCCTGACCCGTTCAGCCAAACTCATGCCCGGCTTTCCCTGTTGCAGGGGATGACCCATCAGGAAGGCTGTCAGTGTTTGCCATTTGATCCCACAGTCTCCTTGGTGGGACGCCCCAGAAGAGAGTTGTCTTGTACAAGGTCAGGTCCTTTTTCAGGCGAGCAGGACGCGAAGAGAAATTTCAATCAGGAGTCAGAGCTCCGTTCCCTTTGGTGAGATGCCCCTTTGGGAACCGGCTGCCAGTCTTTCCCATTATCCCACTCTTCTATGGACACTTAGAACACTCTTTTCCAGCCTGACTTCTTTGCCAACTCCTCCCAATGGTCAGAAGTCTTATAAATAAAAGCCTTAATGGCAATGTCCCCAAACCCTGGCCTTAACAAAAACTGTTTAGTTTGGTTTCATGGCACTAAATCAGGATCCAAACTAAAAGTCTTCTGCAGAATGTGTTTGACTAAAAAATCTCCTCCCAACATAATGGATGCTTATCTAAATAGACCTTCTTCTGATAGACCCAAGTTGCTGGAGGGATCACAGGCCATCCTTGGTGAGGAGGACGCTCACTCTCTTACTGTTCCTCCTCCTAATACATCCAGGATACTCTTGTTGAATGTGGGGGCTTCTCCCTCATTCATTTCTTGGGTTAATGGCTATGATTATTGGAGCCAACTGTCTCTGGTTAGTCTACCTCAGGATGGGGACTTCAAGGAATATTCCAAGCTGATGCCAAAACTTTTGTTTTGGGGAAATCCCTTGTCTTCTCCAGCTTGACATGGACTGCCTATTTCCCCTTGCTGGTGGAACAAACACCTGTCTTTTCATCTATCCAAGCTCATGAGCGTTAGAAACTGGAGTCCTCTTTTTCTGCCCCCCGGATTTGTATCTGCCTCCAGCCTTGCTGGCGTCTCCTCACCTCTTCTGCCTCCCCCTCCGCCTGTTTATGTACCTTGAGTGTAGCCTGCATAACTCATGCCTCTACCATCCCTGTTGCCTCCAGCACCACTGGCTACTCCCCCTACCCTTACTATCAAGGACTGAAGAGCACCCCCTTGGACTTACACCACCCACTTAAGATTTCCCTACTGGTGCCCCAGGTAAAAATTGACATTGGGGAACAAATTGATGAACTTTTAAGTGGACCTAGGTGGAACATAATTCGGTATTTAAACAATTTAAGTTTGTTGGTTTAATTAAGGTAGACCTGTCTTTAGAGTTATCAGCATTAAATATGAAACTTTTAGTCTACCAAGGTGTACTGAAGGATGAGTAGGCTAATGATCTCTGTTGCTATTTGTCAGCAAAAAGATGACTTAAAATGATGGTTAATTTTGTCTGTCTCCAAGTTCTCATGGGTTAAGCTAGCTTTCCAAGCCTTTGGTAACCTGAAACTTTAGAGTTTTGCTTGGGTGATGGATTGGGTTGAATTCATTGAACATCTAAGTCTTTTCCAAATGAGATAAAATACCAAAACATTGGTTACTGAACATAGGTTTGTGCTTTTGGCTTTTTATTGCAGAGAAGCTGAGGATACTTCAGTTTGTTGGAAAACATGCTTTGTTCTTAACGGATTCATAAATTTGCTATCTGAAGAATTCTGGTGTAACATTCACAATTGGTTATACTTAGTTTTCACAGGAGACTACAGTTTCTAAGAGTTAAAATTCAGCTAAATGTAATTAAAACTGATGGAAATAAGGAAAACAACTTGTGTAAGAAAGTAGGAAAGCAATGTGTAAGAAAGATTTAAGGAATGAGAATACATTGTGTTGTGGTAAAGGAAAGGAATTTTGTCCTAAAATGAGACTGGCTGTTTGGAGAGAAATGGCTTGGGACAAAATCTGAATGCAAAAGAAAGTTGTGGAAGGTTTGTGAAGGGAAATCTTTGGAAGGAATTTTATGTGTGGTCAGGATAGACTAAGATTGAAATGAAAGGATTTTGAAAGTACACTGGTATAAGATTGAAATTCTGCATTTCTCTTTGTTAAAATGACCAAGTTTTCTTGGATTGTTGGTCTGCTCTTGATAAGAAAATATAAACAAAGTTTCCTCTTTATCTGCCCAGAAAACCAAAGTTTCTATATTTTGTCTTTATCAGGTCTTTGATTAACTTCAATCCTGTTTAAGCATGTGCCCTTTAAAACTTTCTAAGTTTTTTTTTTAACAAACTTCCCTGAGATTTGATGTGTCATAGCAGTAACTGAATTTCCTTTTAAATTGCATCATAATGAACCTTTAAATCAGATCATTAACAATGTCCATTTCTAAGGGTTTTTTGGTCATTTATACTTATTTTTCTAATGCTTTTGTAAAGCATTTGTGAAGTTATTTCATCAAGAACATTCATGAAAAAAAGACTTTTTTGGGGACAAATACAGGTATTTGATATCTTTAAGATCATAAAACTAAAATGGGCAAGAATTTCCATAACTAACTAAAAAGTTGCATTCAAACTGAACAAGAATTAGTAACATGGGACGAAACGAATTGAGGAAGATGATTATAGTTTTTGTGACTTGTTTAAAACATTGCTGGTTCTCTAGTGCTTTCTTTTCTAGATTAAGGAAAATTTCTCTTAAGATATCAATGACTTACAGAAATGGGATAAAGTATTCATTTGTGAACAAATTGAAGCGTTTAACTTTTGTCCCTACCTGAACCCTCTGAAAGCTAGAAACTCCAGTGACTATTCTTTTATGGCAAGTATAGATAATAGCATAAATTCAGTAAGAATCTGTTCTTGTATCCTTGTAACAGGACACAATTAGAAACATGTGTTATTTTACCAAGGCTTTGACTGGAATGTCTTCTTTGAGAGAGATATTCATACATTTGGATAAGACCAGACAGCTTTAAGGAATTAAGGTCGACTTAAGGAGCTAAGGAAGCCCCCTGGAAATGTTGGTCTGATACCTTGCTTACAGAGTTCCCAACAGCCTTCCCAGGTGAGTAAAGAATGTTACTTTCTGGCAGGTACAAGAAGCTCAAGATATTTTAGGGACCTCGAGAAAAGGAATTCTCCCAAATCTATCATATTGCATCATGTCAGATGGCAAGTATTTGGCATGGCTTCTGGCCTTGAGAGTCTATGAAAATTTCTATCTAGAGATTCCCAAACAAAAATTCCAGCAAAGCAGATTTTAAAAGATCTATCTGATGAGTCACTATTTCTTGCTGCACTTATGTAAATAATTAGGCCAAATTTGTTAAGATTGGATTTGTTTTTGAACGAATTAGTCTTTATTTGGCTATCTCTGGAAATAAGGGTGATTTTAGAGAAAAAAGCTGTTTCAATAACACACTTCTGTGGATGTTAAATTCTAGTTTTGATTGTCTTTGATTTGTTGTTTGCCTAAGCTAGACAACTTGAGGGAAACTTCAGAGAAATTTCCACAATAGTTCATATGTAGACAATCTTCATGCCTGTTATTCTGTGTGGATAATAAATAATGGAACTCCATGGACATATGATTCTTTGAGCAGTTGGAAAATGGGATGGATTTCCCAGCAATTGTATAACTGAACTATCACCTAGACCAACTCTGTCTGTCTGGGATGACAAAATCACTCCTTAAAAGCTGGCGTGTACTCCATTCCATGGGGTTAATTATGGACTCATGGAGATAATAGATGGCGCAACTTTCCTTATAATTGGATTGGGTAATACATTTGGGGATGCCCTTACCACCTGGGACAAGTCTTCTCCCACTTGCCAGTGATCTCTCATAATTAGGATATTGTTAGGGCGAGACAGCAAACAAAGAGGGCATTTCGATGGTTTTATCCCTTAGTCATCTTTGTCTCAGGAGCTGCCTCTATTGATATGAAATTGCAAATAGAGGCTTCAGCCAAGCATACAGCAGTCACATTTAACCAAACCCAGCTCGTAGTCACCCATCAATTCAAAAGATGGCCCTCCAAAGCCGAATGGCCCTTGCTACCCTGACTGTAGCCCAAGGAGGAACTTATGCTTTACTATAACAGTGTTATGTGCATACAGCAGATTACCGCAAAAATGTGACAAAGTTACTAAAAGATCAGAATGCTCAAATTGGCGCTTGAAACAATCCCTCTCTTTCCTTTAGTGATTGGTTAAACTCCTGGACTAGAGAGGATTTTTGTCAGCCATCAAAGGACTCTTGATTTGGGCTTCTTTTTCTTTTTGTTACTTTAATTATGTTTTGCCGTTTCCTCCCACGTCTCTCCAGCAGGTGCCAAGGTCCTTCACTGCCAGAACTTCAAGCTGACAGATGATCCTTTCTACTCAGGGAGATTCATACCTGTGGTCTGCCTTAGATTCAGCTGCCTCTGCCTTTCATAACATTTATATATATATATAAATATATAATATTTTATATTTATTTATAATATATATTATATTTTATTATATTTATATATACATTTAAATTCCAAACTGAGTGTTGACCCGCAGGTAGGGACATATCTGTGCCCCTATTCAGCAGGAAGAAGTTACAGAAGAGAAGACCTTTCACCTTCAGGAAACTTAAAGATGTAAAGGACGAAATTGTTCGGACAACAGACTTGAGCAAGGGAAACTTGATCAAGGGAAAAGGATCACAGGGACCACCTGGCTGAGTGCAGACAGGCCCATCAGGTGACCCACCTCAAAGTATCCAGGCCCTAACTAACCAATGGGCTACTTACAATCAGGCAGTTACCAAAAAAGGGGAAATTCCATAATCCCCACACCTCCTCACCTTCCCCCTTTAAAAACAGCCCCTATCCACTGCCTCATGGCAGACAGTCTCTGCTGTCCTGCCCACCACTCCCCTGAGGTGTATTCAGTAAACTTCTACCTTTTTTGTTCCACCTCAGATGAATTCTTTCAATGTTCAGGCCCCTGGCATCCATAGGATCAGGTTGGCCCACATCCGGGGGCCCCCATCTGATCAGGAGAGACACCACATTCTTTTTTGTTTGTTTCTCTTAATTTTTTAATGTTTATTTCTTAGAAAAAGTGAGAAAGACAAAGAGTGTGAGCAGGGAAGGGGCAGAGAGAGAGGGAGACACGGAATCCAAAGCAGGCTCCAGGCTCTGAGCAGTCAGTACACAGCCCAACACAAAGTTCAAACTCACAGACTGCAAGATCATGACCTGAACCGAAGATGGACGCTTAACCGACTGTGCCACCCAGGTACCCCGAGAGACATCACATTCTTTTCTTTCTTTTTCTTCTTATTGTCAACTTGGTTTCCATATAACACCCAGTGCTCATCCCAAGTGCCCTTCTCCATGCCTATCATCCCCCCTTTCCCTCCCTCCCACCCCTATCAGCCCTCAGTTTGTTCTCAGCATTCAAGTCTCTCTTGGTTTGCCTCTCTCCCTCTCCCCAACTATTTTCCCCCTTTTTCTCCCCCATGGTCCTCCGTTAAGTTCCTCCTAATCTATGTATATGTGCAAACATATGGTATTTGTCCTTCTCTGCCTGACTTATTTCACTCAGCATAACACNTCTTTGTGTCTTCTTCAATTTCCTTCATAAGTTTTCTATAGTTTTCAGCATACAGATCTCTTATGTCTTTGGGTAGGCTTATTCCTAGGCATTTGCTGTTTTTTTTGTGAAGTTGTGAATGGGATCAGTTTCTTGATTACTCTTTCTGTTGCTTCATTGTTGGTGTATAAAAATGTAACTGATTTCTGTATGCTGATTTTGTACCCTGCAGCTTTGCTGAATTCATGGATCAGTTCTAGTAGGCTTCTGGTGGAGCCTGTCGGGTTTTCNTGAAGTTTCCCTTGCATTTCTATTTTTTCGAATAGGTAGAGAAGAATGGGTATTAACTCTGTTTTCAATGTCTGGTAGAATTCCCCAGGGAAGCCATCTGGCCCAGGGCTCTTATTTGTTGGGAGATTTTTGATAACTGATTCCATTTCTTCACTAGTTATGAGTCTGTTCAGATTTTCTATCTCTTCCCATGTGAATTTTGGTAGTGAGTGTGTGTTTAGGAGTTTGTCCATTTCTTCTAAGTTGTCCAGTTTGTTGGCATATAATTTTTCATAGTATTCCCTGATGATTACTTGTTTTCCTGAGGGGTTGATTGTAATAAGCCCATTTTTATTCATGATTTTGTCTATTTGGGTGCTCTCTCTTTTCTTTTTGAGAAGTCTGGCTAGAGGTTTGTCAATTTTGGTTGTTTTCTCAAAAAACCAACTCTTGGTTTCATTGATCTGTTCAACTGTTTTTTTAATTCTATATTGTTTATTTCTGCCCTGATTTTTATTATCACTCTTCTCCTACTGTGTTTGGGGTGCTCTTATTGCTTTCCTTCTAGTTCCTTTAGGTGGACTGTTAAATTTTGTACTTGCGCTCTTTCTAATTTCTTGAAATTGGTCTGGAGTGCAATGTACTTTCCTCTTAGGACTGCCTTTGCTGCATCCCATACAATTTGAATTGTTGTATTTTCATTTTCATTTGTTTCCATATTTTTAAAAATTTCNGTTGTTTTCTCAAAAAACCAACTCTTGGTTTCATTGATCTGTTCAACTGTTTTTTTAATTCTATATTGTTTATTTCTGCCCTGATTTTTATTATCACTCTTCTCCTACTGTGTTTGGGGTGCTCTTATTGCTTTCCTTCTAGTTCCTTTAGGTGGACTGTTAAATTTTGTACTTGCGCTCTTTCTAATTTCTTGAAATTGGTCTGGAGTGCAATGTACTTTCCTCTTAGGACTGCCTTTGCTGCATCCCATACAATTTGAATTGTTGTATTTTCATTTTCATTTGTTTCCATATTTTTAAAAATTTCTTCTCTAATTGCCTGATTGGCCTATTTGTTCTTTAGTAGGGTGTTCGTTAACCTCCATATTTTTGGAGGTTTTCCAGACTTTTTCTTGTGGTTGATTTCAAGTTTCAAAGCATTGTGATCTGAAAGCGTGCATGATATGATCTCAATTCTTTTATATTTATTGAGGGCTGCTTTATGTCCCAGTATATGATCTATTTTGGAGAATGTGCCATGTGCACTTGAAAAGAAAGTGAATTCGGCCTCAGGATGTAGAGTTCTGGATGTAGAGTTCTAAATATATCTGTCAAATCCATCTGGCCCAATGTGTCATTCAAGTCCATTGCTTCTTTAGTGATTTTCTGTCTAGTTGATCTATCCATTGCTGTAAATGGAGTATTAAAGTCCCCTGCTATTAGCATGTTCTTATCCATAAGATTGTTTCTATTTGTGAAATCTGTTTGTGATTGTTTTATATATTTGGGTGCTCCCATATTTGGTGTGTAGACATTTGTAATTATTAGTTCTTCCTGATAGATAGACCCTGTAATCATTATATAATGCCCTTCTTAATTCCTTGTTACTGCCTTTACTTTAACGTCCAGTTTCTCTAAGTATAGCTGCTCCAGCTTTCTTTTGACTTCCAATAGCATGATGTATATTTTTGCATCCTATTACTTTCAAAAAAATTTTTTTCAATGTTTTTTTTTTCTGAGACAGAGAGACAGTGTGAGCAGGGGACGGTCAGAGAGAGAGGGAGACACAGAATCTGAATCAGGCCCCAGGCTCTGAGCTAGCTGTCAGCACAGAGCCTGATGCGGGGCTCGAGCCCAAGAACCGTGAGATCATGTCCTGAGCCGAAGTCGGACACTCAACCAACTGAGCCACCCAGGCACCCCATCCATCCCCTTACTTTCAATCTGAAGGTGTCCTCAGGTCTAAAATGAGTTTCTTGTAGACAGCAAATTGATGGCTTTTGTTTTTTTATCCATTCTCCTACCCTATGTCTTTTGATTGGAGAATTTAGTCCATTTACATTCAGTGTTATTATTGAAAAATATGGGTTTAGAGTCGTTTTGTCATTTGTGGGATTCATGCTTATGGTGGTGTCTCTAGCATCTTCCGTTACTAGCAACATTTCCCTCAGAGAGTCCCCCTCAGGATTTCTTGTAGGGCTGGTTTAGTGGTGACAAATTATTTCAATTTTTGTTTATTTGGAAAGACTTTTATCTCTCCTTCTATTCTGAATGACAGGCTTGCTGGATAGAGGATTCTTGGCTGCATATTTTTTCTGTTCATCACATTGAAGATTTCCTGCCATTCCTTTCTGGCCTGCCAAGTTTCAGTAGATAGGTTTGTCACCACTCTGATAAGTTTCCCTTTGTATCCTAGGGCCCTTTTATCCCTAGCTGCTTTCAGAATTCTCTCTTTGTCCTTATATTTTGCAAGTTTCACTATGATGTGTTGTGCAGAAGATCGATTCAAGTTATGTTTGAGGGGAGTTCTCTGTGCCTCTTGGATTTCAATGTCTGTTTCCTTTCCCAAATTGGGGAAGTTCTTTGCTTTAATTTGTTCAAGGACTCCTTCAGTGCCTTTCCATCTCTCTTCCTCTTCTGGAATTCCTATGATATGGATATTGTTTCATTTGATTGTATTGCTCAGCTCTCAAACTGTCCTTTCGTGTTCCTGTATCAGTTTATCTCTCTTTTTCTCAGCTTTGTCTTTCTATAATTGTGTCTTCTAATTCACCTATTCTCTTCTCTGCCTCTTCAATCCGTGCATTGGACGCCTCCATTAAAAAAAATTTTTTTTAAATTTATTTTTGAGAAAGAGAGAGACAGTGTGAGCAAGGGAGGGTCACAGAGAGAGGGAGACACACAATCTGAAAAAGGCTCCAGGCTCTGAGCCAGCTGTCAGCACAGAGCTTGACACAGAGCTTGAACCCATGAACTGTGAGATCATGACCCGAGCCAAAGTTGGACGCTTAACCGACTGAGCCACCCATGTGCCCCTGGATGCCTCCATTTTATTATGCATCTCATTTATAGCACTTTTTAATTCATCACAACTATTTTAAACCTCCATAGTCTTTGTAGCAATAGTTTCTCTGATATCTTCCTTGCCTTGTTCAAACCCAGCGATTAATTTTATGACTATTGTTCTAAATTCTTGTTCAGTTATGTTGTTTATATCTTTTTTGAGCAGTTCTTTAGCTGTCATTTCTTCCTGGAATTTCTTTAGAGGAGAGTTTTTCCATTTCATCATTTTGGCTAGCTTTCTGTCTCTTGTTAGTTTGAAAAGCTTGTTATGCACTCTGCACCTGCGAGTACTGCTGCATTAAAGACGGCTCTTTGACTGTCTGGGGCCTGTCTGTTCAAGAAGTGTTCTTTGAATGGTGTCTCTTGGTCTCTCTTATTGAGACTTTGGTTATTTTATTTCCCTACTCGTAGTGATATTTGGGACTCTCCACCATGTGTACTTTCACTTGTTTCTTGAGTTATCCGCTATAAGGTTTTCTCAGTGGACTCTGTCTCCTTTTCCTCCCAAACTCCTGGATTCTGTGAGGGTTGCTATGGCTTCAGGCCTTCTCTGTTTGAGAGATGGGGGTGAGTGAAATGTATGGAGCTCCCTACTTCTCCACCATCTTGTCTCCTTTAATCAACATCACATTCTTAATCAATGTATTGGGCATGTGTCACTTTTATCAATCTTTGCAAAAAAACTTTTAGTTTCATTAATTTTCTCTATTGTTTAATTTTTATTTTATTTATTTCTGATATTACTTTCTTCTACTTATCCTGGGCTTAACTTGTTCTTTTTCTAGCTTCTTAAAGGGGGAATCTTAGATAATTGATTTTAGATCTCCCTTTGTTTGAAACTGTAAATTTTCCTATAGGTATTCCTTTAGCTAAGTGCCACAGCTTTACTGTTTTGTTTTCATTTTTAGTTAGAGCAGAATATCTTCTAATTTTGTGTGTGTGTGTGTGTGTGTGTGTGTGTGTGTGTGTGTGTTTTATTTCTGGGATCTATGTGTTTAGAAATATATTGCTCAGTTTATACATATTTGGTATATTCCAGGTATATTTCTGTTATTGAGTTCTACTTTTACTCTTTTAATGGGTCAGAAAACACATGCTGTATGAATTTAATCTTTTTACATTTATTGAGCATATGTTTTTGGCCTGGCATATATGGTCTATCTTAGTGAATGTTCCATGTGCCCTTGAAAATTCTGCACTTGTTGGGTGCAGCATCAGTAAATTTCAATTTGTTCAAGTTGGTTGTGGGTTTTGTTCAAGTTTTCTATATTGTTACTAACTTTCTGTCAACTTGTTCTATCAATTTACTGGGAGAAGAATGTGAAAGTCTTGGTTCTAATTGTTATTAGCTATCTCAGTTTGGGCAGCTTTTGCTTTACATATTATGGAACTTTTTTATTAGGTGTCAAATATTTGTGATTGTTCTGTCTTAACTTTTTCCTGTCTCTGGAAGTTTCCTTGCCTTAAAGTCTATCTTGTCTGATATTAATAGAGTCTCTCCATCTTTCTTATGCTCACTGTTTGCATGATATGTCTTTTCCCTCATTTTATTTTCAACCTATTTTGTCTTTGTATTTTAACTGCTTATATGATAGCTTACTTAGATATTGCTACTTATGTAGGCTGAAAATCTCTTATCTTCTGATCAGAGTGTTTAGTCCATCCATATCCAATGTAATTAATGATACAGTTGGATTTACGTCTTCCATTCTATTATTTGCTTTTAACTTGCCTCATTTTTTTTGTTCCTGTTTTTCCTTTTCTGTCTTTTCTGTAAATGAAATGTTTTTAGTGCTATTTAAATTCCTACTGTTTTTTTAGTTATATTTCTTTGCATTAACTTTTGGTGCTTGCTCTAGGGATTACAATTTGCATCTCTTACATATCACAATTTACTTCAAGTTACTACAGGAACCTTGTATCAGTATATGGATCCACACTAGTATTTTAATACTCCTTGTGGTTTTTATCTGGTGAAACGCTGTTGACCTTTTTGATATCTGTTGGTTGCAGAAGAGAATGGTTGACCTCTTTAAAGTGACCTTACATAGGAAAATCTGAAGAGGTCATTGAAATGAGGGGAGGGGCAGGTGTGGCTTTGTAAGTAAAGATCCCAAAAGGCCAAGAGCTTCCTCCCAGCATTGTGGCTGTTGGAGAACATGAGATAGGAGTGTTGTTTCAGAAGGCAGAACAACTAAGTCCAAATGTGCATGAGCTATGGCTTCAGAAAGACAAGGAAAATTGGAGAGTGGGTGGGTGGGTAAAATTTAGAAACTCAGTTGAGGCATTTGGGTTTTTTTTAAGTTTGTTTATTTATTTTGAAAGAGAGAAAGAGAGAGAGAAAGCAAGTGGAGGAGGGGCAGAGAGAGAGAGGGGGAGAGAGAGAGAGAGAGAGAGATTGAATCCCAGGCAGACTCCATACTGTCAGCTCAGAACACCATACAGGCTTGAATCCACAAACCATGAGATGAGATCATGAGCTGATTCCAAAGTCTGATGCTTAGCCAACTGAGCCACCCAGGTGCCCCAAAGCACTTTTTATTAATAGATAAAATTAACAAAACATTTGTATTAGTATGGAAAAATATATTTTCCTGGCACTTTGACTATTTACATCTGAGTATAAGCTGAGCTAGGTAAAATCTAACGGTGAAAATGCTTGGAGACATTTACAGAAAGAAATGGAATGAAGTGAAATAAATAAACAAAAAAGAATGGATGTCATGTTGCCATGACTAGCAAACCTAGTCATTAGCCTCACTTTACAGATGAGGAAAACAACTTTTTGTTTCTGCATAGAATGTAAATTTAGAGTGAATTAACAAATTCTTCTTTTGTTATAAAAAAGTTTTTTTTTCCACTGGGAAAACACTAGCAGGTCAATTCATCTTCACCTTGACTTTTTTTTTTTAATGTTTGTTTCTGAGGAAAGTGTTAACTATTGCACCTGTTCCTCGGGTCAGAAAAGCATTTTAATCACCAGCAGATATGCCGGTGGCAAAAGAAAACGTGAAGTCCTAAGTGTCTCATTAGATGAACCCCAGGGTAGGATCGGTTACATTTAATTCCCAAAGCCCTCTCATTATATTTCTTTTTAAAGGGCTTGTTGCAATATAGTTCTGATGAACTGGAAGGTTGTCTTACCTTGGGAAATTTTAATATTTCATCCTGTCCTTTAATGTGCCTGCCAAGGTATTCAAAAAGTAAGTAAAAATTATGTGTATTAGGATGATGAAAAGTGCTCTAAAACATTAAACTATTTAACTAAACTTTAAACTATTTAAATCACTTACCATTGGAGGTAAATTCAGGAAGATAACATTAACAAAGGAGCCCAGGAATGCTGCTTCATGGTTATTTTTATAATTGAAGTTGGACATACGATATCCCAGAGTGGAGTGCTTGACAGCTGAGTGTAATTAGCTGCTTGTGGAGCCCTAGACACCCAAGACTCATCAGCCAAGGGCACTATCAAGGTCATATCAACATCAGTGGCTTACATTTCATTGTCTCTTGCCCTCACCTGCTGACAGAAGGCCTCCCACCTTTACAAAGTCTTCCCAAGGTATGTTTGAGTGTTTCTGGGTTTTTAAAAAAAATGTTTTATTCATTTTTTGAGAGAGAGACAGAACATGAGCAGGGTAGGGGCAGAGAGAGAGAGGGACACAGAATCTGAAGCAGGCTCCAGGCTCCGAGCTGTCAATACAGACCCCCACATGGGGCTTGAACCCACAACCGCTAGGTCATGACCTGAGCTGAAGGTGGACACTCAACCGACTGAGCCACACAGGTGTCCCATATTGGGGGCTTTCTTATATGCATCCCTGAGTGAGTCTTCTAAATTGTCCATGTCTTCCTTCTTTTCTATATCAAAGGCTGACATAGATGTGTGCGTGTTGAGGGCAGGAATGCCCCTTTTCAGCCCACATTACACTCTGTAAGTCTTGGTGGAATGTGGGACTACTTGTACCCTCTCATGTTATATAGAGGCTAAAGGGAAATAGCTCTTTTATGTTCCTTGTAGCCCACTCTCTTTCTGGAATGCGACCTAAGGAAGACAGAGGTGGAGTTGTCTGTAGGATAGTATGCTGTACTCTAAGTGGCTGCTATCCTGTTTCTGAGCTTTGATAACCTGGCCAAGTGAGATGTTTCTGGCCACTTAGTTCCTTACGGAGTGTTTTTACAGAGTTAGGGTCTCTGCTCTAGGAAGGCCGTACCTCTCTTGTTCATTTCTGCATCACCAGAGTCAGCACTCACTAAAAGCTTGTTATCTCTTTGCCTGGGGCTCTTACGTCTTTCAGCAAATAGCCTTATCTTGGGGCTGGCCCCACAAGATTGTCAGTTGCCGATATTTTGTCTTAGGCACAGCCTAAAACCCTCACTGCATTTAAAGTGTTTCCTAAAAATATCCTAGTTACTTTGGGCTAAATTGCTTTATTCCTAAAAAGCTTGGAAATTGTGATAGTTTCATTGCCCATATTATTATTATTTCAATTCAGGCACCTCCTGATTTCCATCATTATGTGTTTGGTTTCAATATAGGCCGATGTGGGCATTTCAAAAATTCAATCATGATGAAATAATTGTTCCTTGCCTTGCCACTAACAAACCATATCGAGCTAGGGTTGCCAGAGAAAACACAAGATGCTCAGTTAAATTTTAATTTCTGGTAAATATAATGAATAAGGTTTTAGTATTAAGTCCCCATGCATTTTGGCAATGGAACATAGTTCCAAATTTATACTAAAAATTTATCCAAAATTCAACCCTATTGGTTATCCTGTTTCTATTTTTCTGAAAAAATAATTTTTCTGTGCTCTTACTTCATCTATAAAATGGAGTATCGACCTTGTGTACCTCATTAATCTAAAGCTCAAATGACATCAAGTACATGAATGTTCTTTGGTAAATAAGAATTTGCCATAAAAATGTGAAACACTACTAGCCATTCAACCAAGTTTATTGAGTATCTATAATTTGCTCTGGCTGGTGTTAGCACACATTTGCTATAGTGAACTTAAAACAAGCAGAAGGCAGTTTTTGCTTCTAAGGAGCTTTTTAGAGCACAAGATTATCACAAGATAGTCTCCATGGATGTTACACACTCTAGAAGATAAATAAGTGTAGCGCAAGGTAGTAAGAGCAGTGTGTGCCTCCTAGAAGATCTGAGAACCGAGTCCTGAGTCAGACTGAAGGATCTCACAGATTCTGGATTCCTTGCTGGGAATCCTCAGGAATCCTGTGAATGCCCCTATAGAATGCCAGAAATGTAGGAAGCATAATGAAGTCTAGAAACCAAGGCATTGGAAGAGGGAGGGAATTGTCCCAGCAGCATAATATCAGGGCCAGTTTCCAGGTTCCAATGTGAGTTAATATATCTCACTTTTAATTTTAATTTCAGTTTAAATAATACTTTTGAAAAACAAATAACATAGTTTTCTTTTCAAATGAATAAAGTATCTCATATAATCCATATAATATCCCATATAATCCGTCCCCTAAATCATATTTAAAATGGGGGATTATGTTGGCTTTTTCATTATTCATTCACTCATTCATTCATTCTCTACTCAGTAAATACCTATCAAGCACCTACTATGTGCCAAGCCAAGTGTTATAGGATACAGCCAAAGATATATAGCCAAGGATATATAGAGATTAAAAAAAGGAGACCATATCATGGAGATGCCTGCTATATGTGTTTCTATGAATAGACCCGAAGATCTTGTTTAGAGATTCTAGTGAGACAGGTAAGCTTTGACTGTGCCCTTGACCTAGGAACCCTCTTTATCTGTGGAAGGAATATCTTTTCCCAATGAACCTTATATTTGGGTAGGATCATAAGATCCAGATTAGCTGACCAACTCTGGTATCCCAAAAAGCGACTGATGTTATGGCCAGTCGCCCTTATTTCTTAGTCTAGGAGAAGACAGGCATGTATTGCATATAGTTAATACAGTATGATGAAGGATGATACAAGGAGAGAGTGTCTCCTTGGGTTTTCAAAGGGCTGGGAGCCTTCCAGGGTGTAAACGTGGGAGAACCCTGCTGGCACAATGAAAACCATGTATCATACGCTGCTTTATGGGTTTCTGCTGTCCTGCCTCAGACTATAGGCTCCTTCAGGCCTGAGAGGGCTGTGTCTTATCTTTGCATCCCATCATCTAAGACAATGTCTTTCAAACTGCTATTTTAGCTCAACGGGCTGAAGTTGCACTAATTACTTTTTTTAATGTTTACTTTGAGAGGAAGAGAGAGAGAGAGAGAGCATATGCAAGCTGGGGAGGGGTAGAGAGAGAATTCCAAGAAGGCTCCAGCTGTCAGCACAGAGCTTGACACAGGGCTTGAACCCACGAACTGTGAGGTCATGACCTGAACTTAAACCAAGAGTCAGATGCTTAACCTACTGAGCCATCCAGGTGCCTGGCATATGATAAGAGGCACTGTGAAGTCAAAGACTGGTTCAAACCTTGGTTTGCCACTCACTGGGTCATATAACCTTGAGCATGGTGCCTTCTAAACTTTTCCTTATAAGAAAAATGGGAAACATAATACCTACTTCATATGATGTTTTGATGACTGTCTACACTGATGTGTATAATGTGACTAGTATAATCACGGACATCTCATTCCATATTAATCCCCCATTCCCACCTATACTATGCTTCTTACACCGACTTGGAATTCAGTTGCTACATTTGTTGGAAGGAAAGTTTAAGAACCTGGAATATAGCCCACCAAATAATAAAAATTCTGCTAGTGTGAAAAATGTTTATGTTTGCAGCTTTGTATGCATTCATACATGTTTTGACATATCCACACGTTGCAAATAGATTGTGTTTAGATAATTCTCTTGAGGAGGATGCTTTTGTTGGCTCATGGTCATGCATGAGTCCCAGATGTGTTCTAGTGTGGCAGCATCTGGAAATCAGGAGGCTATTTGCAATATACCATGAACATTTGAAGTGTTAAAAAAAATACTGAACATATACTTTGCTGTGGAATCATTTTAGATAAAGAATAACCCATGAGAGGTGCATGGGTGGCTCAGTCGGTAAAGCAGCTGACTTCAGCTCAGGTCATAATCTCACGGTTCGTGGGTTCGAGCCCCGCATCTGTCTCTGTGCTGACAGCTAGCTCAGAGCCTGGAGCCTGTTTCAGATTCTGTGTCTCCCTCTCTCTCTGACCCTACCCAGCTCATGCTCTGTCTCTCTCTGTCTCAAAAATAAATAAACGTTAAAGAAAAAAAGGAATAACCCATGAGAAGTGTTTAAAAGTATAATTTTGGGGAAAAGATCAATATCCTCTCTATTGATCTCTGTGAATCAGGAATAGGTGGCCATTGATTTAGGGACGTGGTAGGGCACCCAGATTCCTTGGCAGCAGAATCTGACCATCTCTGGTCTGTTAGATAACCAGTTTCCATGAAAATCAGTTCTAAGTCATTTTAAACACTTCTTAAGCTGGTTTCTTTCTAGTAGACCACACTTGAGAGAGGTGGGTCATTTTGGGGAATAGCTAATTTCTGGAATAATATCAGAATACTTAGTTTAAGCCAACGGAACATTATTAAAAGATACAAGAAGAGAACAGGTCCTTTATTGTCTCCTAAATCAGCCCACAACATGCCTGAGCTGCTGTAGACATCCTCTGAACACCAAGGAACCAGCCAACATGCTGGGAATGGCAGAATGGAAAGATGGAGAAAAGCCTAGGCCTAGGGCTCATGAAGGTAAATGTTGAATTAATCAACCCTGGAGTGGCCCCTTTTATTGTTTACGTTCTGGAAGGTATCGTTTTATAAAATTATATATTTTATTATTCAATTATATGTGTGTGTGTATACATGTACATATATATGTGTGTGTGTATATATGTATATATATATGTGCAGGGTGATGATGTAAAATGTCTAACTCTGCGTTGTGGTCATGAATGTTTGAAAACGCCATCCTGGCCAAAGGGCCGACTGTCCCTCCAGGGCACTGGGCACGTGCGCTGTACTTTCCCAGGAGGCAAAGCTGGTTCTGTGAGCCCTGCCTGCTGACTAGGGTTCTGTTACACCCCCTCCCATTCTGTGTCTTTCAGTCCCTAAGCATCATGCTCAGCAGCCTAGCTTACCAGCCATTCCTGACTGAGGAAACAGCACTCTGCTCTCTTCATTCAATTGCTTCCTGTACTTGGTGCTGAGGCCTGTCTGAGTCACGTGAGTGGACTGGCTTCTTGCTGCTGGCTTCCGGCCAGACCACCACGGATCCCAGCCAGGCCTGTTTGAGCCCCGAGTCTAGCTGTCTGTGCTCTGCCTGGGTGGGAAATGGACCAGCGTCAGCAATTGTGGCCCAGGGAGCCTTCAACAGTTACTAGCCTGGAGTTTTGAAGGAGATCTTGCTTCACCTACTTCTGGGAGTGCCGATGAAGGGGCACGTGTAATGACAGGACTTTGGTCCTAAGTCTGAGTCATCACTTGGAAACTGTTGGGAGAAACACCAGCCCCGCAAAGCTGCTCTCAGAATGAGGACAGAAACCCGGCTCCCCATCTCTTCCATGTACCAAGCCCAACTTGCCATCCCTGTCCCCAGGGCTCCGCCAATCTGGGCAGGTGTCTGAGGTGCTGAGAGCGACATCAGTAACTTACTCCTCCCGTGCAGTCTTCTTCCTCCACATTCAATCTGTGTCCCAGACAAAGCCAGGCCTCCACAGGTTCCCACCTCTGAGCATTTTCCCACGATGTACCTTTCCTCTGAAATCGTTTCCCCCCACCCAGCTTCTGCATGAGGAAATCCTACCCATGTGCTGAGGTAGAGACCCCATGCTGCCCTCACTATGAAAACTCCCACTATCCATTGCCAGAATTAACTTCCTTTCCTCTGGACCCTTCAGGGTTTTCTTTGTGCCTCTATGTGAGCACATGTCACGTGCTGCCTCCTTGCAGTTAATTTGGATTTCTGTCTGGCCTCCTCTGTGTACTTCTGAGCTCCCCACAACTGTGTTTTAATCACCTTTACCTCATACACTTCTGGACATGCAGCAGGTGCTACACACATTGTAGGACTGGTGTGCTATTATTTTCAGGGTTCAAAATGGTCAGTGACGTGTATGATCAACTGATCTTTGGCAGGGATGCCAACACCATTCAGTGCAAGAAAGGACAGTCTTGTCAACAAATGCAGTTGGGAAAAAATGCATGTCCACATGCAGGAGAATGAAGTTGGGCCTTATCTCATGCCATATACAAAATTTAACTCAAAATGTATTGAAGATCTAAATGTAATAGCCGAAACTATAAAATTCTTCAAATAAAACATTGGGAAGAAGCTTCAGGACATTGGATGTGGTGGTAATTTCTTGACTATTATACCAAAGCCAAAGCCAAAACATAATAGATAAATGAGATTTTATCAAAATTAGAAACAGACAATTAAAAATTACAAAAGTAAATGAATACTATAAGGAAAGTGGAAAGACAGTCCATAAAAATGGGAGAAAACACTTGAAAACCATATATCTGATAAAGGATTAGTAATTAGAATATATAAGAAACTCCTGGAACTCAACTACAAAAGTGCACACAATCTGATACAAAAAGGGGCAAAGAACTTGAATAGGCATGTCCGAAGAAGATGTACTGATAGCCAACAGTATGAAAAGATGCTTAACATCACTAATCATCAGGGAAATGCAAATTGAAACCACCATGAGATACTACTTCACACCCTTAAGATGTCTACTATCAAAAAAACAGAAAATAACAAATGTTGACAAAGATATGGAGAAATTGGAACCTTTGTGCATTGCTGGTGGGACTTTAACATGGTGCCACTGCTAAAGAAAACAGCATAGGTATTTCTCAAAATTAAAGTGGCAATTACACTTCTGGGTACGTACTCAAAAGAATTGAAAGCAGTGACTTGAACAGACATTTGTACATAAAATGCTGGTAGCAGCATTATTCACACAGGCAAAAGATGGAAACAACCTAAATGACCATCAAGAGAGGAATGGATAAACAAAATGTGGCACATACATGCAATGGACTATTTTTCAGCCTTAAAAAGGAAGGAAAATCTGGTATGTGCCTCAGCCCAAATGAACCTTGAAAACATTATGCTAAGTGAAATTAGCCAGACACAGAAGGATAAACATTGTATGATCCCACTCTAGGAGGCACTTAGAGTAGTCAAATTCATAGAGAGAAAGTAGAATCGACTGGACAAGGGGGAGGAGGGGGTTACTGTTTAATAGGGACAATGTTTCAGTTGGGTTGATGGAAAAGTTACCGATGTGGATGATGGTGATGGGTGCGCAACAATGTGAATGTATGTAATGCCATTGAACTGGACACCTAAAGATGGTTAAAATGGTAGATTTACATTACATTCGTTGTACCAGACAATAAAGCAAAATAAACAAAAAGATCAGTGAGTTGCTAGTCTAGGTTAGTAGGGATACGATGGTTTCTATCTTACTGACTAGAGAGAAATAGGGCATTTTTCAAGAGCTCAGGATCAAGGGTCTGTGATATGCCTGAAATACAGCCCACTTCTCTGTCTGCCCTCAGAGTCTACAGTATGTACAGTCTTCCAGGCTGTGGGACCGGATGAGAGAATGTGGGGGAGGGTATAGACCTGGAAGAAGACCAGAGACCTAGAGGGACTCCAACATTTGAGGTTTGGTGTAGGAGGCTGAGGACAGGAGATGGACAGAGTGAGCACGAGGGAAGAGAACCAGGGGGATATGTCATGGGAGCCAGACAGCCTTGCTGCTGCTGAGACTGTGTGTAAAAAAAAAATGCAGAGAGAACTGACCAACTCTTTGCAGGTGTTAAGTGGCCCCAATAAGCATTGTGTTAATGATATGACAAAAGCATAACTTTGGCAGAATGAAAATGAAGTCCCTTGTCCTAGTTCTATAAGAATAGTTGCTGCTGCATTTTGGGGAAACTTAAACCATCAAAGACAGAGCTCAAGATTGGTGGGGGTGGGGCATAGAGGGGACAGTCAGGAAGACCAGCAGAGGAGAGACAATTCCCTCCGGACAGGAAGGGACAGATTGGAGGGTGGAGCACTGGCTGCCCCTCAGAGGCAAGGGTCGGTGGAGGCTCCATGCCTCCAGGACTTGGCAAAGATCCCTTGCCTCACCTGTAGGATGAAAGGCAAGAACTTCAAGAGACCACATGAACTTGGGTCTGAGGATACCAGAGCACCTACCATAGACTGGAAGTAAAGGGCCTTCACTCCATTTTCCAGTGAAGTTTTTTCCTGGAAATTTTCCATTTTCCAGGCAGTTCTTAAGCCTCCTGGATTCTAGAGCAGGAATTCTGATAGTGGATTTCTTCTAATCCATTGGGATAGAACTTAATTCAGAATTAAAGTGACCTAAAGAGAATGGTATTTCTTTTGCACCTGAGATTGTGGACTGAAATTCATTTCCACTGTCCTCTATAGTTTTCTTCAATCTCTTTCTCTCCTAAAATGAAAAGCCTTGTAATTAAGTTACACGTATCAGCACAGGGGTTTACAGAACATTGGGATTAAAAAAAATGCAAAACACTTTGAAAAGTTATAAACACCAAATAAATGGAAAGGAAGAAAGAGCAATGCTCTGCTCAGAAAGAAAACCACCATCTCATTAATGCAGAAAGCTCCAATAAACCTGAGACCAGGGAAAAATAGAGTGAGCAACTCTTTAATAGTGTATGATCAACAATATTAGCTTGAAAATGTTGCTGTCTTTTATCATCAGAAGTCTCTGGAGAGCAGGAGCTAGTATGGAGCCGAGCTAGATAAGTCATCTTTGTGTTACAAGATTTCGTTCAACAAGAAGGAAGGGAAGGAAGGAAGGAGGACAAAAGATTGTTTTCTCTCCCTCTTTTGTGAAATTCTTTTTTTTTTCCAAAAATTTTCCCCTGTGCTATGGGTTGTCCTTTCACTTGTTTTTTTCTTTTTTTCTTTTGTTAATTTCCTTTGTGAAATCCTACCCTGCATCCTAATAATGTAAACACTCCTGGGGTGAGTAGGAGTAAGCAGTTTATCAATCCTTTATATTTATACTTGGCTCTGTCGTAGGACTTGAGCAGATTTGCCAGAAAGTGTAAACTCTGTGAGCAGTTAGAGGAAGCTCCCTGCTTGGGAAAAAGTACCCCCTCATGCCCCCAAACAACTCAGAGGGATAAGAATAAACTTGGGTGACTTTGCAATCTGGCTCAGGGCATTTCAATCTGTACCAGACCAATCTGCCTGCGATGAAGATGGTAATGTGATAATTTCCACAAGAAATGGTTCAGATTCTCATCCTATACTCCAGAGTTCAGGCTTCAATCCCCACACAGTTTAAGTTTTAGAGGGTCATTTTGTTGTTTTGCCCGGAGGCATTCTTTAGGTTGGTGGCCGGGCTCATTTGGACACAGGCAACCCTGCACGTCGCAGCTGCAGTGTCCAAGCAGGAAAAAAGTCCAGAGGAAATATTAATCAGGTGTGAACCTCACAGATGAGAAAATTGTCAGGGGCGGCGTGCACTGGAGGAGCGGCATCTGTCTAGTGTTTGCTGGATCACCAAGCCCAGGAGGATGGGTTGCCTAGCAGCTCCCAGTCACTTCGGGCCAGTGCTAGGCAACAAGATGCAATCTGTCGGCTGCAGGCCGTCTGTGTGTTCTCCCGGTTTTTAGAAAACATGTAGGTATTTCAGAAGCGTCTAATTATCTTCAATCTCAGTCACTTGACTGTGTGCATCAGGCTTCCCACCTCAGGGTTGCCCCACTCCCCACACCCTCGATGTTCGGGTGCTCTTCTCACATAGGAGACACCCTAAGCGTTGCAGGAGAATGTTCATGCATTGCGGAGAACAGGAAAAAGAGAATTTGTCTCTTTGGGTATATTAAGACAGCTCTCTGTGGTCATTTTCAAGGCTTCTCACACACATACGAATTGTTAGATGTGCAAAGAAAAATTGACTGATGGATGCTAGGGAGACCGGGAGCCATCTTTTATTGTGGGAGCAGCCATTCTACTACCTTCTTGCTCCTACAATAAAAGGAGAGAAGAGGATGTGGTGGGCAGGTCTCTGATTTTCATGGCCAACTGAGCAATCATCTTTCTTGTGTACTTTCTATGTGTTAATCTTTTTTTACTTTTAAGTTACCATAACCCTATTATTTCTTTTTTTAAGTTTATTTATTTGTTTATATTGAGAGAGAGAGAGTTAAAGCATGAATGGGGGAGGGGCAGAGAGAGAGGGAGACAGAAAATCCCAAGCAGGCTCCACACCATCAGTGTGGAGCCCGATGCGGGGCTTGAATTCACAAACCATGAGATCATGACCTGAGCCAAAGTCAAGAACCGGGTGCTTAATCTCCTGAGCCACCCCAGGTGCCCCAATCCCATTATTTCTGTTTCACAGTTGAGGAAATAGAGGCTCAGGAAGTCTGTGTCTCCAAGACACATAGTTGCTTAGCAGCTCTAAGTGTCACTTTGGTGCCTCCCCAGAATTGTGTGAGACACAGTGTCTGCTCATTGGAAAAACTAATCTAGTTGAGAAACTTGATTTTGGTTTTGGTTGAACCTCAGACTCACAGATTTATAACCCATGGTATGGGTGGGGCTACTTCCACACCCACCTCTACATATCTATGTATATAT
>NW_027527955.1:1649158-1705898 GCF_008692635.1 Crocuta crocuta
AAAACAAAATGCAAATGTTCTACTTGTTTGTGATGGGAAGAGCTATGGCTTCATCACCTCCTCTCCGAGGTCTGGGATGGAAGGAAAGAGGGTCGCAAGAGTGAAAGAAACATGTCCTGGAAGCAGAGAGGTTGGCCTTTGTGACTCCATCTTTTATATATATATACATATATATATATATATATATGTATTTATATTTTTCCTAGCATTGCAGTGACCCCAATTCCCTAAGTAGGAACCTGGAAACAAATGGGAATGATCAAGTGACTCTGAGAATGGAAAGAAGTGGGTGGAAAGAATCAAGAGGCTTGGTTCAAGGTCAAAGTGAGTAAGGTGAGAATTTACAAAAGTACAAGCTATCTCTTCATTTTTAAAATAGCCCTCTTAAAAGTTCATTGCTTTTTTAAAAAATATTTTTTATGTCTTTATTTTAATTTGAGAGACAGAGAGCGAGTGGGGGATGGGGAGAGAGAGGGAGACACAGAATCTGAAGCAGGCTCCAGGCTCTGAGCTGTCAGCACAGAGCCCAATGCGGGGCTCGAACCCACAGACTGTGAGATCATGACCTGAGCTGAAGTGGGACACTTCACTGACTGAGCCATCCAGGTGCCCCTCATTGCTTTTCAATAGGAGTTTTATGACATTTGGTTGTTCTAAGGTCTGGGCATCATTCCCTATACACGTGTGCATGCGCGCACACACACACAGTTTGTGGCTTTGTTAAGTTATTGATTCTCAGACCACCTATGAAGGGTACTATATAAGGCAATGACTCAAACTTCAATATGCATGGAAATCATTTTGTCAAAATTCAGATTCTTGGATGGGGTCGGTAGATTGAGGCTCGGGCCCAAGGCTCCGCATTTCTAACATACTCCTGGGTGATATTGATGCTGATGGTCTAAGAACCACATTTCGGGTAGCAAGGCTGTTGGAGCTTCCTAAATGGAGGAGGAATTGGACCAGAAGACCTCATGGGTCCTTTCTGGCTCTTACTTGGGGCCAGAGTGTGGTTTAAACTCAAGCCATCAAAGGCACAAAAATTAGCAGACTCACTAATTTCATTCCCTTTGGTTGTCTGAAAAGCCCCTTGTCAGTATAACCTAATTTCCTCCCCCCACCCCTCCCCAGCAGCAATGAGGTTCAAAATGATGCCTGATAACCATGGTATGGAATCTCTGTGAATCTTTGCCACAGCTGTTTGAGGTAGCTATTGTGATTTTTATGTTCAAGGTGAGGAAATGGGCGGTAAATGCTGAAGTCAGGGCTGGAAATCAGACCATCTGCCTTCAAGTCATGGATTGTGGCTCTAAACCACAGAGAAACACTTCACAGACCCTAGAAAAAGGGATGGGTAGCAGGTGCTTATAAACTCAAAATTGATAAGTTTGCTGGGGTTGGGACAGGTTGTTGGGGGGGGGGCGGTGGTTGTGGGGAAAGCATAGATCAGTCAACTCTAAGGGGAAAGCCGAGGAGGTGAGACTGTGTCCAGTGTGACCCTCTCCTCCTGGTGCTTCCCTTGTCTTGCCTCACTTCCTCTCCGTACGCAGCCGCACACACGGGCACGCTGCTCTCAGCCTGGCCATGGTGGCTTGGCCTGGTGAGCCCAGAGTCAGCAGACTGGAATTGATTCAAAATGAGACATATTTATTTATTTCCTTGTTCCAGAAGTAATTTGAAGACATTAATAACAGTATGCAATTACTGTATTACCCTTTCCAGGGTATCTGGGGGAATATTTGAAAAGAGATCGTTTAGCTTCAAGGACAGGATTTCTAAAAGTGGAATATGAGAGATTTTCATCTGCGAGGGGGTTAGGGACGGGGGAGAGTCTCGGGCAGGAACAGGGCTGCCTGAAGGTTCTCAAACCCATCCTTGGCAGTGCCAGCCCAGGAAGGGGAGAAGGCAGGGTCGCCCCCACCTAGAGCAGCGCCGTGCACTGCGGCTTTTGAAAGGTGATGACACCATTTAGAAAACCAAAGTCATATTAGGTGAGTTTATTCAAATGGGCTTGGAAATGTGTGTGAAGTGTGAACACAGGCTGTGGAGAAGTAAACAATGATTAATAGCCATGTCTGCTGGGCCGCTCACAGGGTTTTTATTACATTTTATCTAACAGCCTCATTAATGGCCTAGAAGAGGTAGATGCTAACCGAATTTTAATTAAATTCATGGTGGATATTAAATCGGGAGTGATTGTGAATCTCAGGGAAGGCAGGAAGGCAACCTGAGTACACAAGAAGATAAAAGAAAATTCAGTATTAGTGGGTGAAGAGAAATGCCTTCGAAATGGTTTGTGTGGAAATAATAAGGCTTTCAGAGGTTGGCTTATTGTGCTCCAAAGACTGTCCTGGCTGCTGTGGCTCATTTGTTCTTTCCAGTAACATGACAGGGTGGGTGCAGATGAGGAGACTGAGGCAGGAAGGGGTGAAGTGGCTTGCACAAGGCACACACGTGACAGATGGTCTAGAAATTTAAAAAGAAAATCCCCTTGGGTCTTTCTATTTTGTATGTTTTTTCCTCTAGAGTTACAAGGCAGTAGTGAAGCCATGCTTTAAAAGTGTTTCTGGTTCTCTGGTTTTAGTGGAAATGTGTATTTTGTATATTAGCTTAAGGATAACCTATTTAAAGAAAGGGTTTTTCAAAAAGAGATGTTTCTAGTGTCCTTTTCATGACTGTCATGAATTTGGCCTCCTTTCAGCCTGCTCTGAAAGGGGCAGAGGTGCCTGGGTGGCTCAGTCAGTTACGCATCTGACTCTTGATTTCGGCTCAGGTCCTGATCTCACAGTTGGTGAGTTCAAGCCCTACATCAGGCTCTGTGCTGACCGTGCCGAGACTGCTTCAGATTCCCTCCCTCACTCTCCTTCTCTCTCTGCCCCTCCCCCGCTGGCTTGTGATCTCTCAAAATAAATAAAAGAACTTAAAAAATAAATACATAAAATGAAAGGGGCAGCCATCGTGGGCTCCACCTATAGAAAGCACTCCGTGTGGGTGGGGTTCTAATCTGCTTTGGTCACTGCTGATGTCACCTAGCTCCGAGAAGAGAGCCCAGCATGCAGGAGACATTCAAGAAATAATTAATAAATGCATTTCTATTAGTCCACGTTGATTTCCCCTCAACTTCAATTTGGAATTCAGGAAGCATTAGATCGTGGTTTTAATGGCAGGGAGGAGAGCCCTGGGTGCCAGGTAAGGATGCACCTCTGCCTGGTGCACTTATGGGTTTGAGCTGTGGAATAAGTGCCATTTGTGATGTGTAACACGGGCAAGAAAGTCACCACAGTGTCCTTGCCCATATGGGAGATGGTGGCCGTGACCCCTCTCCTGCCTTCGCAGGGTCCGGGGAATCAAATGAGAGGTAGGCTGGAAAGCATCTGGCAGCCAGGAGGCATAGCACAAATGTTGGTTATCATACAGTTAGAACCTTATGCTGTGTTTATCAAATTTGGGATCATCCCCAGGCTACCATTTGGAAAACAATTAAGTTAGTTTAACTACTCACATAAATTTACTATAATACTGAAATAATCCAAGGTAGGGTGGCTCATCACTTAGGAACAGATGGCAACAGACTATGCTTTCTTTCCAGGTGAACTTCAGAGCCTTCAGGGCATGGGGCTCAGGAATGTCGTCATTGAAAAGGGTACATGTGATGGTGTTGTTTCACCAGGTTTGAGAAGTTTGGGGAAAAGTTGCCTCCTGAGGGGACAGCCAGAAAGGGGCAGGGCTAGAACAAATGGCCAGAAGGCAAAGGAGTGGCCAAGGAGGCCAAAGGATGGGGGATACTGGGAATCTTGATTTTTAGCAGGGAAGAGATCATAGGAAATGATGTCAAAGTCAAGGCCAGCGACTGTGCCTTGCGGGGTGAATGCAGGGCCTCCCATTGCCCAGCTGAGGGCCATTTGGGGTATTTGGTGTCTGTATCAGGAGAGGATGCAGTATCAGTACTTGCTAGTTCTGGTAATTGAAGATTATCTTGCAAATGGAGGTACCTTATTTGTAGAGTCAGCTTTCATGCTGCTGACTGTGTTCCTATACCTGGAGATGCTAATTACTTCCTCTTTTCATTGTACCCTTTTGCTGGGAGCTGCACCGGCCTCTCTGGATGGCAGTCACAGCAAGGAAATGGCAGTGTTTGCAGCGCCTGCCATGAGAAATGAAAACTGGTATCTCTTTCTGCTACCACTGGCTCATGTTGGAAATGAGCCTGCTGGTATTGACCAGGCCTCACAATATTCCATACCAGACCAATATTCTGAACACAGATACCTCATAAGGAAAAGCATATTCCTGCCTTTTCAAAAGAGATTTTAGATGAAAGCACTGTGGATGATGGTCAAAAGGCTCTTCCTATGGGCCTTGCAGATCCAAGACTTAGCTAATAAAAGGGGTTAAGAACACAAGAGTTACAATTGAGCCTGGCCCCAACACAAAGAGCCTAATTTAAAGTTAAGGTACAGATAAGGGCAGAACATAAGTTACTACATATATCTTTGCTAATTGGTGAAGCATAGCAGTCCCTTCCTTAAGGCCTACATTCCACAAACACCCTCCCTTACACTGGCAGCTGGGATGAGGATAGACAGGAGTAGCTAAAACATAAACCCAGGTGCAAAGACTGACACATTTATTGTCCCCATGGTGCTTACACATTCAGCATCAAGGAAAAGCCTTGCTCAAGCAACTTAGGAACAAGCCTATTATACATTCTTCCTCTTGTGATTAAAAATTGTCTAGAGGCCTACCCATGCCAAATAAGATAAGTTTGTAGTATCTTAATCTGGGGGACTGACGTCAAGAATATGGGGAGGTTCTGCAAGAATACTTTTGTAAGGCCTGTTTCTGTACACCTTCCGCTGATCTAAGCATCTTATTACAAATAATTAGCCCCTGTGAAAATTCTGTCTTCTGATATCATGTATGCCTTAAAATAAAGACACCAAAACTGACAGGACGGAGATGCCTGCCTGGTGATCAGAAAGAATCTCGGGGCTCTCTCACTCTCTCTCTCACCGACACCGTCCATCCTTCAGGGACCCCTGGCCCTGCCGGAGCCGGCCTCCGACACCCTCTGATCCAGCTATTTCCCCAAGACCCAGTGGTGGGTGCAAATTGTGGTCATTCGTTGAGAAACAGTCGTTGGTTGAGCACTTGCCGGGCTCTCTGCGAAGCCCTGGGAATAAGAATACAACAGGGAGCAAGACAGACATGTCCTTTCCCTCTTAGAGCTTACGACGAAGTGGGAGAGACAGACATGAATGAAATAATCGAATAAATGCACACACAACTTAAAAATGTCTGTAAGGGGTGCCTGGGTGGCTCAGTTGGTGAAGCCTCCGACTTTGGCTCAGGTCATGATCTCACGGTTCATGGGCTCAAGTTCTGCGTCGGGCTCTGTGCTGACAGCTCAGAGCCTGGAGCCTGTTTCAGGTTCTGTATCTCCCTCTCCCTCTGACCCTCCCCTGCTCATGCTGTCTCTCTCTCTCAGAAATAAATAAAACATTAAAAAAAATTTAAAAATGTCTGTACATGTCATGAAGAAAATGTCTAGAGTCCATGAGAATTTCTGGCCGGGTGTGTTGTGGTCAGTGTCTGTGAGGGTATTCCTTGAAGACGTGACACTTGAGCTGGCATTGAAGGGCTGTTGGAAACTACCAGGTGAAGGGAGTCAGGGCAAGAGTGTTCTGGGTGGAGAAAGAACTTGTTCAAAAGTGCTCAGGTGGGAGGGATAGGTCACAGGAAGGCCTCTGTGGCTGGGGAGAAGAGACGGAGGGTGGCTACGGGCCACCATGGAGGCCCTGCACATGCTGACTGCAAGGTGTGGGCTTTAGTCCTAAGAGAAATGGGAAATTTTGGAGGTTTTTAAGGAAGAGTAGCAGTAGGGGTAGGGTGTGAAAGAGAGACAAGGAGAGGTTGAGAAAGAGAGTGAGCAAGTGAGAGAGAGAGAGAGAGGCTATGCTAGGCCTGCCATCATAAAATACCACAGACTGAGGGGCTTAAACAACAGAAATTAATTTTCCCACGTTTCTGGAGGCTGCAGGAGATGAAGGTGTCAGTAGGGTTGGTTTCTCCTGAGGCCTCTCTCCTCTCCTTGTAGATGGCTGCTTTCTCATGCCCTCGCATGGCCTTTCCTCAGTGTCATGTCTGTGTCCCCCCATTTTCTTACAAAGACGCCCGCCATACTGGATCAGGGCCCACCTAATGACTTCGTGTATCTGTAAATACAGTCACATTCTGAGGTCCTGGGGGTTAGCACTTCAGCTTGGGGTAGGGAGACACAATTCAGCCCAGAACAGAGTGTAAGCAGATTTATGATTGAAAAGGCTTCTCTGGCTCCTGGGTGGTGAATGACCAGAAGAGAAGAGTGAAAGCAAGAGGCCCCGCTGAAGCTGCCTTGATAGGCCGGGCTTGGCTTATGCCACGCACCACGACATGTAATATCCATTCCGGCAGCGTTTTCACCTCCTGTTAGGACTTTATTGCATTTTCATGCAGAATATTCTAATGCTATGAAAATCTAAACACTGCTCTAAAGCTACACTTTTTAAAATAGTCAGATGAGGCACTAGAAAATTTTGTATTGAAGCCGTACCTCCAAGTTTGAATTTAAAAAAGAACCCCGCCCCACCCCCAACAAAAATTCCCCAGTCCTCTAAAGGCAAAAGGGAATGATTTTTGTAACTTAGTTGTGAAAACACCAGATAAATAAAATGATTTTGTGTTATTGATTTTTATTTTTGCTGCAAGTCACTTGAAATAAAAATAAGTGAACAGATACTAGCTGTCCTTTAAAATATGACTCTCTAATTTGTAAGTGTTTTAGAGGAAGAAAGATGAGAGAAAATGATATTATTTAGCTATTGAAAGTTCATTTTCTTTTTCTCTAGTTGAGTATATAGAGATTTGGAACAGCAAATCAGAACAAATCAAAATTGTCTCCATTTCAAATAATGATACTCCTTATCACATATTCATCATAAGGAGATGCTTTCTAAATCCCTAAAAGGTGGTAGTGTTGAAGCACATCCACCGGAGAAGCTGTAGCCTAGAATGAAGGAGGTGACAGATACCAGAATCACTGGCCACTCAAGCGTATCTGCTTGTAGGCACTGTGTACAAGAGCAGGTCCCAGGGAAGCTTGATGGGTCACCTGCACTACGATCACTTGGGAAACTCGTCCCAGATGCAAATTCCTGGGGCTTATCTCAGCCCGAATCCAGATGTCTGGACAAGACAGAAAGTATCAGCAACTCTAAGCCTTCCGAAAGCTCTCCAGGGAATTGTTCAGCCCAGTAAAGTTTGAGGACCGCTGTTAGAGACGAAATTGCACCATACTATGTGGGCAGAAAAGGAAAATCAATTCCGTGTGTCTGCCCTGAGGATTTATTATTGGGTGGGGAACCCTCATGGAAATGTGAGTCCTAAGGCAACAAACCATAGCATACAATTTCTTGACTTCAAGAGACCACCACTGTCATTTAGCTGAATCCTGTCATTTTGCAAAGAGCATCTAACACAGAGAAGGCTTAGGGACCCAGGTCACACTCTTAGGGGGTGTGCTGGGATATGAATTCAAGCCTCTGGTTCAGCATTTGGTCCACTCTGTGGTGATATGTTGACTGTTACTCTTGTTCTCAAGTACACTCAGATGGATATACAACACATGGTTCTTACAGAGAGGAGCTTCCTACATAAGATGCTTGTTTTTTTTGTTTGTTTTTAATTTTTTTAACATTTATTTATTTTTGAGAGACAGAGAAAGAGACAGAACATAGGCAGGAGGGGGCAAAAAAAGAGGGAGACACAGAATCTGAAGAAGCCCCAGGCTCTGAGCCGTTAGCACAGAGCCTGACACGGGGCTTGAGTTCATGGACCGCAATATCATGACCTGAGCCAAAGTCGAATGCTTAACCGACTGAGCCACCCAGGCCCTCATGGTTTTGTTTTCTAAGGGACACATAATCCTTGCTCTTTTCCAACTCTGAAAAAATAAAGTCATGCATGCATTCTGCAAAGTGTGGCCCTGGGAAAAGCTTACCATCTGTGCTTTGCTGTTGACTAGAACATTGACTGGAAAAAAACCAAAAAGGTCACCAGGCAGTGCACATGGCCTGTTGAGCTTCACTGATTCCTGGAAGGCTGCAGCAGCCTCCTGGAATTAATTTTTAACTTATCTAGGTATGCTTCTTAGAATAAAATTTTGAGATTACTGAACTAAAAATAAAGGGATTGGAGTTTGTTGTTGCTGTTGTTCTAATTGAGGAGGAGTTAATACAGTACTTTACAGAAGTTAGAACCAGAGAAGAAATCATTATACAAAATCATGAAGGATTTATGCTCCAAAGAAGGGGACCTCTGTGGGAGGAAGATGCCATCATCCCCTTTTCCAATGGACTTTGAGGACAAATGGACTATCACCTCTCCTGTAGTTTTCTTGGGTTTTCTCAACCAAGATCATGGCTTCAATCACCCTCTACATTCTAAAGTCTTCTGAAGCCCCTATTGCACTGAGGATGCGATGGGGATCTTTTTCTTGTTTGCCCTTGGTGTAACGTGTCCAAAGTGCCCTGGTAGTGGATGTAGCTGAATGTTCAGTGGGGTTTTTGCTGTGTCCACCAGTAGCTGTACTGTCCCCCTTTGAGAGCCAGAAACTGTTAACCTACAGAGCTCAGAGATGCTGTGATAAGAAGCCAAACTTTCCTGCTTGGTGATAAGGGAGGCCAATATTGCTCCTGGGCCCATGCATTTTCCCTACTTCAGACAAAGCACTATACTGGTCACTGGTTGAATGTATATATTGTGTCCTGCAAGATGCAGCACATCCATGCAGGGCATCTCGTCCTAACAGGCTCCTCAGATGTACCTACAGCAGATAATTCTGTCCTTCTGTGGGGTCAACAACTTTCCTAGGATGTAGTATGTGAAAGATCTGTGGGTCCCATGGTCATGTGCTGGCTGACATATCTCCTGCTGTAAAGTGAGGCTCTTGATGTTATGTGGCTGTGAGAATGTGTATCACTCTAGAACCTTCCTTCATATAGTAATGCTGGTTGAGTCCCTGTGAACAAGAAAGGCAAACCCATATCAGAATATCAAGAAGAGTCACACGCTTCCAAGGGCTGGGCTGGTTGATTTTCTTGGGGGAAGGTGCCATCTTGGGGCCCAGTGTTGGATTGTTTTGTAGGGTTTCATTCAGCAGTGGCAGTAGCAAGATCGGCCTTGGTGAGAGAGAGGCTGTATTGTCGGGCCCATGCATGGCCTCTATCACTGCCCCATGGCTACTTTGTGCATGTGACTATTGGGTCAGTATAATAAAAACATAAATATTTAAAAATTCTTAGTTTAAATGTCAAATGTGGGGGCGGCTGGGTGGCTCAGTCGGTTGAGCGTCCGACTTCGGCTCAGGTCATGATCTCACAGTTCGTAGGCTCGGCCACAGTGTCAGGCTCTGTACTGACAGCCAGCTCAGAGACTGGAGCCTGCTTCAGATTCCGTGTCTCTCTCTCTCTCTCTAACCCTCCCTGCTCATGCTGTCTCTCTCTCTCTCTCTCTCAGAAATAAATAAAACATTAAAAAAATTAAATGTCAAATGTGGTAAATATGTATAAATGCAGCTCACGTACTCCAAAGGTCCTGGGGTCCTCTATAATTTTTAAGAGTGTAAAGTGGTTTTGAGATTAAAATGTTTGAGAGGCACTGCTCTAAACCAATCGTAGTATCTCTGATTGGTCAGACCTACTGGGTCATGGGCTTGCCCCCGCTCATGGGCTGGGGCTGGGGCTGGGGCTGGGGCTGTCTATCAACACCCACCACCTCCCCCCCAAAACACTATGGACTGTCAATGAGGGGCAAGTAGCTCACCAAAAGGAAATCTACAAGCTGTTGTCAGCAAAAATGGGAGTTCTTACTGTTCCCTGATCCAAACAAGCAAACCACAAAACCAAACGATAGGTATTTACTACCTTAAAGTTTCTGGTTTCATTATTATTGAATCCTCAGGGCCTGAACCATTTAGAACAAATACTGTTTGTTCAATGACTGACTGACTGAATGAATGAGTGAAGGAATGAAGAAACAAGTGGATGAATACCTGAGTGAGGGAATAAGTGAATTAAATGAGTGAATCAACAAGGGCTAAGGAATGATCCAGATAACCTCTTGAGGTCCTTCTGACAGTATGATTTTATGTATCTCCTAGGGAATAACCTTTGGAGAGAGAGAGAGAGAGAGGTGTAGTGTGTACATTGAGGAGGGGGGAGGATGGTGATGATGACCTAGGAGATGGCACTTTTGAAGCCCTCTTAGCCAAAGGGGTACTGAGAAGATCAGACCCGGGTCTAACTGGGAACCTAAAATGGGCTAGAAAGTGGGACAGTGACAGCAACAGCTGACTCACTGCCACCTCTTCCCCATGTCCCATCAAGACCCAGGCGTAACTGATTAGAAAGCCAAATGCTGGGAGAAGGAAGCTGGGCAACCTGATGCAGCTCTGAATAGGCCCCATGAGTTCCTGGGTAAAAGACAGGGTTGAATATGATACTTACAAATTACAGTGCAAGAAGGCAAGTCCATGGGTCAGTGAGCTACAGTTATGCATTGGAGAGAAATTGCCTTTTGGCAGAGCTTAGGTATGCTGTTTATGTATCTGAATATAAAAGAATCACATTTAGAGATGAATTTACAGGGATTCAGAAAAAAGTGCAATGAATAGAGTCCTGCAGGACTGAGTGGATGCCAAATAACTATGGGAGGGAAGTGACAGAAATGTTTTTAACAAATAATTGCACTGTGGGTGCCCAGAGCCGGGAGACTGCCGAAGTGAGTCAGAGCATGACGCTGGGCCAAGAAGGTTTAGTTGAGATTGCTGATCACATCCCCAGTGCTGAACCCTCTGCTCCCGGCTTCACTGGTGTTGCTGCCGGAACTTGGACCAGGTCAGCATCATGTGAGTGTTCGCTTACTTTTCCTTCTTTAAGAGGAGGGCCAGTGACTTCCCGGTTTCCAAATGCCTCAGATTGAAACCTGTGAAACTGGGTATTGCTAGCAAATTTACTGAAGCCTGGCAAAGTATTTTGGAATTCTAATAGGGACTTCATCGCCCACGAGATGGGCCACTCCTCTTAATTGTAGGGTGGCTCATGTGACAGCCAGACCCAAGAGAAGAGGCCAAGGTCGCAGGGGCCGTGCTGATAGAACACGATGTGTGAACATGCATGGCCTTGGAATCTGGGCAAGACTGGCGCTTGATGACTGGAATATGAAGTGACATCACCATGAGACTTTTCACCTTGATCCGTCCTCCAAGAGTAAGCCTCTAAGAACCATCCTCTGTCAGAACCTAGGGAGATATTGGTAAAACTGAGTCTGTACTTAGCAGCCATAGGAGCATTACGCCTTTCAATCCTAGGATTTGTATTTTTCTCATTTTTATGAATCTGATGGGGCCACACTTACATGAGTAGGGACAGTTTAAAAATATAAAGAAGAAAAAAGTCACTGGTAAGTCTACCTTTTGCAGATAGCTACTACTACCATTTCAATGCATGCCTTTTTTTGACATGCTGATTATATGCATTTAAGAAATAAAACGGTAATTGCATTTTAAACAAACAAACTAACAAAATGATGGTAAGGAAATACATATAAATACACAGATTCTTAAAGTGAAGGCCACCTCAGAGACCAGCATCTCCATCAGGAGGAGGGCTTGGAGGACAAGGTCTTTGAACTGGAATTTAGGCTTGCAATACAGAATTACCCTACATTCTCAAATTATCTGTCCAAACAAACAGAAAAGGAATTTTCTTTAGACTAATGAGTGGACAACTCTCTGCATGTCGGTGTACATATGTATAATTTTAAAGGTAATAAAATTTCACAGTGAACAGCACAGGTGTCTGGGGATGGGAAGACTGAAGCCAACAGAATAGAATGACATGAAGTAGAGGCAGCAAATGGCAGGCACCCGGATGTAGGAGACACTGACAAATGAAACAATAAGATGGAGGCTGTGAGGCGGGCACCTGTTAGAAATGGTAAGACCACACAAACAGTGCATGGACAGAAAAATGGGCTAGGAAATCTAGGTAGGGCCACTGTGGGAAATGAAGAAACAAATGAGCAGAAAGGGACAACAGATAATCATCGATACAAACTGGCCTCCTCTGGCTTGCTTAGTCTTCTGTGAGCTTATGTTGGCTCTATCCTCATTAACGCTGGTTATAATACTCTCTCACCAGTTATTTATGGTCACTGGGAAGTAAAAGAAAGCTTTCAGCGCTCCTGGGAATGTTGAGGGTTGGTGCCTTATTGTGTTTGCAGGCATTTTCAGATCACCCACAAACACTTGTCCTGCCATTAAATTCTAGTTAACGGGGTATAGACACAGGTAAGAAGATAACTAAAATTCAGCGCACTTTGTGGTAGATGCCAGATGAAAGATCCAAGTGATGGGGTCTCAGGGGTTTCAGATGTGGGAAGAGATCTTCGTGAGCAACGCAGATCAGTGCAGGGATCCAAACAAACAGGCTTCCAGACACAGAGGGAACAGAAAGATGCTTTAAATAAACAGATTTGGTTGCAGATTGAAGCACGAATGAAGGGAGATGACTTCGAAATGCCAGACAAAAGGCAAAGAGCACTGTCTTCTCGTGGTGACGGTAGGGTTGGGAAGTAAGAACCAACAGAAAAATCCACAGAACTTAGCGGCCAATTGGATGTGGAGATCAAAAGAGTCAGTGGCAGCTCCAAGCTTGGGAGGCAGAACAGGGTTCTTAGTTGAAATATATGCTAGTTTTGAAAATAAAGTAAGGAGCTTGAGATGCAGCAAGTTGGAGTGACAGGAGCTATTCTAAGAGGAATGTCTGGCAGGCTTTGGTTGTGGATTCTGGCCAGAGATCAGAGCTGAATGGTGTCTTGAAGGGTCATCCACATGCAGGTCAACTGTAACTGCAAACTGAGTGAGTGTGTTCCCTGGGGGAGAAGACTTGGAGAGAAGAGCGGCCAAGGAGACCGTTTGAAGGCTATGCTTACAGCAAGACTACAAAGGAAAGCAGAAGCATCAGAGAAGGAAGGCAGAGAAGGTACCCAAACTGTATGAGATAGAGAACCAGGATGATATATTACAAAGGCCAAGGTAGGGGAGAGTTTCAAGGAGAAATGGGTGAAAAATGTTGTGAATTACTATAAAGAGTTCCAAGAGAATTAGGATAAAATATTTCATAACTTTCCAATTACAAATAGAGCATTTGCTTTATTTCCTCATTACTTTTTAAGATGAACTTTATTTTGTAGAGCAATGTTAGGTTCATGGCAAAATTGAGCACAAAGTATAGAGATTTCCCATGTTACCCCCAACCCCCCATCCCCATGCACAGCCTCCCCACTATCAGCATTCCCTACTAGAATGGTACATTTGTTACAAATGATGAAGCATCACTGATACATCATTATCACTCAAAGTTCATAGTTTAATTAGTGTTCACTCTTGGTGTTATACATTCTATGGGTTTTAACAAATGTATAATGATATGTATTCACCATTAAAGTATTACATAGAATAATCATATTGCTCTAAAAATCCTCTGTGCTCAACCTATTCACTTTCTCCCTTGCCCCTTATCCTTAGCAACCACTGGTTTCTTTCTTTCATTCTTTCTTTCTCTTTTTTTTTTTTTACTGCTGTAGTCCATAGCTTTTCCAGAATGTCATATATTTGGAATCATAGAGTATATAGCTTTCTCAGATTGGTGTTTTCACTTAGTAATATGCATTAAAGTTTCTTCCATGTCTTTTCGTGGCTTATGGCTCCTTTCTTTTAATGCTAAATAATTTTCCATTGTCTGGATGTACCACTGAAGGACATCATGGTTGCTTAAAAAGTTTTGGCAATTATGGGGTACTTGGATGGCTCAGTTGGTTAAGCGTTTGACCTCAACTCAGGTCATGATCTCACAGTTCATGAGTTCAAACCCCACATCTGGGCTGTAAGCCCAGAGCCTGGAGCCTGCTTAGGATTCTGTGTCTCCCTCTCTCTCTGCCCCTCCCCAACTGGTGCTCAGTCTCTCTTTGTCTCTCAAAAATAAATAAAACATCCAAAAAATTTTTTTTAAGTTTTGGCAATTATGAAAAAAGCTGATATAATTGTTTGCATATAAGATCTATCTATCTATCTATCTATCTATCTATCTATCTATCTATCTATCTATCATCTATCTATCTTGTGGCAAAATCCACACAATATAAAATTTACCACCTTAACTATTTTTTAAATTTTTTTTTCAAGTTTATTTTGAGACTGCACATGAGTTGGGGATGAGCAGAGAGAGAATCCCCAGAAGGCTCCACACAGCCAGGGCAGAGCCCAGTGCAGGGCTCCAACTCCGGAACCATGAGATCATAACTCAAGTGGAAATCAAGAGTTAGATGCTTAACTGACTGAGCTACCCAGGTGCCCCGACCTTAATAATTTTTAAACATACAGCTTGTTGGTACTAAGTACATTCATATTGTTGTACAAGCGTCACCACCACCCATCTTTAAAACTATTTTCATTTTGAAAAGCTCAAACTCTAAACCCATTAAATAGTAATATTTAAATAGTTATATTTAGATAGTAAATCCCATTCCTCTTCTTCAAGACCTGACAACCACCAGTCTACTTTCTATCTCTATGAGTTTGACTACTCTGAGTAATTCTTATAAACGGAATCATCCAGTATTTGTTCCTTTGTGTCTGGCATATTTCCTTAGCACATATCCTTAAGGCTCATCCATGTTATAGCATATGTCAGAATTTACTTTCTTTGTAAGGCTAAATAATATCCCATTGTATGCATATACTACATTAAAAAATTCAAGTATAATTAACATACAATGTTATATTAGTTTCAGGTGTTCAATATAATGATTCAACAATCCTATATGCACATTCTCAGTGCTCATCAAGATAAGTATGCTCTTAATTCCTTTTCATTATTTCACCTATACCCCCCACCTACCTCCTGTCTGACAGCTGCTAGGTAGTTCTCTGATTAAGTGGGGTTTTTGTGTGTGTGTGTGGGGGGGGGCAGTGATCTGCACTATAGAACTTTCCAGGGGATTCTAATATGAACTCCATGGACCATATTTTGTGGAATGTTGACTTAGTCTTATTTTTCCTTTTTAAGTTTATTTATTTATTTTGAAAGAGACAAAGACAGCACAAGTGGGGAAGGGGCAGAAAGAGTGGAAGACAGGGAATCGCAAGCAGTCTCCGCATTGTCAGTGTGGAGCCCGATGCGGGGCTTGAAGTCATGAAACTGTGAGATCATGACCTGAGCCAAAACCAAGAGTCAAACACTTAACCGACTGAGCCACCCAGGTGCCCCTGTTGACTCAGTTTCTTGAAGTTTCAGGCTTTTCCCATACAGAGGACCAGTGACACCTGCTTCATAATTTGTGTATGGAAAATACCTGGCTATGAATCTGGCGTATTGTATGTGCTCAGAAGCATTGGCTTCCTTTCCTCTAGATATTGTCTATTCAACCATTCCATCCAACCATGTGAATCCAGTGCCAAAGAGAGTCGATTCTCCAGAATGTGCTAGAAGTTGACAGAAACCAGCTAACAAATCAGGGAGCCTCACACTGTAAAGTGCGAAGTGCCTGTGAAGCACATAAGTATATTTTGAAGAATCCAGGCCAGTAATAGAATGAATGGGAATCCCATTCCTACCCCACCAATCAGCCATGTGTGGAAATCAAAAATTCCCCTTTGCTGAGTATATTTCCCTGCTTCCAGATGCCAGAGACCATGTCAGCAGCTAGCAGGACCTGGACCAACACCATCGGCAGCAAACATTAGTAACAAATTTTGGAAATTTGACTACTTGCCAGCCTTGGATTCATTAATGTAATATTATAAGGAAATTAGCAGGATAGGATGACGTCAGAGGACATCTGGGGAGAAGGCCAAGTCCATGCTGACTGACTCAGCTACAAAGAAATGAAACTTGGGTTTGCCCACAAGCACTGGAGCTTTTAAGGTTCTTGTTTGCTGTGTGTGCATCCCATTATCTTGGCTGATAGCTGCTCCTGCTGTTGCTATAGAAAGGAAACATTGAAGCCGTGGCATCTATAATAAGCCAGATGAGCTCACTTGTCAATGCCTTTCCTTCCTGTTATACTTTTCAGTATGGAAAGCTGCTATTTAACTTTGAATTGTCACAATCTGCGGCATTATATACTGATATAATGTCTTTGCAGTATAATTGGTAAAGAGCTTTGTGATACCTCTGATTGCAGGGGATAAAACTATACAGAAACATAAGACTGTTTATAGAAAATGAAAAACAAATCAATTCCACCAACTCTTCCCAAAACCAAGTTGGGCAAAAACATTAAGGCTTCTTTATATTTTTTCTTTCATGCAAAGAATTTACTTTCAGATGATTTTTCCCCTTTTCATCCTCTGTTTGTGGACACAGGATGTATAGCAGCAGGGGAGGAGATGAGAAAAATCTACTGAAAGCTGGTTCTGTTTAACAGATTAAACTCAAATTTGCTTTGAAAAAGAGCTTGCAATGTTTTATTCAAGTTCAGCAATGGCAACATCATCAGAGTGGAAGACTGCCTTAAGGAAAGAAGTTTGAATTTTTGTAATTGGAAACTGTGAAATAGGGGCGCGTGGGTGGCTCAGTCGGTTAAGCGTCCGACTTCGGCTCAGGTCATGATCTCAGGTTCGTGGGTTCGAGCCCCGCATCGGGCGCTGTGCTGACAGCTAGCTCAGAACCTGGACCCTATTTCGGATGCTGTGCCTCCGTCTCTCTCTGACCCTCCCCTGCTCATGCTATCTCTCTCTCTCTCTCAGAAATAAATAAAACATAAAAAAAAAGAAACTGCGAAATAAAGCTTTGAAACAGAATCTGATTTGTCTATGGGGAGCTTTTCTTCTTGGTTTGTTTGAATTCACTCATCTATTTGTCGATTCTTTCAGCCATCACTGGCTCCTGCCGTCTGTGCTAGTCAGAGGAAAAGGCAGGAGAGGGGACGATGCCCTCAAGGACACTCTGATCTCTTGAATCCGTGACTGTCCATGGAGTTCTGTACTCCATCACAGATGGTGCGACATTTTATTAAAACTACTGATTCCACAAACCCTTGTTGAGTATTTCCTCCGTGTCCAGCACAGGGCTCTCTAGTCCTTGCTTCCTGCCTGGGGCTGTTGTGAGGATTATTTGGGTTATTGCAGGTAAACACTGTGGGCCTGAGGGCCTAGAAGGTTTCTTCTAGATGCGTGAGGGCTGGCTGGCTTAATGGTCACTGGGAAACTTGCTGGAAAGAGGCTGAGAACCAGCCTGTGGTGGTGGGCTTCAGTGGATGAGATGTGGAGAAGGATGGAGTTTTTCCCACGTAATCCTGCATCTCTCCTACAGTCATGCATTTTGACCTTCTGGTCTCCTCACCTTGGCTTAGGTTTCTCTTTTTGGCTTCCATCACTTTGTGACTTCCTTCCTTCCTTCTTCCCTCCCTCCATNTTTTTTGCCTTCATTTTATTGTAGTAAGGTATATATAACATAAAATGTATCATTTTATAATTTGTGTATAATTCAGTAGCATTAAGTACATTCCCAATGTTGTATAACCATTACCACTATCTGTTTCTGGAATTTTCTCATCTTCTCAAACAAGGTCTGACCAGTAAGCAGTCTGTCCCCTCTGCCTCCCCCAGCCCCAGGCACCACCATCTACCTTACGTCTCTTTGAGTCTGACTCCTGTAGGGACCGTACAGAAGTGGAACCACACAGTATTTGGCCTTTTCTGTCTGGCTTATAACACTCAGCACAGTGTTCTCAAGGTTCATCCGTGTGGTGGCACGAGGCAGGATTTCCTTCATTACAGTCATGCATTTTGACCTTCTGGTCTCCTCACCTTGGCTTGGGTTTCTCTTTTTGGCTTCCATCACTTTGTGACTTCCTTCCTTCCTTCTTCCCTCCCTCCATCCAGATTGGTCTCATATTCATTCTGTACACACTGCTTCCATGAAATCCCAGCAATATTTTACTCCACCAACTTTATTCAAGGAAATATTAAGAGTGGCCATTAGGGGACAGGCTTCCCAGGAGGACCCACAGGGGCCCAGACTCTTTGGCCTATAGGAGTTAGGGCAGGGGCCCAGGCTCAGCCCCTTCAGATTGGAATGATCTGAGGATGGGGGACACGATGTTCCTGTTACAGCTTCAAGTATCTAAATACATACAAACACATTGCTATGTACATCTACATGTGAATCTTTTCCAGGGGAATTTTGGTATTCTGAGTTACAGAACTAAAGCGCTGATTCCTCTCACGAGAAGCACTGAACCCAAGATGAGCGTCAGGGATATTTGAAGAGTTTCATTTCTTCAAAGAAATGAAGAGTTATGGATTCTTGGGGGAGGGGGAGTACAATGTGAAGAGTTCAGCTGTCATTTCCTTTGTACTCATTTAGATATTTTAATTATAGGATCATAGATCAAAGAAATTATATATATTATTCATTTAAGAAAATTTTTAATGAAGAAAGGACCTTGTTTATTGCCTCCCAGAGAGTGAACCCCTGAATATCCCTTTTGCTTTCCATGAGGGCTGTGTCTCCTCTCTGGGTCTGCCAGGTTCATAAGGGCAGAACCATGTCTATTTTTGTCACCATAAATCCCCAAGACCCGCCTGGTGCCCTAAAGTGCTCAACACACATCTATTAATGTAAAATAATTAGGTGTGAAGTCATTCTGAAATGCTGCACAGTATAGCCCAAGTACCCTTACAGGTTTCTTGACCAAGTGACAAACTAAAAATCTCTAAGAGAACATAGACAGCAAACCAGAACACGATGCTGAGGAATATTCTACCAGTGGGATTTTAAATCACTGATTTAAGTACCAGACATATATTCCATTTTGAGGGAATAATTGTTTGAAGAGCTCAGAAACGACAGGATGACACCCACATTCCTACAGGGATATTCATGGCAGTAGCCCAAGGCTGGTTGTTACCATGATGATCAAAACATTCATTGTGAAAATGGGTTCAGTTTTCAGACGAGGGGAAGAATCATTTATAGGGGACACATGGGGAAAATAAAACAAACCCTGACTTCAGCTTACTAGGAATAATTTTCCGATTTTAGCATTAATAAGTTCAATGCTATTAGAGTAATCCCTGGGCATATGGAGCCCAACAGGTGAACTCAGCAGAGTTGGTTTACTGACTGACTTGAATCACTATGTAGTCTGTGTAATCAGTGGTGCTTGGTTTTAAATCAGATCAAAACATACATGAAGGGCAAAGGAGTTGATTTAGCGGCTTACCTAAGACATGCATTCTAGGGATGACAGAGAAATCTAAGCCTAAAAGAAATTCAGATATGTTAAAAATTTTTAAAAAGATACAAATGGAAAATAAATGCTCAGAATTGTATCTGCCAATGAATTTCTGGATTACACTGATAAACTACTGGTGAGAGCTGACAAGTATTTTGTTCTAGTGGATGGATTTTCTTCCCCACCTACTAGAAAACATTTTTCATGATATTACGTTATTAAGAGAGGGTTCCAAACCATAACGAGCACAGAGTTGCTTCCTGTGTTAAGGATAATGACTTCATATAGCAGAAGTTTGTTTTAGGGAAATAACACAACGTGTCTGTAAAAAGGCAGCTGAATTGGACACAACAGAAAGATTTAGTTCTCAAATTTGCAATGGCTCATTAAGATAGTATTTGGAGCAGAGGATTATTACTTCTTGGATTTTGGTGCTCGCAGAGTTGTATAAACAGGCCAGAGAAATGGAACGATCAAATCTTTTTCTTGTATCTATTTAACAGTGCATGTAGGCATATGGCTATTGTCTTTGGTGCCAGTGAACCAGAACACGAAAATATTTATTATTGCTAAATATTGCCAATATCCTTCATGGAACTACTTATAAAATCAGTAATATAAGGCTGTATGAGGTAGTTTGCTATTATATTGTTTTAATTTTTGTTGCTGTTGTTCAGTGTCAATCTCCAACAGATTTTTTTGGTTTCTTTAGGTGGGGTTTTTTGTTTTTCTGTTTTGTTTTTGCTAATTACTGTTGAAATGTGTAGTACTCAGATACAGAAGGAAATGTGTCCAGGGCATCTTTGCGTAAGGGTATAATTCTGGACTGCCAAGCCTGGGCACAGAATCTTGAGTGAATTAGTCATGACCTTGTCCCAATCTCTTCTCCTTATGAAACCAGGAGGGTCTTTATTTATGATTTTCTGAGGACAATGATAACATTAATTAAGGATGACTAAAATCATACTATACATTAGCTACGATGCCTGGCTAATGTATCTTCACAGTTTACAAATAACTCCAGTTTGGTCATATGAAGTGGGATCTCTTAATGGGAGACCTAGTGAGTCCAATTTTTCATTAAAAAAAAAAACATGTATACATGTGCATGTGTATGTGTACGTATAAGATATATATGTGTATACATATATATATATATATATATATATACATATATATACCTGGAGGTAAATTTAGCAGCAGTTTCTCTCTAGGCAAGAATAGGTAGGGATCACCTTGGAGCATAGTTTTTTGTGTGTGGCATAATATATGTAACATAAAAATTATCATTTTAATTATTTTTAAATGTAGAGTTCAGTGACACTAAATGTATTCACAATGTTGTGCAACCATCACCACTATCTATTTCCAGAATTTTTTCATCACCTCCAACTGAGATTCTGTACCCATTAAACACTAACTCCCAATCCCATCTTTCTCCCAGTCCCTGACAACCTCCCTTCCACTTTCCATCCCCGCGAACTTGACCACTCTAGGGAGCTCCTGTGAGTGGAATGGTTCAGTACTTGTCCTTTTCTGCTTGGCTTATTTCACTTAGCACATTGTCCTTAAGATCCATCCACATTGTAGCCTGTGTCAGAATTTTCTTCCTTTTTAAGACTGAGTAATATTCCACTGTATAGACAGACCACTTTGTTATCCATTCGTCTGTTAGTGTACACTCGTGTTGATTCTGCCTTTTATCTATTGAGAATCATGCTGCTATGAATGTGAGTGGACAAGTATCTTTTCAAGACCTCACTTTCAATTATTGTGGATACATACTCAGAAGTGGAATTGCTGGATCATGTGGTAATCTTGTTTATAATTTATTTGAGGCACCCCCATGCTGTTTTGCTTGGTGGCTGCACTGTTTCACATTTGGAGTACATCTTGCAACCTCTTTTTGATATAAAAATGCAAGGTAAGCTGGCCCTCTACTCTGGGGAAAAGGTGTCACTGGACTTTTTGGTTGAACTTAGCGTTGTCTCTTCCACTGATATCAGTTCAGGGCAGGGGGAAAGAGGTAGATTAATGGCGTAAAGAGTCCAGGGGGTATAATGATACCAATGGGTCTATATCTCAGTCCCTTTACTGTTTATGTTACTCACTGTGGTTTCACAAATGGATTCTGTCCTACAGAGAAAAGAGAACACCATTTCTTGTGCTGCACTGTTAAAACCCTCAGGCTGTAGGACTTCAGGGGGTTACTGTGGAATTTCCTGCCCACTGTCCTGTGGGCTCTTGTAAAAGAGCTATCAGGACACAAGATTAAAACGTTTTCTTGATTAAAAAAAATATTATGGCAACATCAAGATCCATATTAATGGAAGAAATGCTTTGCCAGTCAGTGGGACAGTGCTTTGGGTGTGAAAAATGACCCAAGGAATTGAGCTGCATTCTGAGTTCTATTGAAAAAAATGATGTTACCATTTCATTTGTCTGAATGAGACCTAATGCTGTGAAAAAAGCATTGAGGAAGAGATTTCTGTGCAGATTTAGGTCCTTCTTTTAAGATTGATCCATTTTATCTCTTTTAAATGAAGATTCTCATTCCCCAATGCCTCCCCCTGCAACACACACCAGAGTCTCATAAAATAGATTTTCTACATGAGCGATTCATTTCTTTATACAACTTTTTTGGAAATTGTCATTTTGTGCCTATGAAACAAAAAGGATTTTGACTCTGAAGATTAAAAACACGTTTTTGCCCACTCTGATTGCAAAGATTAAAAATATTGGGCCTTATCTCAACAATGAACTCAGGGAATTAAATGTATGTGTGCTGCATCCATGAGCCTTCCAGTGTGTGTGTGTGTGTGTGTGTGTGTGTGTGTTGAGGACAATGACAGTAACTCCAGAACCAGGGCCTAGTGAATGTCAAGAGGCACTAGAGCTTGAGCTATGTAAGTGGCACAAATAACAAAACATTAGATATATTTTTTATGAATGTTTATCTTTATGTTTCATTGTATTCAGATGAATAACACTGCTATGTGTCTGAATAAGTGAAATGCTCAGGAAAAAAATGTGTCCCACATGTGTTCAAAAGCAGAGGAAACTGCTGCTAAATTTAGGATTCTACACATCGGAGTAACACTAAAAATAGTTTTTAACTGGTCTAATTACTTCCTGATCATTGAGGGTTCCTATATGGTTTTTCAATTATCTAGGTTACCCCCATGGTTAATTTTTATGGGTTACTTGGAGGGTGTATTTGGATGAGATTAACATTTAAATCAGTGAACTTTAAATATAGCAGATTGTCCTCCACATTGTGGGTTGGCCTCATCCAATCAGACAGAGGCCTGAGTAGAACAAAAAGAATAATATCCTTCAGACAAGAGGGAACCAGGCTAGGGGGAATTCTCCGGCAGACTGACTGCCTTTAAACCTTATTTGTACCATCAGCTTTCTTGGGTCTTCAGTCTACAGGCCCACAGTGCAGACTTTGGACTTGCCAGCCTTCATAATTACATGAACCAATTCCTTGTAATAAATCTCTCTCTCTCTCTCACTCCCTCTCTCTCCCTTGTCTATCTACCTACTTTCTACTGGTTCTGTCTCCATAGAGAACTGACTAATACAGTTTCTTTCTTATGTTTACATTTCCTTTCTCCCTGAATTCCTACCTTTCGTAAGGTGAGCTCTTATCAGTGTTTTATGCTTTTTTTCTTTTAGTGGGAAATTAAAATAGCTTATTTTATAAAACTGTAAAAAACGGATGTAAGAGTGTATAGGAATAAAGAGATAGGAATATATCAGTCAGGGTTCTAGCAAGAAGTAGGATTCCACTCGAAAGAATTTAACCGCAGAGTGACTGTTTATAGAAGCCTAGAGGGTGAGGAAGCAAAGGAGACTGGTGAGGCCTCGGGGAGCTAGGGTTGGCAGGAAGTGGTCACCACACAACAGCCTGAAGAGAAAGGAAGACAAACTGTGTTTCCAGAGCCCAGGAGTCCTGGACGGGCAGGGGCTGGAATAAAGGAAGGAGGCAGACCGTGACTGGAGCAAGAAACAGTGGAAGAAATGCCCCGATCTTTCTTCCCCACCCCCCTCTGCTCTCCTGCCAGCGCCTCTTGCCGAGCCCATGCAGATCTCAAGGGCCAGGAGCGGGGAGACGCAGCCCGGAGAGGCCAGCTTCCTGGGCACACGCGGGGGAAGGACAGTGGATCTGGGCAGGTCAACAGCAAAGCTAGCCCACCTTGAAAAAGATTCAAAAGGTTTTGCTAAGGACTGCACAATATCACTCTTCCCTGCTAGCGGACCTTCCGGCTTCGATGACTGCGAGTATGTAGAGCCTGGCACACGTACTGTGCTGCCCACTGAGATTGGACCCGACTTGCACTTGCTCCACTCCAACCATCACTAACCCCAAGCACAGTGGACGGATGTCCATTTTTCTCGCTCAGATTGGTTTTGGCCTACCTTCTGTCCCCGTGGGCTGCTCGGGGCACCAGAGTTTTCTGTATCCCCTCTGCAGTCTCAGCCTGGCTCCCGCCAGTCCCCAGCAGCCCTGAGAACTGAGTGGTACCTCTTGTGACCATCACAGAGGATATGAGAGAGAGAGTGTGCACGTGGGGAAGGGGGAGAGAGAGAGAGAGAGAAGGAGAGAGAGAGAGAGAGAGAATCCCAAGCAGACTCTGCACCACCAGCACAGAGCCTGATCTGGGGCTCAAACTCATGAACCGTAAGATCATGACCTGAGCCAAAGCGGGACACTTAACTGACTGAGCCACCCAGGTGCTCCTACCATTTGAAATCTTTTGATCTGTCATTTTACTTCAGGTTGACACCATATATAGCCATGTGGGCATAAAATACTGTCTGAGGTTATTTTGAGGGACACAAAAATGGATAAAAATCAATCAACATTTTCTAAAGTTTCGGGGAAGAAGCGCATATATAAAAATTCCAAATCTTCCCGTTTAAACAACTAACCTTGCTTTATTGTTATATTGACAAAATATCTCCCAGTTCAGACATACAGTATTTTAAAATTATTTATATCAGAATTATCCAGTAGGCCTGCAACTAGATCATCTGGAAACCTAACATAAGAGAACAGAGCAGATAGAAGGGGCAAGGAGAAGAGACGGTGTTACTTGAGCCTGTGAGAGCTGGCATCCCCTGAATGAGGTGCACAGGATGAGAAATGTAAGAGGTGCTCACGCTCTGGGTCATACGGCGCCATTCTCTCCTGAAGAAACCCCCACCTAGAGCTGCCCACCAGCTTATTCTTTCTGGAAATTTGCCCTTTTATAGACGTTTCAATATGATCTCACTTACTGGATATGAGGGGAAAATTTGTAAACCATTGAAAAGAACTTTCTGGAACAGCCATAGGTGATAAGACTGGATGGAACAGGCACAGAACTTATTGGCAGAGATGGTAGAGGAGATTGAGGAGCTCAAAAGTTGAGCCCAATCCCAAGCCTCTGAGCATTTAACTGCAAACAAAGCAAGTAGTCAGTGAGCACAAGTGAGGGAAAAGTAAGGAGACACCCTCACTTACAGAAATGTCCCAGTACCCTGAATTCTACCATCCATCCATTCCTTCAGGTAAAAGCATCTTTAAAAAGGCAAACATTCTTATTTAACTTGGGAGAAGGTAGGTGGTATACTTAGGTTGCTAACACTCTTATAAATTAAGAGTTGAGGGCATTTTAGGGCACCTGGGTGGCTCACTGAGTTAAGCGTCTGACTTTGGTTCAGGTCATGGTCTCATGGCTCATGAGTTTGAGCCCCACATAGAGCTCTTCACTGTCTGTGCAAAGCCTGCCTGGGATTCTCTCTCTCTCCCTCTCTCCCCCCACCAAATAAATAACTACACTTTAAAAAAGGGGAGTTGAGATCATTTTCCATAAAAGGGGAGGTTGGAAATGATGAAGATATGTTTTATATTCTTCTAAATAGTATTTACTATGGTCAGTGCAAGATTCCAGAGGCTCCAATCAGCCAGCCAGACTCTTCTGGTTTTGTTTTCTTCTCAGTACAGGACTTCATATGCAGAGCGGAGGAAAAGTAGCCCAAGAAATCTTGAATAAAAATTTACATTAAAGAAATGCTGAATGTATTTGTTCAGTCCCCATGGTTACTACCAATCACATGTGTTCTTAGCCAGCTTGGGCCGCTAGAAAAAAATTCCACAGTCTGGGTGGCTAAAACAACAGATATTTATTTCTCACAGTTCTGGAGCTTGGAAAGCCCAACCAACATCAAGGTGCCTACAGATTCTCTTCCTGGTGAGAGCATGCTTCCTGACCTGTAGATGGCAGACGGCTTGCTGGGTCCTCACGTGGCAGAGAGAAAGAGAGAGCGAGAGAGAGAGCGAGAGAGAGCGCGCTCTGGTGTCTTTTCCTCTTTTTGTAAGGGGACTAATCCCCACCACAGGGCCCAACCCTCATGACCTCATCTAATTACCACTCAAAAGACCCATCTTCAAATACCGTCAACACTGGGAGTTAGGGCTTCAACACATGAATTTTAGGGTGTCACACACAGTCCATAACGACATGGTACAAATAACACACTGCAAAGATGTTTGCAGAAATACTGTTAGGAAAATGGCTGAAACGTTAGTGTTTTGACTCCAACTTGACTCTGATCCATTGTTCTAGCTCTGTAGATAGTTGGTCTTACACATATGGTGGTTAAATGTATTGCATCCTTCTTCACTTGCAAAGAAAATATGTGGTCTTCACAGCTCAGCGACAGATGGCCAAAGTTTACAAAACCACTAAGAAAACAAACTCAGTGTATTAAAACAAAGTTCACTGCTAAAGTTGGACCCTTTCTTTCATGTTTTGATTCATAAGGTAACAGTGTTCTAATCTGGACAAAGGAAACACTGGACATCATTTTTAAAAGCAACAACACCCCCAGTTAGCTTCTCAGAGCAGTTTCTTTTTTTGGATTAAAAGGCACAAAGTAAAATACTTCTGCGGGAATGGTTACATGTGGCAACTTTAAGGGGAAATCGGCTGATGTGAAGGACATCCCACTGCATTCCCTGTGGGATGAAATCATATTCCTCCTAATATTTGATGGTTAAAACTTTGCTAGACAATATGGTATTAATGAAAAATATGTAAAAGAAGTAGGAATAATTATTGTTTACATGAAAACTGTTCAACTACTTGTGCAAGAAAACCTCTCACTTCCATATGACCTCATTCTCCAAATATAAGGGGAACAGATACACTTTAATGTCTGTTGACTGTATGTGTAATTACAGATAGCACTCTCATAGTTAATCAGAATATCTCAGGAATTGTAGAAATGGGAAGTCGAACTAGAAAACACCTTTCTGACACCATAATCGATGCATTTGCCTAATTATATTTAATCGACTGAAACAGATTTTTGAAAATATATTTTTTAAAACTTTATTCTGTACACAAACCTATCCAAGTCTTCAATAGGCTTGTCTGAGCAGAAGCTTCGAATGAGAAACCTTGCCATGTTATACAGACACCACGGGCACACGTCTGTAATTCTCTTGATGCACCATCCCACCCGTATGCATGATAGGGGGTGTTCTTATCACGATGGGGAGGGTGGGGGGCAAGGGCACTGAGCGAATTCAGAGTCATAACCAGGAGGCGAGGGTGCGGCTCTGCAGAAGGGCCAAGGGTCCTTGTGGAGATGATAGAAGGGACTTTTCATGGGGACTCTTCAGTCCTTCATGGAAGTCTGTGTTTGTAGGAATTGAACTGTGATAGCATTTACCGGGGATGGGGAATTTAAAGTGAGAAAAGGGTCACACTACCTGTGAGCTCTTTTTTCTTTTTTCTTTTTTGACAAGAAACTGACTCTTAGTACCTGGAATAAGGAGGTAAGGGGTCACCGGTGTGCCGAAAGTAGAGAATCAGAGAGATCAGTGCAATGGAACAGAGAGGCTGAAATAATGCCACAGGGCATACATTCTTTCTTAAAAGTTTGAAAATGCTATGATTTCGGTGCCATAGCTAACCCTCAAATCCCTAAAGACGATACATGAGTTAAAACAGTGGACTGTGTCTCTTTTATTTTTTCTTGTCTTCTAATAATTTTACTAAATAACTGAATCTTCTTTGCTGATAAAGAATTCAGTGGGGCTCCTGAGTGGCTCAGTTGGTTAAGCACCTGACTCTTGATTTTGGCTCAGGTCATGATCTCATGGCTGGTGAGATTGAGCCCCACACGGGGCTCTGTGCAGACAGTGTGGGACCCGTGTAGAATTTTCTCTCTCTCTCTCTCTCTCTCCTTTCTCTCTCAAAATAAACAAATAAACTTTAAAAAAAAGTTAAAAAAAATTCACAGTCACCTGAATTTTCAGTCATTTGAATGTATCCTAAGGCACCTATGCTAGGTAGGTCACATGAGACAATTCCACTCGAGAACCATAAATTTGAATTAAATATGTGATGACAACAGTAACATGCACTGAGTGCTGGACATACACCAGACTGTTTCTACACTTGTATGAACGAATTTAACTGAAGAGACAGAACAGGCAACACAGAACATGTGATTTTTATTGTCGGCAAGGTAATGCATTTTTAGAATTTAGAAATACTAAATATAATAGGGTGAAAATAAAACATTTGTGGCTCTATGCATCACAGGTGACACAAAAGCATGTCTAATGTCTAATCTGACAAGGGACTACTGTCTAGAATGTCTAATCTGACAAGGACTTGTGCATATCCACAACAAAATACTCTAATAGAAAAAAACAGGCAAGATATAGAACTAGTGGTTTACAGAAAAGAGGAGACTCTTTGAGCTAATAAACACACGGGAAGATATTCAAACATTAATAAGAGAAATGCAAATAAAATAACGCAGCGTCACTTTGTGCCCATTGACGAGGAATTAATCAGGGAGCTGGATGATGTCCACCTTCAGCAAGGGTGTGAGGCTGGGGGTCCCTCTGCCCTGCTGGCGGAAAAGCAGACTGGAACAGCCATCCTGGAAGTGGTACCCGGCTCAGCGCAGCTAAGCATATGGACGCCATTCCTCCCTGGAGTTGCCCCTGGAAATTCTCATTATAGGCCCTTAAGGGACACACGTAAGGGCTTTGGCAGCAGATTGTAGAGGCATCTGAAGTCCTTCATGGAGAGTCAGTGATGAAAGGCTGATGATGGCAAACGCTGATGGAGGACTGTGCCATAGTTAGAAACAACAGATTCAATTTTCATGTAGGAGCATGGATGAGTCTTAAAAATATAACACTGAGTGAAACAAGAAACAGAATGAGGCATATTACATAATTCTGTTTAATACAAATTAAAGTATATCTTAAAACTATAAAATTCTTAGAAGAAAACATAAGGCAAAAAGGAAAAAAACATAAGAGAAACGCTTCATGACCTTAGCTTTGGCAATAATTTCTTGGATATGACTTCAAAAGCACGCAATGAAATACATAAATTGGATTTCATTGAAATTAAGAACTTTTCTTCATAAAGACAGAAAGTAGAATGGTAGTTTGCAGTGAGACAGTATCTAAAGGGGACAGTTTGAGATGAAAAAGTTCTGGAGATGGATGGTGGTCATAATCACACAACACTGTGATTGCACTAAATACTGTTTACCCATGTACTTAAAAATAGTTAAGACATGAATTTTTTATTTTTTTATTTTTTAAAGAAGGAGATGGGGTGCCTGGGTAGCTCAGTCGGTTAGGCAGCCGACTTTGGTTCAGGTCATGATCTCGCCGTTTGTGAGTTTGAGCCCCGTGTCAGGCTTTGTCCTGACAGCTCGGAGCCTGGAGCCTGTTTCAGAATCTGTGTCTCTCTCTCTGCCCTTCTCCTGCTCACGCTCTGTCTCTCTGTCTCTCAAAAATAAACACTAAAAAAAAAAAAGAGAGAGAGAGGGAGAACGCATGAGCAGGGGACAGGGGCAGAGATGGGGAGACAGAGAGAAATTTAAGCAGGCTCCACATGCAGCACGGAGCCAAAACAGTAAATTTTATGTTTTGTATATTTAACCAAAATTACAGAAATAAAAAATAAATTTAAAAAACTGAAAAAAGAAGAAAAATATGTGATTCTGATAGTTTTAAAGTAAGCATCCAATCCTTTTTTTTTTTAAGGGAGAGGGAGAGGGGCACCTGGGTGGCTCAGTTGGTTGAGAATCTGACTTCAGCTCAGGTCATGATCTCGCAGTTCATGAGTTCCAGGCTCCTATATTCTGTATCTTCTTTTATCTCAGGCTCTCATTGGGGTTTTTAACATTTGTTTTTCTTTATTAAGCCATAACTGACATATAACATCATGTTAGTTTCAGGTGTACGTCAGAGTGATTTAATATGTGTATGTATTATAAGTGACCACCACAATAAGTCTCATTCACATCCGTCACCACACATAGTTGCAGTTCTTTTTCTTCTGATAAGAACTTTTAAGATCTATTCTCTTAGTAATTTTCAAGTATACAATACAATATTATGAACTACAGTCACCATGCTGTATATTATATTCCATGACTTATTTCATAACTGGAAATTTGTATCTTTTGACTGAGAGTTTGGTGGATTTTTTTAGTGTTTTCTCCCTGCATCTTATTGGTTTCTCCAAGTTTCCTTCAAAACTAGTTGAGTTTTGTGGTTGTTGTTTCCTTATTTGTGTGGGTCTCAATCTTTCATGTTAGAGGCTTTCCTCAGATGTCTGTTGATCTTTGACTGTCTACTCATATTTAAGAAGGACAAACAAAGAACCTGACTGGACATTCTGAGCTACAGTGTAGGCAGGCTTGCTGACTTCGAGTTTCACTGTAGAGGGATCTGTCTCATCCAACTGTTGTGGAAACCATTAGGACCAGGATCTGAGGTCTTCCCACATGAACTCATCAGACTCCCCGGAGAAGACTCTTCCAATCCCCACCTGGAGAGTTAGCCACACTGCCAGCAGTCTGAGACCCCAGCAAGAAGATGGGGGGCAAGGTGGGGGTGGGGAGGCTGGGGGTGTCTCAGCCATCAGCTGCATATGTTTACTTTATCCTTATTTTCAGTATAGGACTCATGCCCTCGAATGTGCTTGATGTCCCTCAGCCCAGACACTTCCCAGTCTTCACTCTCTAGAAAAGTAACCTCTAGTTTTCTCCTGAGTGGAGAAGGGGCAGGTGCCCAGCAGTGAGGAGAAGGGGGTGATCTAGAAATCTAGTTCTTTCTGGAATAGCTTTCAGCCAATTCTCCTCATGTGAGCACTTACTCCCTTCTCCTCCGGATCCAGAGTATTTGGTCTTGCTACTCTCGCAGCCTCTTGAAGATTCTGCAAGCACAGGAATTGCTCTTGGCATCTCTTGCTGCCAACAGACTGCCTCCTCAGGCCTGCTCAGCCCCTCACACTCGTCCATCTGCTTTTCGGCTCCCAAAGCTTTGCTGCTACTCTGCTGTCTCCACTGTGTGCGTCTTTCTCTCCAACCCCTTCCCTCCTTTTCTTCTGCCCTCACTCCTCCCCCACCTTCAGTCTTTTAACAGTTTCTTTATTACACTTTGATGGCATTTCAAGGGAGAGAAAAAAAAATTTAGTGGGTAAATTCAATCTGCCATCTTTTTCCAGAAATACTACTTACTATTTCTCTATCACAAAAGTAATATATCTTGCTTATAGAAAAATTAGAAAGTCCAGATAACCAGAAAGAAAAAAAAATCATCTGGGGGCACCTGGGTGGCTCAGTCAGTTAAGCATCCGACTTTAGCTCAGGACAGGATCTCACAGTTCATGGGTTTCAGCCCTGCGAAGGGCTCTGTGCTGACAGCTCAGAGACTGGCGCCTGCTTTGGATTCTGTGTCTCCCTCTCTCTCTGCCCCTCCCCGACTACTGCTCTGTCTCTCAAAAGGAAATAAACATTTATTAAAAAAAAAAAGAGAAGGGAGATTATATGCTTATGTGTCTATTTACATGAAGCAAAGCAACATGTACTAATTAAGTGGTCTGTTTTATACAAATTTTAAAATTCATTAATTTGTTCAAAAATTTTTCGAGAGAAAAGATATGTCTGCACAAAATAACAAATACACATTTGAAGATATTTGTAAAACACACTAGAATGTTTGATGGGGGAGGGGCACAGTTTGGCTACAGGATAAAAGAGAATAAACAAGTAAATGGAACAGGAAGAGGAAATCCTTGTGATCTCTCAACTCAATTCAGTTTAATAAATATTTGTTAAGACTCTACTTTTGCCAGGCGCTTTATTTGTATTTGCTCTTTCTGATGTTATCTGAACCAAAATATGGTTTATGTACATGAGATAATGAGACTCTTTATTAATTTTCGCTAGAGAATTGCATGTGCAGCAAGAACAGAGAGAAAAGTAAAAAATTATTGCTGGAGAAAAGTCTGTTCTAAGATACTTTATCTTGCTTACATGTTTTGAAAAATTGACGTATAATAATAAATAAGATGCTATCTTCAGTGTAGCTTTTGTCTCACGTGAGGCCATTAAACCATTAAAAGCCAAGAAATATAATTAAAAATAAGCCACAACAAAGATAACGTGATAGACTTGGAGACGATTAAGTGTTATTTAAATTATGTGTATATTAGTCTCCTATGATAAATAGAAGTTTAGAGATATATTTGGATATTTCTGAGTCTCGAGTCACTACAACCTCTATATGTCCTAATAAAACAAATTCTTAGTAATCCCTAGTCATTCATTTATTCAACAAATATTTATTAAACTCCTATCATGTGCCAGATACTGGGCTTCAATAACCATTACTTTCAGGTTGGTATCTCCACCCCAGGAGTCTCTGAATTCCAGAGAATTCACGTAGTACAACCTTCTTTACATTTCTGCTTCACTGTGCCAGGAGTATTTCAAACCCAGCACATCGAAAAACCTGTGATTCATTCCCACAACTGTTATTTCCGGGTTTTGCTCTCAGAGAATGGATCCACTTAACAGACACTAAGTGATCGTCCTTGACATCTCTCTCCATCTCTGTCACTTGGTTTATCCAGTGACTTCAAGTCCTGTTGATTTTAACATTTAAATATTTCTCAAATCCATTCACTTTCCCCCATCTTTAGTCACTGTCAGTCCAAACAACTATCATTATCTCATTTCTTGACAGGACTCCTGGCCTCACACGTGTATACCCAGCCCTCCACCTCTCTCCGCATTGAAGCCAAATCTCGTCATGTCATTTCCTTCCCTCCTCCTCTCTTGAAAATCTGTGTCTCTTTAGTTGAAGGATAAAATCTCTAAGGTGGCCAGAGATGCATTTATGATCTCACTCCTTCCTGTCTCTATTCTCATCTCATCCCATCCTCTCCCTCATTCTCTTTGTCTTTCTATACTGCCTTTAAGTCTCTTGAGTGTGCCATGTTCCCTCTACCACAGGATCTTTGAGCATGCTAATCTTATAAAATTGGAATGCTCTTAGTCTCCCTCTTTCCTCCCTTGTCTCTCCTCTTTTGCATAGTTCATTTACAAATACTTATTGAGTACTTACTACATGCCAGATACTGATTTAGGGTGCTAGAGACTCAATGATGAAATAAACTCCATGCCCTCTTGAAGATTTCATTTTCATGAGATGAATTTAGAATCTGATGGACTAATTCTGACTTAGCTCAATGTTCCTTCTTCAGAGAAGTCTGATGAAAGTAGATCAGGTCTCCTTGTTACAAGTTCTCAAACCCTGTGTATTCCTTCCTAGTACTTATCACAGCTTGTGATTATGCATTTATTTGAGGCTTTATCTGAATAACATCTGACTCACCCATTGGTCTGTAAGATTTATTTAGGGTTGAGACATGCCTGTTTTTTCTCGTCACAGTATCCTTGGGGCCTTATCACAAGTGCTTGGTGCCTAGAAGATCTTGGATCTAGTAAATATTTATTGATTGAATAAAATGTGGTAGAAAATGATCACTGCCCTAAGGTTAATTTAGTGAGAAGGCAGATGAATGAACAAATTAATACATTCAGAGGAAGAATTCTAACTCAGAAGTACGTGAGGGACACGTAAGATCCCTTGTTTTATTATTTGTTTTTTAAATTGGGAAGACAAGTGCATTTATATGCTGAAGGTTAATAGCCAGTGGAGAGAGAAAAAAATACAGGAAGGAAAGGCCCTGATGAAGAGGCAAGTTCCCTGGAGAGAGTGATGGATGAGATCCAGAGCTCCATGGAGGGACAGTCATGGGGGGGTCTTGGTAATGGTTGGGGTGTTCTGTCTGATGGTTTCAATTTCTTTGTGGAGTCATAGGCTAGATCTGCTTTGGCCAGTACAGTAGCTACTTGCCACACATTACCACTAAGCCCGTTAAATGTGGCCAGTCTAAGGAGATGTGCTTTAAGTGCAAAATACATATCAAATTTTGAAGACTTAACACAAAAAATAATGCAATATATCTCATTAATCATTTTCATATTAATTATTGAAATGATGGGACGCCTGGGTGGCTCAGTCGATTCAGCTCATGTCATGATCTCGTGGTTTGTGGGTTCAAGCCCCACCTCGGGCTCTGTGCTGACAACTCAGAGCCTGGAACCTGCTTCAGAATCTGTGTGTGTGTCTCTCTCTCCTCCCCTGCTCGCACTCTGTCTCTCTATCTCTCTCAAAAATAAACATTAAAAAATATTTAAAAATTGTTGAAATGGTAATATAGTCAGCTCTCATTATTCATAGTAGTTATGTTCTGTAAAGTTGCTGTGAACACTGAGTTAGCAAATAGTGAGTCATTGGTCTGGGGAAATACAGGATTGGGTTCCTGAGAGGCTCTGGTCACATTTTCACCCATCGATCAATACATTTCTTTGCTGTATGTGTGTGTCTGTTTAAGACAACCTTATTTAATATATATCATCCTGTTAACATTGAACTCACAACTGATAGCACTCTAACCCACACCTGAAGGAAGCTCATCCCACACATTTATTATCCCCACAAGGCACACCCTAGCCTTCTTGCTCTTAGCCGGCACTTCAATATTATGCTTGGGAGCTGTTTTAAACAACAAAATCACGAACCAGAAGCACACGAATGCAAAAAATGCAGTACTTACTCCACCAAAAAAGGACACTCGCTTCCTTACGACAGCTGAAACAGGAAGGCAGACCACTGCCTTGTCTGACCTCAGCTGGGAATGCGGGTGAACATTTTTTTCATGAATTCTATTATTATTCCAAAAACCAAACTGCCTCCTGCCTTTGATGCTTCAGTCAGTTCCTGCTCATTAATGCACACAACACTATTAATTTTTCCATAGCAATATTCTATATTCTCTTTGTAACGTGGTCTGGTGTCTTATTAAGTTTCTGGCCAGCTGTCTCTGCTCAGCAGATGTCTTCATCCGGCCGCCTGGGACAACTCTAGCAGCCTTCCTTGTGAGGTTTCGGCGGAGTACAAAGCTCCTGGTGCACATGAATGGCTTACAATTTTTTCCCCCTAAAATGAACTTCCTCGTCTTTGTGAATCATGAGTCTCATGAGTCAAACATGCCAACCAGGGGTGAGTTTTGCTGCCTGCTCTTCAGGCTTTATGAACTGAGTCAGCTGTGGTGGATCCACAGACGTTGGTACCTCCCCGAACAGGTCTGAGATGTCCGGCGGGGTCGTAGGCAGATCAACCCTGAAATTCTAGCACCACTGCATTCACCCCATGTTTTTTGTCTGTTTGGCTTTTGGTTTTCCTTTGTTTTTTCTTGTTTTTGTTTTTCTCCCTCTGCTCTGATGTCTGCTGGGTCTCTTCACAGCAGCAACCCCCTGGCTATCTTGCAGACTTGATGCAGCTGTTTTTAATCAACATTTTTCTTCTGATTGTAAAACTAATAATCTAGAACACTTGGACAGTATAGAAAGAACAGAGAAAAATAATCAAGTAATGTTAATACGCATATCTTTGCCACACAGAGGGAACTAGTGTTAATATTTTCCTGCTGGACGTTACTAGCCCCTCATGTGGCTTCACCAGCAGCAGGCAATGTCTGACACCTTCATTTGTAGGCTAGATGACATATTTCTTCTTCCCATTTCTCTACTAAAATTGGGATGTATTCTATGTATTCTATTTTATATTCTGTCCTTTTTCACTTAGCAGTGTAATTTCCCCATGCTATTAAATACCTCTTAAGAAAAGGCTTAAGCTTATAAGCAAGTATCAGAAAAAGGGAGACCATCCCTGTCAGAAACCTCTCCAGACATAAATACTCTGCATCACCAATATTTAGTATATGTGGGGGAGAGGGTAAAACAGGAAGAAGAGAGAGCATGGATATCTGTTTATTTGCAAGTAATTGACATTCATAATCAATGAATCTGTAGTTACTGAATTCTGACTTTTGCTAGGGATGGAAAAAAGGTAAGAATAGACTTGGTCTTAAGAAACTTCAAATCTCAGGGCACCTGGGTGGCCCAGTCGGTTAAGCATCTGACTCTTGGTTTTGGCTCCGGTCATGATCTCATGGCTCACGAGTTTGAGCTCCACACTGGGCTCCATGCTGACAGCGTGGAGCCTGCTTGGGATTCTGTCTCTCTCTGTCTCTGCCCGTCCCCTGCTCACATGCTTTCTCTCTGTCTCTCAAATAAACTTAAAAAAAAAAAAGGAAACCTCAAATCTAGTTTGGGATACAAAATTTGAACTTATAAAAATATTGAATAATACAGAAGTTAAGTACTATTTAAGAGTAACATAAATATTTCACAGAAAAGCTGATGCTAATATGGATAATAATGAGTCATGAAACAATCATTGCTGGAAAGAATGTTTGGAATCATGTCAGCCAAATTTCTCATTTGTCCCCCTGAGCTAGCATGCAACATACTTGGTGGTTGTTTGCTTATTTGCCTCCTCCTCTGTCCTGACCCATCCCTGCCGCCCAGCCCCTTGAGGGTAAGGGCTGGGCCTGGGCCATTGCCAAAGGTCAGGGCTTCTTCATACGGAAGAAAATCTCATTTTAAGCCCTCAATAATTTTGTGGAAATAAAATTGAATTGAACACATCAGGTGCACCTTTGTATACCCACAGTGCTTTCTAACAACAGGTAATCAGTGAATGAAGTTGAAACAAACAATGACAGGTGATTTGGGAAAGAGGGAAGACCATGAGCTCTCATGTTCAAAACATCCATCACGTATTGATTGTACTGTCTTGAGAAAATTAGTGAATGATTCTGAGTCTTTCTTGTCAGTGTATAAATCTAGATGGTATATTATTTCTAACCTTAGTATACAGTTATATATATATATATGCTAGTCTTATTTCTAAACCTGTTTTAAAACACTACCTATTGTTTTTGGTTTAATTTCATTATTCCATTATTAATTTGATTTATATTATCAGTAAATTTCTGTGATGTTTTGAAGATGTTTTGAACTTGGGTGACCATGAGAACAGAAGTCCCAATGATGGAGTAAGAATAAACTGGTTTTGGAAGAAGGTCATGACTTGCAGCTGTGTTCGTTAGCTAGGACTGTCTTTTGTCAAGGATTGGCTTCTAACAAGAAAAGTGTCCTGAAGAAATCAAGCTCATTCTTTTATTGTCCCTTTGTTTACATTCCTCTCTCCTCTCTCACAGTGCGTTTTGTGTTTGTCCACACTTGCTTGTATACTTTAAATGTCTTGGTAAGGGTATATCTTGCTTCCTTAGTCAAATGAGAAGTTATCTGTGCATTTTATTTGTTTTTTAATGTTTATTTATTTATTTTGAGAGAGAGAGAGAGAGAGAGAGAGAGAAAGAGAGAATCCCAAGCAGGCTCCATACCGTCAGCTCAGAGAGCCTGACGCCGGGCTCAAACCCACAACTGTGAGATCATAACCTGAGCTGAAATCAAGAATTGGATGCTCAGCCACCCAGGTGTCCCTTTTTCTTATTCTTGAGGACCCACTGGAGCACTGTAAGGGGCCCCTTGCTGGAGAAGTATAGGAAGTTGTCCCCAGCTTGGCCCTCCCAGAGGCAGGTGAATGGAAGGAAGAGAAGCCCATCATGGTTCATTAGTCAGTCTTTCTGAGTGAGGTTTTTGCAGCTAAAGTGGGAGGTCAGCTGGTGTAAGCAGTTCCACTCCCTGACCTTGGACAGTATGAAGAAAAGCTGTACCTGACATTGTAGCCAAGAACAATGTGACCTAGCAACTGCTGTAGGTGAAGGGTAGGGAGGGTCTTGGTGCAGTGCCCTGCTTACTCCTCACAGTATTACATTTGGAGGAGGAATACTACATTATGTTTTTTGAGGAATTCTTCATTTTTAGGAGGTTCTGGAAAACAAATCTAAGAAGGTATTGGAATCTCCCTCCTGCCCCCTCCCCCCATTTTATACTCTTTGAACAGAACTTTAAAGAGAGAAAGGGCTTGGAATGCCCTGTTCTCCAGTATCCTCTTAGACTGTGGGTTAACCTGAGCCTGGGAAAGACCACCATGGTGGGTCCTGAAGCTGCTCTCAAGTTCTGGGACCTGTTCAGGGACACCCGACGGCCTAATAGGCTCTACATCAACCCCTGGCCCCAATGTGAACATTGCTGGCATCACCGGTCTGAGCCACGGTGATGCTCAGGGCTTCCCTCAATACCTTAAAACTGCTTTCCAAATACTGCCTCAACTCCTCATAAGAAAGCTCCAAAGTCTTAGAGAGACAAGACCCGGGTACAGAATGAAATTGAGTGCATGGTTCTATCAGCACTTCTATCTGATTGTATGCCATCCTCTTAATTCCATGGGACTCTTTTACCTAATAATTTCATACGACTCAGTGATAATTATCTTCATGTTGTAGGTACTGCCTTCAAACCTGGTATATCATAAGTAGTGACTGTCCACCTGCAGAAGTATGGTGGGATTTTAGGAGATATGGACCAGGGATCTTCGATTAGGCTGACACAGAGATTTGTTCTGTCTGGTTTGCCATCTCTTTCATGCCACAAATATTTAAGTGCCTAGTATACACTGGGCACCAGATAGAAACAGGCCATCAGCCATGACTTTTCAAAGTCCCTGCTCTCATAGAATGTATATTCTAGCAAGATGAGACAGACCATATACAAAGAAACAAATGAATATGTGCTATAATGTCTGATATGTTATAAAAAAAAAAAAATCTAAGAGCGCCTGAGTGGCTCAGTCAGTTAAGGGTCTGACTCTTGCTTTCAGCTCAGGTCATGATCTCGCAGTTCATGGGACTGAGCCTTGTATCTGGCTCTGCACTCACTGCGTGGAGCCTGTTGGGGATTCTCTGTCTCCCTCTCTCTCTACCCCTCCCCCTTCAAAAATAAATAAACTAAAAAAAAAATCTAGAAACTGATGAGGGCTGCTACTTGATATTGCTTCATCAGGGGAGATCTTTGTCCGATATCCATTAAGTAAAGATTTGAATGTAGTGAGGAAACAATTTGTGCAGATATATAGGGATAAACATTCTGAGCAGGGGGATCAGCAAATGCAAATGACCAAAGTCAAAGGCATGTCTGGTCTGTTTAAAGCAGAATTGGCAGTCTCATATGGGATGAAGGAAGAATAGCAGGAGAGGAAGGTGGCAGGGTCTGGACCACACTCAAGGTCCCGAATTTCTCTGGGCATAATGGGAAGCCACAGGGGGATACTGAACAGGAAATGATTGACTTGTCTTTTTTTTTAAACACAGAAACATAACCATTAAAAATTTTTTAACGTTTATTTTTGAGAGAGAGAGAGAGAGAGAGAGAGAGAGTGTGAGTGGGGGAGGGCAGAGAGAGAGAGGGAGACACAGAATCTGAAGCAGGCTCCAGGCTCTGAGCTGTCAGCACAGAGCTCCACACAGGGCTTGAACCCGTGGAGTGCGAGATCATGACCGGAGGCAAAGTCGGATGCCCTACAAACTGAGCCACCCGGGTGCCCCAACTTGACATTTTTAAAGTATCAGTCTGGCTGCTGCTTGAGGAATCAGGGAGCAAGACTGGAAGTAGAGAGGAGGTGACTGCAGTGACTTGGGATTAAATAATGTCAGATGGGATGAGGGTGATAGTGGTGAATATAGTGAGCACCAGTCCAATTGGGGATAATTTGTGAACATTGAGTCCAACAGAGTTTGCTGATGGATTGGATTAGGGTTGCCAGAGGGAGACAATCAAGAGGCAACGATATAAATCAAAGTCAATGGTAATCTTCCAATTCTTGGGTTGGGTGACATGTTTGTAGATTCATTAAATTAGTCCGTGTTACATCTTGCACATATAATTTATTTATTCTTTTCTATGAATCAAATGTTATATTTAAAATATTTTAAACTTAATAGAGAAAGTCCACGGAAAGAAAGGAATTGGAGACAGTGAATGCAGATCATTCTTTCAAGGAGAATTGCTGCTAAGAGAGTGGTCTTGGGGAGGTGTGGAGGGGGTATGGTGTCATCCGATATAGCATCCTGAGTTTGTATGTCTGTATGCTGATAGAAATGATCCTTCAGTAAAGAAGGGAAAGAATGAGGCTGGAGGGGGAACTTCAAGAATGGAGTTCCTTGTTATCAGGAGGGGATGGGGTGAAAAGCCAATGAGGAGAAGAGGTTGACCTTGGATAGGGACTGGGCATTTCTGCATTATGGTAAGATGGGAGGCAGAGTGTAAGCACAGAGGCATGTGGGATGGGAGATTCGTTGTGAGAGGTTGTGAAGTTTATTTTCCAATCACTTCTGAATTCTCAATGAAAAGAGAAGCAAGGTCAGCCTCTGAGGGCGCGAATGGGGGAGGAGGTGTTAGAGCTTGAAGAAAGAGGAGAAGCTATGAATTAGGAAGTGGAGAGGAAGGACACAGGAAATGTGCAGGGGGGCTGGGCTGGGCTGAAGGCCCACATGGGACTTGTGGTAACAGATTTTGAGATAATCCACCTGGTGGCCTTTTTTTTTTTTTTTTTTTTTTTTGGCCAGGCTACTACTTTGACAGAAGGGTAGGGGCATTGAGAAAGAATGCAAGGACGTGATTAGAATGGAGACAAAGGAATCTCAGCTGTAGAAGGGAAGGAGTGAGGTTGTGGGCGGGGTTGAGATGGTAGCACAGTGGCAAGGTGTGGCCGGGCCACAGGATTCCCTGTCTTCATGGGGCCATAGAATCGTTGCCAGGCAAGTACTGGTGGGAGTAAGATGGAAAGGTGGCAGCGGGCAGTTACAGATGGCGCACCTAAGCATGAGATATTAGAGGTGATATAGTCACTGATAACGACAACGTCTAGGGTATGGCGTGGATGTCTGTGGAAAAAGCAGGCTGGAGGCCAGGAGCATCAGAGATGAGGAGATCAATGTATTTAGAGGCCAGAGTGGAGGTGACAGTGCGTAAGCAAATCACGTGAAGGGTAATAAAAGCAGTAGTAGGGAGAAGGACCAAGTCAGGTGCTGAGGTCTTCAGTGAACGAGGAGGAGCTCATATGGCTGCGGAGGACCCGCAGATGCCCCGGTCTGGTGGCTTTGGAAGCCATGGGCTTTGCCGGGAGGATAGAGAAACCATTGTCTGGAGGAGGCGTGAGGAAGAAGGAGCCCTCTGCCCAATTCCGCTTTCCCATGGTGTCTCGCCCTTGTCTGTTTTCTTTTCGTTACTCTGCTCAAGTGTCTGTTTTTGCATTCTGCTTTCACGTTTCACACTGAGATTTGAGATACGATCGTGCTTTGAAACTCAACTGCTCAGGGGCACGTGGGTGTGCCTCAGTTGGCTAAGTGCTGGACTCTTCATTTTGGATCAGGTCATAATCCTGCGGTTTCATGAATTTTTGAGCCCCGAGTCAGGCTCTGCACTGCCAGTGCAGAGCTTGCTTGGGATTCTCTTTCCCTCTCTCTCTGCCCCTTCCCCACTCACGTTGTTTCTACTCTCTCAAAATAAATAAATAAACTCAAAAAAAAAAAAAAAGGGAAATAAACTCAACTGCCGTCTGGAAAAGTGACTAACTGAATCATTTCTGAGTAAAGGTGTCCATGACCAGGGCTGGGCATAGGGAGGGGCATTAGGCTCCTTGGGAGAACTTTCTGGTGGAGTTAGGATTGTGGCTGCTGAGAAGGTGCTTCTCTGATCACCCTTGGGGCAGTACATTGAGCCAGATGGAGTCAGGGCCTTGAGGCCAACTTTTGTGTAGGGAAGGCCCTTAAAAGACTTTCTAAACAGTTTCAAAACAAGACTTTGGAGTAATAACTAGCAGAGATTGGAGTGGGAGAGGCTGACATCAGGAAGGCCAACTGGGAGACTTTGGGAGAAGTTATAGAGCCCGAATGGGATGGGGAAGGTATGGAAAGAAGGAAGGAGAGAAGGAAAGGGCAAATAGAGAAGATATTTTGAGGAAAGAAACAAAATAATCTAGCTGATCATTGCATCTAGGAGACAAGGGGAAAGAAGCATGAGAAAGGACTCCAAACGTGTAAGCCTGGAAATGGGAGACTATTGTCAACTCTGGAAGAAACAGACCAATGAGCAGGTGGGTTAGATTTGGAAACAAAATAGGTTTTTTTCATTTTTTAAAAATAATTTTTTTAACTTCCCAAAGCAATGCACAGTCACTGTATCCTTGTATTATAAAGTATAAGGAAATAAAAAGAAATAATTAGAGGTAAAATTTTGGTATACATTTTTCCAGCTATGTATAGGTATTTGTGTGAGAATTTTAGAGCATATGTTAGATCATATTTTACCTAAAATTGCATAACCTGCTTTTAAATTTTAAATTATTTTTTAAAGTTTATTTATTTATTTTGGGAATAAAAAAGAGAAAGAGAGCACAAGCCAGGAAGGGGAAGAGAGAGAGAGAGAGAGAGAGAGAGAGAATCTTAAGAAGGCTCCACACTGAGTGTGGACCATGACATCATGACCTGAGCCAAAATCAAGAGTTGGATGTTTTATTGACTGAGCCACTCAGGCGCCCCTAGCTTTTTCTTTTTTTTAACACTACTGTGTTGTAAACCTTCCTCAGTGTCATGGCATAGCCATTTTGAACAACCACATAGTAGTCCATTGTATGGATAATTTATTATACCAACCTTCTCTTGTTGGAGATTTAGGGTGTTTCCATTCTTTTGCTTTTTCCATTCAACTCTTTTTGGTAGCTGTTCTTATAGCTAAATATTTGTTCACAGTTACAATTTTTTCCTGTCATTCCTTTATCCTCCGAATACATATTGAATGCTGAGCCCACGGGATCAAAAGTGAATTCGCTCCAGTCTTATCTCCAAGGTTCATATGGCTCAGGGCAGGGAAACAGACAAAGAAGAAGGCCTACATTTACAAGGCGAGCATTACAATCTAATTCTCTGATTTGTGAGAACAGTATATTGTTTAGAATTTAATTTCAAATTCATATCCTCAATGCTTTGTAAAATGTCATGATGAGTTCTTTAGGTTAATTTTCAGAAATGAAATTGTGATTCAACATTTTAAGATTTCAGTCCGTGTTTCCCAGCTGCCCTTCAGAGAGGTTGTACCAGTGATACCCCCAGGAAGGTGAGGCAGAGCCTGCTTACCCTTCCCTGACACTGTTTCTTGCCCTTTTCTAAGAGTAACGGATATCCTCAAATTGTAGCTGGGCACTCAGCTTCCCAGCTGTAGATTAATTTCCCACTTCCCTTTGCAGCTTGGGATGGCCATATATCTTTGTTTTGTCACACGGGATGTGTAGGAAAGGACGAGTGCAACTTCTGGTTCCTTCCCTTAGAGGTGCTTACTCTGGACACTGTCTTGTCAGTTCTCTTGTTGATGGTTGAGAAATTGCGATAACGGGGGCCATCTTGGACATGCGGGCTGAGGATGGCAGGACCAGCTCAAACTGTGGACTGTCTCCCCCTAGACTCTCATGTGAGTTTAAGCCCCTGTACTGTTGTTACACCAGCTTAGCTGGTCCCAAAGTCATTTATGCAGCACCTAAGAGTATCTCTTAGGCTAAACCCTTGTTAACACCTCGCAAATTTAAGGTCAAGGGTATTCTCCCTTTTAGTGTCTCTTTTTTTTTTTAATTTTTTAAATTTTTTTTTTTATTTCTAGGAGAGAGAGAGAGAGAGAGAGAGACAGCGTGAGCAGGGGAGGGTCAGAGAGAGAGGGAGTCACAGACGGAAACAGGCTCCATGCTCTGAGCTGGCAGCCAGCACAGAGCCCGACGTGGGGCTCGAACCCACGAACCGCGAGATCATGACCTAAGCGAAAGTCGGGCGCTTTAACCGACTAAGCCACCCAGGCGCCTCTAGTGTCTCTTTAGTGGCCAAAAAATGGTACCTTTTTAAAAATATGGCTAATGGTTATGGAATTATGTTGAACTTATTAATTGGGATTTTAATAAGCAGTACCATGGGTTGCTTCCTGGTTGAAACCTACCTCCTAATTTAACTTGGAGTTAGCCTTACTCCTCTCTCTCAACCCCACATCTAATCTTCCAGGAAATCCTGGGCTCTACTTTCTAAATAGATCCAGAATCTGACTACTTCCTGCTACTTATACTGCTACCCCCTCACTTCTGGCCTGCTTACTTCCCATCTTTTCCAGAAGGAGCAGGCAGAGTGATCCTTTAGAAGCCACCCGAGTTCACGTCGGGTGAGCCCTCATCATTGAAAACCCTCCAGCAGCTTCCCATGTGCTCAGAGTGAGAGACAACGTTCTCTGTTCCTACTCCAATGGCCTTCGTATTGGTCCTGAGTGGGCCAGGGCCTCCCTGAGCTCGGTCAGCCCTTTGCCCTGGCTTTTCCCAGTGGCGTTTATTCCTTGTCCAGATATATCCGTGGCTCACTCTCTCACCTCCTTCAGGTCTCTGCTGAAATTCTACCCCTCAGTGAAGCTCATCCTGACCCTGTTAACAGCTGCAGCCATTCGCCATCAGCAGGGTAGTCCTGTTCTCTTCCTTGACTACATATTTACCCCCCTATAGCACACATCACCTCCTAATGTGCTATGTACTGAACAGTTTACTTAATATGCTTATTGTTTATTTTCTGTCTTCACTAGAAATAAATGACAAGAGGGTAGAGATTTTGTTTATTCTGTTCACTGCTCGATGCCAGATGCAGAGTACAATACCTGCACGTAGTAAGCATATTTGTTTCCTATTGCTGATGTAACAAATTACCCCACACGTAGCGGCTTTGCACAACACAAGTTCATTAACTTACAGTTCTGAAATCAGAGTGTTGGCAGGGTTATGCTCCCTCTGGAGGTTCCAGGGAAGAATGTATCTCCTTGCTCTTTCCACCTTTAAAGGCTGCACCTGGCTCGTGGTCCCACATCATGACCAGCTCTGCCGGAATCACCTCATCTCCTTCTTGGACTCTGGCTTTCTTGCCCTCCTCGGTCCAGTATAAGGACCCTTGGGATTTCACTGGGCCTGCCCAAGTGTGTCAGTTGGCTTGGGCTGCCCAATAACCAAATATCATAGACTAGGTGGTTCAAACAGCAGAACTGAATTTTCTCAGTTCTGGAGGCTGGAAATCTGAGTTAAGGTACCAGCATGGTTCGGTTCAAGTGAAAGCTATTTTTGTGGCTTACAGATGGTTTGCTTCTTGCTGTGTCCTCACTGGCAGAAAGAGAGGGAAAGGGAGATCCAGGGGGAGGGGGAGAGAGAGAGAGAGAGCGAGAGCGAGAGACACCAAACACTTTTTGGTGTTTCTCCTGAAGGTACTAATCCCATCCTAAGATCCCCACCCTTACGACCTCATCTAAACCTAATTATCACCCAAAGGCCTCATCTCCAAACACTCCAAACACTATCCTGTTAAAGGTTACAGCCTGTGTGTGAATTTTGAGGGGACACAATTCAGTTCATAACACCCAGATAATCCAAGATAATCTCTCTCTCAGGACCCTTATGGACATTGGCAAAGTCCTTGTGATTGTGTATTCCTTTTCATATTCATAGGTTCTAGGAATTAGACCATGGGCATTTTTGTGGGCCCCATACAACTGCCTATCACAATAGGTGATCAGTGAATATTCATTAAATGAGTGAATAAAGCCTTGGGAATATCAAATACATTTCTGGGTTTGGCCTGGTTGCTGTACATTGAATTCTAGTTCGGGCCAGACTGTCCTCGCCTCTGGCATTCTAATGGCTAACGGTTCCCCGAGGACGTTGGCTGCGAAGTCTCCCCCTTGCCCTGGCTGGTGACCCAGCTCCAGGTCAGCCCTCTGACACGGTTCCTTGTCAGCTGTCCACCCACGAGGCTTCAGTCAGCTCGCTGTGAAGTGTGAGGTGGTAACAGCTCTCACCTCATTCCCTACTTCTGCTTTTTAGGCCTCTCGATTCGCAAAATACCTTGTCACCTGTGCCACAATATTGCCGCAGCACTTCTCATCCGTCTCCTCCAGCACCGTCCGCAGGTCACACTTCCTGGAGGGTGCAGGGAGGCCTCTCCCTCCCCACGGCAGGGAGCGGGGCTGAGTGTTGGCACTTCGGTGACCTTATTTGGAGGAATGGGTTTTATAAGAGCGAGTGGTCACAAGCTCAGTCGTATTAGAGTCACGGTAGGACCGAAGCAGAGATGTAAACCGCCGTGTGTTTGTTCACTCCGCCACTGTTTACTGTGTGCCATGCGGGGCGTGAGGGCACCAAGCTCTGCCCTTGAGAAGTTCACTCCGGATCAGATGTTGCGGGAGCACAGATAAGAGTGAGAGATTGGCGAGTGCTTCCTCTAAACCACAGGAGCAGGGCTCTAAGCTAGAGGCTCTATGTGGCTCTTGGGGACAGAACCAAGATACTCCTGTAAAAGGGACAAGGAGGCAGATCCAATGGAACAAGTAATATTTGGCTTGACACTGCAGAGTCTTCACCAGGTGATGTTTTCCAGGTCAGAAGAAATGTTCAGGCAGCGGGCAGGAAGGGGTCAGAGAAGACTCCGTGCCTGCTGGGAGTGGAGGTCCTCAGACCCCAGGCTTCCTTCCAAGTCTAAGATTTCTGACGAGGTTGGGGCACCAGGCTGATAAAGCCACATGATTAGCATATAGGTCACTGTCAGTTACAAAGGCTGGAACTCTGGCTGGTCTAAGCAGAGAAGGGATTTGTTTATTAAAGGACATTAAGTCACTCACAGAGTGGGATACATTTCAAAGCACAATGGTGGCTGGGCTGAGCTTCTGGGAACAGGAAACCACTCCCACTTCTGTTGTTGCCAAGTGTTGTCACCAAGATGGTGGATGCTCACTGGAAATGATCAGTGAGACTTGGCTCCTCTCCCTCCTCTCCCCTTCCTTCCTACCTTTCTGTGCTGCTTGCATCTATTCCTCAACCCTCTGTTTTTCTTTCTTTCTGTCTTTCTTTCTTTCTTTCATATTGCTTTTATAAGAACACAAATTTCATGTCAGAATTTCTCTTTATATTCCCAATCTTTTCTGTGGGACATAAATAGAATGAAAAGAAGAGGTAGAGAGGTTACTGATTGTTTCCATTCATACAGCATCACTTTACCCACTGGTACTACATGACTGAGTTCATCCATAGGTGATGATTTAGCCCACCTTTCCTTCATTTCCTCCCCCCCCACCCCTTCACAGAGGTAAGAGATGGGCAGAAAGTATTTATACAGGAAAAATAAAATGAAAAAAAATCCCCNCGACTGAGTTCATCCGTAGGTGATGATTTAGCCCACCTTTCCTTCATTTCCTCCCCCCCACCCCTTCACAGAGGTAAGAGATGGGCAGAAAGTATTTATACAGGAAAAATAAAATGAAAAAAAATCCCCTCCTTCGATTCTATGCCTCAGAGGTACAACACATTTGGCATATCTTCAACCAGGAGATTAAAAAAAGAAATCTATGTTTCTGGCATAATTTATGTAAATTTCCCCAATTGAAGGGCATTGGGAATGTTCCTATTGTCTTCTATCATAATGTGGAACTACACAAAATTTGTTCACATGTATCTTTATGCACTTGTTGCTCTCTGGCTGTAGGATAGAGTCCTGGAAGTGGTATTTCTGAATTAGGTGTGGGCATGTGTATTTTTTATAGATAATGACAAATTACCGTCCTCCAAAGTTGAAATATTTACACATTTATCAGTAGTATATGAATACAGATTTTCCTGTACTCTAACACTAAATGTGAATTCCCCCCTGTTTTTAGGCGAAAAATGATATCTCTTTTCTTTTGCTGTCTATTAGTTTGATCATTCTTATTTGCTTATGTTTATTGGGCATTTTAATTTTTTCTTTTATGACATGCTTATTACATTTTTTTATGATTTTCACATTGAGTTGACTGCCTTATTTACTTATTTATTTATAGGAACTCTGTAGATCATAGCTATTAACTCTGCAGATATTTTCTTCCAGATCTGTCATTTGTCTCTAATTCTAAGTAGTGTCTTTGATCACTCAGTGAACATTGTCAGTCTTTTCCTTTATGTTTTCTGGGTTTTGCTTCATGCTGGGAAAGGTTTTATTCACTACAACATTATAAACATATTCTCTTGCATTTTTCTAGTATTTTTATACATTATTCTACTTCACTAACTAATCCATTAAGAATATTTTGTTATTGTGGTGTGAATTTGGAATCTAACTTTGTTATTATTTTTTCAAATGAATGAATGGCCATTTTCACCAGTTTAAAAAAAATCACTCCTTCCATTTTAGCTTATGTTAAACTATTGTTAAATTATTATGTCTATTGATCTATACATCCATTCAGAGCTGTTTTGTATATTCCAGTATGTTTTACTATTTTTTAAGTGTTTATTTACTTTTTGAGAGAAAGACACAGAGCACAGCAGGGGAGGGGCAGAGAGAGAGGAGAGAGAGAGAGAGACATAGAATCTGAAGAAGGATCCAGGGTCCGAGCTGTCAGCCCAGAGCCCAATGCCAGGCTCAGACTTATGAACTGTGGGATCACCACCTAAGCCAAAGTCAGGTGTTTAAATAACTGAGCCATGTAGGTGCCCCTGTTTTACTATTTTTTCACTATTCCTATCCCATTACTACATTGCTTCCCTTATAGTAGTGAAAAATCTTCCTTATTCTTCTTTTCACAATTCTTTGACTGCTTTTGCATGATTTACATTTCTTCTCTGACACTGGATATTTTTTATGTTTATACTATGTCTGATTTTTCTCCTGTCAGTTCTTCATGTGCTTTGCCCATTTAAGAGATGGAAGCTTGAGATTTCTTGGTTGAAGTGCAGGGCAGGCACTGTAGGTATGGAGTGGACGGGCAGGCAGATCAGGGCAGAGGGATTCCAATTTGTGAATCACCCCAACAACTGAAACCAAAGAATAGATGAACTCTCAGAAGAAGGATGTCCGGAGAGAGATGGATGGAGGGCCAAGGACTAGGAGATGGGGATGGTAAACAAGAGGGGGAGGCACTAAGCTAGGATCACAAAATTCACACCATAGAAAACAAATTATAAAGATCAAAATGTCTAGGCTACATAGAGGTTCTTGCTGAAAGAACGAGACCTTCAGGTTCTCTGTTTAGAGGGAGATGGCCCAAATAGTGTGGGTTCAACATCAGCACTGTTGGCTGAGGATTTGTAGACAACTCACCTGTCACACGGTCAAGGGCTCAGACCCTACATCCAAATTTTATTAGTTATGCTAGGAAAGTGATGCATTTTCTGCCATTTTTCTATACTGATGACACATTCCAACTAGTTAATTCCCTTTCTGTTTCACCCAATGCCCCTGGTGACTCAGGACATCAATTTCAAGCCTGTGGCCAGGAGCAGAGGGGCAATCTTTGAGTGGACCAAGAATGCTCATTGGGCCTGTCCAAACTCTGAACCATTGCCCTTGGTCCTAATCAACAGCAGACACTGGCCAGACGCAAAGAAACAGCAAATTCCATTTTGTATCGTATGAAAAGTACAGCTATACATTTCAGTGAGAAATGGGTCATAAAACTGTGAATTTAAACACAGGCATTTAGACAATCTGAAGTACTACATCAAATATTTGAGATAAACGTGGTTTAGATACTTTAAAAATGCATGCTTTGGAGCCTTACTCCTGCTGTTCAGTGATATTTCAATCATCTTTTGTTGACTCTTCAGGAAGTTCACTACGGTGGCTTTTACCTTTTTTCATAGTCCTGCAGCTTGCCCCCTCTTGACAGCTGACCGAGCCTTCTACTGCACTAGAAGACAGAAACCATTAGTGTTCAGTTTCATGGCTTCTCCCTGCCCACCCCCATCAGCCCGTCACCTCAGAATATATGTGTACATCTTCCTTTCTGCCTTCAACTCTCTCTGTAGCTTTACCCACCTTTCTTCTTTCCTTCTCTCAAGTAGATATAGTCCTTCCTCACTTTGGACCAAAATATATTGACATGATATTTCTTTTAATTTGCATACAGATTAAAATGTCAGTCTGAAAGATTTTATTGAAAAATCACCAACCCTCTGATTTTGCCCCTTTCAACTCTTCCAGCTGTTTTTTTCTTGGTATGTCACCACACATTTAAAAATGATGTGTGTGTACCCCTTTCTCTTGAGGCATTGATACAATTGTCCCATACGGTTATAATCATAATTCTCTATTATGTTCATATAAAGTGTAAATAAGTAAAAGTCATTGACAGTGGAGCCAAGGAATGTACTCTAACTTCTCCTTTATCATACAGCTTCCCCCTCCCACCCCCCTCCCCACCGTCAAGGAAAGGATTACCTCATTTTTTTCTTTCTTTGAGTCTGGTTCTGATGCTTACTTTGTCTCCTTAGATTGTGTCTGTTTTTGCCTTTTAGCATGTAATTTTGTACAATATTTTGTTGAAAACTGGACATGATCTATGTGGTCAAAGGAACTGAGAGGTTTGATTGTGAGGTTTTATGTCTCTCGGGCTAGGAGTTAGGCTGTGTTTTCTGTTGTAGGTGTGGTATCAGAAGTTAAAATTTCTTCCAGTGTTCTTGTTATTTGTCTCTCCTATAATCCTTCATTTTTTCTAGAAACGTCTTCTAGAGAGTCTGAGGTTCACCGTTCTGTTTGTTGTAATCCCCTTTTATTATACAGGAGTCCTTTGATGTGGTGGCAAGGTGTGGGGGAAGGGGAATCATTCTGTAGTCTTATGATTGGGTCTCCGTCTATTACTGAAACTGATTTGGATATATCTCTTCCTCCATGTCAAGAGCTAGTGGGAGCTGAAGTTGGGTATTTCTTGTCTCCCAGGATGGTTAGGCGTTGGTAACCCCACAGTTGGTTAGTTCTGGCAAAGCAGTTTGAGAGCAAAGCAGTTTGAGAGCAGGTCTTATTTTTTATTTTATTTTATTTTATTTTTTTACTGTATTATTTATTTCTGAGAGAGAGCATGAGCAGGTGAGGGTCAGAGAGAGAAGGAGACACAGAATCTGAAACAGGCTCCAGGCTCTGAGCTAGCTGTCAGCACAGAGCCCGATGTGGGGCTCGAACCCACGAACCGCGAGATCATGACCTGAGCCGAAGCCGGACGCTTAACCGACTGAGCCACCCAGGGGCCCCCGGATGCTTGTGCTCTAAATTGGCTATGTCCTAAGGCTTCCTTTTGCTACAGCCCTACAAATTCCCTTCACATTTCATCTGCCTTCTTACCCTTTGTTTCATGCAACTCATGTTTTCTCCTTTTTTGGTCTATTCCCTTGTGTTGGTGGACCATGTATTTTCATAGCTGTGGAAAAAAGATGCACTGAAATCACCTTTTAAAAGACCTTTAGGGACACCCGGGTGGTGTAGTTGGTTAAGTGCCCAACTCTTGATCTTGGCTCAGGTCAGATCTCAGCTCAGGTCATGATTTCACAGTTCGTGAGTTCAAGCCCCGTGTTGGGCTCTGAGCTGATGGTGCAGAGCCTGCTTGGGATTCCGTCTCTCCTTCTCTCTGCCCCTCTCATGCTTGTTTTCTCTCTCTCTCAAAATAGATAAATAAACTTAAACTATTTTTTAAATTAAAAAAAGATCTTTGATAACTGAAAGATATCAAAGATACCTACTTTACTACTCACACTTGATTATTGGTTTGGTGGGGCTCAGAATTCTAGGCTGAAAATAATCTTAAACCCTTGGAATATTGAAAGCATAGCATCATTGTTCTCTGATTTTCAGTGTTACTCTTCAGAAGTCCAGCACTACTTTCGTTCTTGTTTTTTGTTTGTTTGGTTTTGTTTAAGCTAAAACTTTAGGAACTTATCTTTATCTTTGGAACTCTGAAATTCCACAATGACGTGCCTTACTTTGGGTCTTTTATCATCATTGTGCAACTTAGATCCATTTCACTGAAACTTCATGATGTTCAATTCTGAATTTCCTGTTTGTTCTCTCTTTTGAACTCCTTTAAGTTGGATGTATGATTTCCTAAACTCCTTAATTTTTATCTCCTATTTTCTAATACTTTATTTTTTATACTAGGTATTAAGATATTTTCTTATTTTCTAATACTGTCACCAAATTTAAAATCTTATTTTTATTTGGTACATTTTTAATTTCCAAGAGTTCGGTTTTGGATCTCTATTGTTCCTATTTTTATTCTTATCCTATTCTTGAACCATAGATGCAAAATCTTATCTTAACTTGAAAATGCTAATGACAGTTTTGACTCTTGCATTAGGAATTTTCCTTCATATATCTGGTGTTTCTTGGCTGTTCTTTTAGATGTAAGAAGAAGTCACTAAAAAGTGGTCTGGAAGCTTTATGTTCATAGGCAGGGCTTGTAGCAGATAGAGCTTTACTGCCAGTTGCTTTGATGGTGTCCTGGAGCTTAGCCTGAGGAGAAGGGTTGGGCGTCCCACTCTGGCTATGCAGAATTCGATCTACTTTCCTAATTGCCCCACCCATGCTCTTCTCCATACGTGCTGTCCCCAAAGCTATAGCCTCTTTGGATCCATTTCTTCAGAGAGAATAAATTCCCTGTAGGGCAAGAGAATGCATAGTGCCGGGCTGTGTGAAGAGCGGAAAACTGGGATAATTGATCCTGTTTTCAGGCCTCCAGCTGCCTGTTCCTTTCATAGTATCTCAGACCTTGATCCTTTCTGGAATGACGCCAGGCAAATCATCTTGCTTCCCATACATATCCCCCTCAGCTAATTTCACATACCAGTCCTTTACCTTCATTTTCTTTCTATATTCTCTCAATTTCAGTGAAAGTAGATATGCTTCTTATTCTCCTCATATTGAGGGTAGTTTTGACAGAAAAGGAGCAAGGCATCTTTTTTTTCATGTTTATTTATTTTGAGAGAGAGAGAGAGAGAGAGAGAGCGAGCGAGCGTGAGCGTGAGTGGGGGAGGGGCAGAGAGAGGAAGAGACAATCCCAAGCAGGTTCCTCACTGTCAGCACAGAGCCCGACATGGGACTTTATCCTATGAACCATGAGACCATGACCTGAGCCAAAAACAAGAGTTGGTAGCTTAACCAACTGAGCCACTCAGGCACCCTTGGGAGAAAAGGCATCTTGACTCTGGCAACTCAATGCCCTCAGCCCTGGTGCCATGCTCTGTGCTTCTAGACATGAGCCTTGTGTCAGAATGTGTTTAGTTGGGGTATCAATTAGTTCCAGACTATGGAGGCAGCAGTGTCACCTAGGAGGACATGGTGGGGAGGGGGGAGAAGGCTCAGGATTCAAGTCCTCAGCCTCCCTGCTCTGCTCAGAAGAGATGGAACCATCGAGAAATGCTCGGTTTCCACAGGCTGCAGGAGCAGCCAGAGCCCAGTCTAGTGTCTCCGTGACGTACTTCAGCTCTAGAGAGCTCAGCAGGGCTTCAGCTTCCCAAGGACCCATCTGCTGGGGTCTTGAAGCCTTCGAAGGGAGTTCCCTTTGTCACCTTTGTAGGTGCGTTTGGTCCACTGCCCTGAGGTGCTTGCACAGGCTGCCTTCTCCATCATGTTAGCATTCCAGCTACACGCTCTTGTTTCTGCAGTCTTTTCACCGTCTCTCTGTTTATTGTGCTGGGACCTTAAAAGTCTACAATCATCTACTTTAGATCGTAGCCAGTGCTGCCAGTATTTTGCTTCATCAAAAAGATGAACTGGACTCCCAATTCTCCTTCTCCTTGACCTTTCTTCCTCTATGCACAAACAGGTGCAGAGCTCCTCACCTTGAAAAATGTTCTCTGTGCGCTGTGAACCCCTCAAGTGACCATCTTCCTACATTCCTTCCACTGGCCAACTTCTCAGATGAGGAGGTACCGATGGCCTTTAGCTCCTCACCTCCCACACTCACGGATACCTCGCACCGCAGGTATCTGGCTTGAGCTCTCTTTACAAAGTAAATAAAATCTGTCTCCAAAGTTAGTAAATGATCCAATTTCTAGATCAGTTGTCTTTTCTCAACAAGTTTGATCATCTCTCCTTTTTGAAGCGTTCCACTCCTTAGCTCGAAACACACATTATCCTGGGACTTCCGGAACTCCCCTGAGGGTTTTGTTTTCTTTTCTTCTCCTTTCTTACTCCACCATCTCTCCTCATGGATGGAGACCCCTACCAACAGTCAGCCCTTGGCTTTTGGTTGTCTCTTTTGAAACACCCTCATCTTGTCCACCATCCCAGTATCAGAATTTCTGGTCCAAATCCCCAGGCTGTATCTACCTTTTTAGTTCACTATTTCCCTGCACAAATAGGTGTTTTTAATACAAATCCACCATAAACACTCTTTTCTTCCATGTTTTGCTTCTCTATTATCCTTGCCTCCAGATCTTGCAAATCTTACTCTTTAAACCCCAGTTACTGTCTCATTACTTATGAAACTTTTCCATCCAATTAAAAATAGGATTATTTCTCTTTCTGCTAAATTCCTGGAACAGCTGTCATGTGTGTCAGTTGTTAATTCTCCATAACATATTCTCAGCATTCTTTATCCTGTTTCTCCAATCCAGTANATGGCTGTTGCCCAAAGAGATAGTTGGTGATGATATCCATTCTTCCCGGTAGAGGCTGAGTGTCATGGCTGGTGAGCTGAGAGCTTGTGAGGTTGGGGTTGTGTCTGGGCCCGTGTAGGTCAGTGGACTTCCTTCTGCTCTCTTGCCTGACATGGGCTCAGGGAGCACACAGGGACTGGGTGAAGGAATGTGGATGATGGGTGGCTTGAGGACCACCTTTTGGTTGTGGAAATTCATCACCATGACAGAAGTCAGTAAGTAAATTTTAAAATTTCCCTTCCATTGATGCATCAATAACTTCACCTTCATATTCAAAGCACAGCAAGTAATTAATCTCTTATTTGCCAGAGAACAAAGCACTAATGAAACCCACATTTTAGAATTCGAAAGTGGCTATGAAAGATGAGAACCAAAAAAAAAAAAAAAAAAACCTGAAGAAGTGAGGAGCAACACTAGCAGTTACTCACGCTTCAGGAACCCACCAGTCAAACCACAAACAGAACCTTGATAAACAGCAAGTTCTGGAAATAAACTTTAATTATCATGAACCGTCATCATTGAGTTAAATTAACTATCACCTGGGAATATCTCTGCATATGCTGAAGTCTTTGATGTCCAACTTAGGAAAGATGGACTTCAAACGTGAGCATTTAATCAACTCGGTCATTCTTTTTAATCACCGCTCAAAAAAAACAACAACAACAACAACAACAACCAACAACCCACTTCTCGCTCTTTTTTTTTAAACTGTTGGTTAAATAAAAGTTGCAATAGATACAATCTGCCCTGAGCAAACAGACCATACATTAATAAGTGAACACTTAGCCTAAGCTATTTTTCCATGAGACCCATGATGCATTTCTAATTGAAACTTAACAAGCTACAATCCAGCAAATGCACATGTCTTCAGCTCTAGAAGAGAAATGTGATCTTGCATGCCGACATAAATGCTTTTTAATTTAGCGGGAAGCGAGTGTGCCCGTGCAGTTGTGTGGTATAATTTTTTTAATTGCTCAAGTGTCACTGTTTGTTATTTCACATTTATTGAAAAATGTAAATGCCGCATGTAAAAGAATAACAATATGTCTTGTTCCAGTCCGATGGCTTAATCTTACTAATCATGATAATATATGCCAGCTGGAGTTGGGGATATTTAACAAAATACTGGAATAAATTTATTGTGCTAACATTTAAAGGAAATTAATAAAAACACCTGCATTTGCAAGGTTCAAAACTTTACCAATTTTAAATGAGTAAGAAACAGCACAGGGGTGGTCATTCCACATGAGTAGACCTACCTCGGTGGGGATCTTAGTCACTCAGCACAGGTGCAGGTGTGCGGGGAGTGAGGCACACGGTCCTGGAGGGGGAGGTAGATATTTGCAGGATCTTACATTTGTCAGTGTTTTCCATGATGGAGTCATCTGTGTGCACGTTTTTATGTTTGCATTTCACAGGCCTCAAAGGCGGCAGGGCAGACACGGACATCTGCATGTTACAGATGAGAATCCTAAACCTTGGCGAAGAGATTGTTCCATCCAAGATCACAGAGGTGGAGCGCAGGCCGTCCTCCACCCCACACCAGATGGACATCAGCTATTCGTAGATCATCTATACACACCTTCAAATGGGACTGTGTCTCCACAATTTCGGTCAAAAGGGCTCTCTGCCAGCTGCATTCAAGTCATGAATCTCTTTTGTTGTAGTGGGTGGGAGTGGTTGCTTGGGCTAAATCCCAACTCCCCTTGCCCTCCTCCGCTCAGGTGGCGCTGGGGGCACTCTGGGACCTTGGGCTCCAGCACACCTGCGTGCACACCTTTGCAGAGATAAGTTGCTTGCTAAGTAAGTCAGAGCTGAAAGCTAAACCATGATTATTCATAATAGGATTTTAAAAAAATAGGTAAATAACAGTTACTTAGAGTTGAAACCTTCGTACTTCGTTTATTTTTTTCTTAAAAATAATGTTTAATAAGAACAATCCAAACTGTCATGACAGGAACACGCCACCTTCGCCTTCCTCTGGGCCGTGGGCAAGTAATTCTGCAACATCTGCCTAAACAACCAGTGCTGGCTCGAAATGGCTACAAGATAACGGTATGAGGGAGAGTCGGGCAAAGGGTCAACGCAACCCACGCGTCTCCTCGGTCTTCCTTGAAGGCTTTCTACACAGGTGCCTGGGGACCGGCCTCCGTCCCTGCGCCACTGGGGCGGCTCTCCACGAGTCGGCTTCTCAAGACGTTCCGAGTGCCCGCCTGGCTTTCCCACCTTGCCTCCCAATGCGTTTCAGGGAATTCCTAATTGTCCCTAGCAGTGTCGACCCAAAGTTGTTCTCGGCCTCCGAGTGGAGGCAATGAGAAAGCAGGTGCTTCCCCACGGGCGGGTTCCGCGGGGGCAGGCAAAGAGCCTGCGCTGAGCTCGGGGAAAGCTGGTGGGCCGCCTTCCCTCCTCGACGAACGCCGGCTCGGGGGCTTCTCCCAGGGGTGCGCGCGGACGGGAAAGAGGAGGTGGCGCGGGAGGAACCTGCGTCGCCAAACATCCTCCGCGCTCCTGGGAGCAGCGAAGAACAGGTGCTTTTTCTCCGACGTCCCCGAGAGGCGCGCGCTGCACCTTGCCCGCCGCCGCGCCCCCTCCACGGCACGCGCTCGCCCTTTGCGCCCCCGCGCCCTCCCCATTCCAGGGAGCGGGGAGGCTCCGGCTCACAGGTAATTATTGCCAGCG